>NC_056725.1:1245592332-1245624832 GCF_019279795.1 Protopterus annectens
TATTTATTATTCACAATACATTTCTGGCATCTAGGGGTAGCGCAGAAGAATAATATCTTTGGTGGGAGGCTGCAGGTCTGAAATCCTTTTTAGTACACTATTTATAGTAGTCCTGGTCTCTAGTGGTCCCCCTGACTCACATCATCTTTCTTTCTTTTTTATATAAGTGCTCTTAAGGCACATTGTGTTCTCCCTGGTGGATAGTGTACTCCCTGACCCTAAGTGACATTAAGGCACAATCTGTCACAGTTATTCCTGGTAGGTAGTGTCCACTCCCCTCCCCACCAGTGCTGTTAAGGCATGACGTGTAAAAATATTCCTGGTGTCTACTGGTTCCGTTGACTCAACAATGTTACAGAAGCTGGTTCTTAGTTTAGAGGAGTGTGTAGGTATGACAGTCCCCACCCCCCACTAAACACACACACACACACACACACACACACACACACACACACACACACACACACATATGCACTCGGGCGTGTTTTTGCACCCACACCCATACCCACACACGCAAGCCTACATAGTCACACTCACAGACACACTCACACATACACAGCTACCTAACTTAACTCCTTCACTAACCGCCCCCCTACTGGGACCTCTCAGGGAGACACACGCTCATGCACGCAGCCACAAACATACCTACACAGAGTCACCCGCATTACTACCTGACTGCTAACCTCTCCAGTATTTATCTGTAATGTGATGGGTGAAAGTGAACTTTTGGCCATATTCATTAATATGACTGACCAGGAGCAGCTTTGTTAATTCTCTGAATGACTTTGCTGCATCAATGCCTTACTACAAGCAGTTTTAGGCATGGCACATGGCTAATTAGGATATGCCTCTCCCCCGAATACCTCATTCACATCTATCATGGCAGCTCGCTGCTATGCTGCAGCAAGGTGTACACATAGTTTACACTTCACTGTAACTTTTCTGAATTCTTCCCATTACCATCTGTATTTTCTATGCAATATTAATCCAACCATATGCATACTTACCTGCTTCATTTCTTACACCTGATCATACATAAGTGATCTTGTATTTTTATGCATATGTACATGCATTTCCTGTATGCACAATCCAAATGATGACAACATTGCATTTAGTGATACAAAAAAAATAATAATAAATAAAGGCTTGGGTGTACTACATGCTTGCTGTTATTCCTTGTATGCTTGTATGTGTGATTCTTGATAGATGCTAGATGGCTTAACAGTGTTATTAGTTTGGTGTACCACATCAACTGCTGTACAGTGTATTTGTGTACAAGCACTACACAAGCAGCAGATGTGTATTTGGATTTTATAGTGTCAGGGGCAAATCCATGTAGTGGAGTCTTTCCTTGTCAGCTCTTCATTTGAAGAGCAAAAAAAAAAAAAAAGGTCCACTACTACTACCACACAATCCAGTACCCCCACCCTTCTGTTCCCCAGCTCTTCAATGGTCTCTCCTATCAGCTGTCTGCTATTATCCTGAGTGGCCATACCTGCTCCACATTTTTTTTTTGTCTATGTGTCATTGCATTGTGGTTGTGGGACATTAATGCAAAGCTTAGTTTAAATACATTCATAATCATGTGTTAGTCATATGCAAATACTTTGCGAGCTGTACTGGTGCCTGACCCCTGTGTATACTGACTGTCATAGATGATCACTGTCAATAAATAGTAGCTTTTGCTCAGTATGGAATTTGCTTGTCCTGTATTGGGTTGATCTTTTCAGACATCTCTGTATGACAGCCCTTGCCACAGTGTACTGCAATTATGATTCAAAGCATTGTGGGTACTGCATCTTTATATGATAATTTAATGTGACTTAATGCTTATTTGTCCACTATTTGCTTTTAATACATCTTCCAGAAGCCACATGATGTGATAGCCTCCCTGTGGATAGGTGATGACAGAGTGCCAGACCACAACCTGAAGAATCAAATTCAGAGGAGGAGGACAGTACTGTCCCAGCTGATCACCAGCAGGACCATACCATGCAATTGTGCCAACAGAGCAATGACACTGTGCTCCACCAAACATGCATGCCATGAAGGACCAGCTGCCTTAAGTTGTCAGACATTTTTTGAGCATGGATAAGGACCATGATGAGTATAGCTTTTGAGTCACATTTAGGACTGATCTTGTCATGACACAAATTTGTGCATGCTATTCAACATGTCTGTTGTGTTATCACTTTACTTTCCCTGATTGCGTGCCACAGGCTATTTTCTAGTGGTATCCTTCCATGGGTCCCTATTATTTCATCAGACGGACACATTGTTGAATGGCATTTCATCAGAAATGCCATTCATCAAACCATTCTGACTCAGATCATGTTACAGTAGGGATCAGAAAACTTGCCCTTTCCCCTCTGTAGTGTGATCTTGGAGTTTGTGTATATATATATATATATATATATATATATATATATATATATATATATAAAATTAATGGGGGATGTGGGGGTTTGATGAATGGCATTTCTGATGACATGCCATTCAACAATGTGGCCATTTGATGAAATAATATAGACCCATCCTTTTACATGTTACCAGTTGCAATACATGCCAGATGCTACTTAATGCCTGTGACATGCCAATCCTTTTAACATGCTGGACATTTCACAGTGCCAGTCAGATACAACCCCTGCAGATGTCTGCCAGGCATTATATTCTCATTTGGAGGCATCTTGCTTGTCATCTCATATCACAGACAATTACACTGTGTTGACGAGCAGCATGATCATAGGTGAATTCATAATTATGCTTTCTCCATTGATTACTGGCTGTGCTGATAATAATGCCATCTTGACAGTGCATGTGCGCCTGTAGAGTGGCAATGCTGTTAGGGTGTGGTTTGTATCTGCCTTTCCTGACATTGTGTAGGATGTTCTCTGCAGCCATATTGTTCCTGTTATTGTAGTACTGCCATTTAACCATATGCACCTGCACTGATGACAATGGTTGCATGGGAGATTTTCTTCTCTTTTCTGCAGTGAGTCTCTTTGTTGGCTCTCATACACGTCAGGGATAAATTGTACTAACGTGGTAATTATACTAATACATGCATAGGTGACACGTACATTATGTAGGTACACCAATCCTTCACCTGACATGTGTATGCATGAATGCCTCTGACTCTTGTATTTTATCAAACCAGTGTGTTGTTTCAATTCAGATTGCTGTGTCTACAATTCATGGCACTGAGCTATGTTGCACTGTGTCACATTACAGGTGCATATTGTCTTCACATGAGTGTGGCTCTCTGTCTCCCATGGAAATTTATGGTTTGTAGTGTCATACTCTTTCTGCACAGTTGCACATGTCATCATGTTTGTGCACTCTTAGAGGGCTCCACACATCCTAATCCTGTCTACATTATGCATGAGTTACACTGTGACTTTTCTTTGTGTGCTACTTCACCCACACAATGTCCTCAGGATACAGTGTCAGATTGCTGAATGTCACTTTCATATGTCTGTCACCTTTATAGTAAGTTCTCCTAAGGCCATATTCTGCTAAATGTGCTGTAGAGGTGTGTTTATTTATTTATACAATCTGTTAACTGGGGTAGAGCACTGATCCCACTGGGCCTATTTCAGTCTCAGCCCAAACTGTGAACACGTCAAGTGGAAAAAAAATATTTATACAATAAAAGAGCACATAAAAACAAAGGAATAATAATATACAATTGAAAAAAATATTTAAGAATGAAGCCAACAGACACCATTATGTACAACATTTACATCAGTTAGAGTAGTGACATGTTAGGAGTTAGAGAAGAAATGCTGTAGTAAAAATGATAGGCAGTATGTGTTGGAGGGTAAAAAGTCTAGGTTATCTGACCTGAAGTAAAGCATTGAGCAGCCTGTGCTGTGAGATATTCTTTAACATGTGCCCGAAAGGAGGAGTAGTTAGAGAGGTCTTTAAGAATTGAGGGAAGATCCCTACAGAGCTCAGGTCTGAGGGTAGAAAGGGAGTGATTAGACCACTGAAGTCTGGTTTTAGGTGTTTGCAAGAGACTGCAAGAGAGTGACTATGAGATCTAAGGTTATACAGAGAAGGCTATCTAAGGAAGCTTGAGGAAAGAGAAAGGCAGGAGTTTTCTTTCAGGAGATGGAAAAGTAGAGATCCAAGGAATAGATTGGCTTGTTGTGGAACCAGCAGCCAGTTGGATTTGGCTAGTATAAGAGAGTGATGTTCATACTTTGGGGAAAGGGTAATGAAGCAGCAGATGGAGTTGGAGATTGTATGCATGGTGTTTCTTTAGGAGGCACATACTACAAGAGGTAGGCAGTACTCAAGAGGGGCTAGAAGAATCCTTTTGCCAATAGCATTTCTTGTTGGATGAGAGAGGAAAGAGGATAATTTGTTGGCAGAGAGGAGTGGGGGGGGGGTCTCTTTTTCCAGATGTTTTCAAGATGATGGTGGAAGTTAAGAGAGAGAATCAAGCCTCCAAGTTTTCTGAAGGTGTCAACATGATCAATGGCATTAAGGTGGGCAAGAATAAGAAGTGAGATAAGGATCTTTTGCCTTTTAGTGGAGTTCTGAAGACCATATTTTTTGTTTCTAAGAAGTTAAGTAATAGGTTTTTGCTATTGAGCAAGTTAATGAGGGAGAAGAAATCTCTTTGCAGATCATGTTGAATTAAGTGGGTTGTGTGCTTGGAGCAGAAGATAACCATGTCATCAGCGGATAGTAAGATTGGAAGTTGGGGGAAAGTCGACTGTAAGCTTATTTATAAAAATAGAGAAAAGAAGAGAGGCCAATAAGGAGCCTTGAAGGACCAGTTTTTCTAATTATTTCCCAAGCATTGGAAGGGTGGAGGCTGGGCAATAATCACTGGGTAGCCTGGGACTGGATACTTTGAGAAGAGTTATGATGTTTGCTGTTTTCCATATATTGGGCATACAGTTGTGAGATAAGCAAAGTTGTAGATATGTAGCAGAGGAGTAACAATGTTCTCCCTACATTGGAATATGAAGAAGTGGGAGAGGGTGTCTACCCCTGCAAGTGTACCAAGCTTTAGGTTTTTCCAGGAGAGGTATAGTGTCTTTGGTTAGAATCTTTTTAAAGTAGAAGAGGGGACGTTAAAGGAGGTGTAAGGGAGAGTTTGAGTGAGAGAGTGAAGCATGTGAGCTGATGGAGGGGACAGTGATGAAGTGAGTACTAAAGTCTGGAGATGGGAAAGAAGAGGAAGAGTGAGCATTGGGATGAGCTTTGTGACCTGTTAACCAGTTTATCTCTTCCAAGAAATGTTTAGGGGAGTGAAAAAGGTTTGATTGTCACCACTATGACATCACATTTTTTATGCATATAGATTCCTAAATGTCCCTTCCCATGCATGTGGAGGACTGTGGAGTTATATACTTGCAGCCATGACATTTGTTTCCATGGTATCCAAGATTGTGCATATGACTATATAACAACATTGATGTCAATTTGTGTACATGCACTTATGTTTATGGCACACTTACTACTTTTGTAAATTAATGTGATTTGTCTAGTCTTAGCTCACAAATCTGCCTTAAATGTAATTAAACATCCACTTCACATGCAGTGACCATATACTGTGGCATATGTGCCAATGTTTGGCTGCTTGTAGTCAGTACTTTGTGTATGTGATATGTTAATGCACACATTCTCACATGGATATGTGGTACTCAGCTGCAGACATCACATTATATCTAATGCTTATGCCCTGTGCACAGTCTAACATCCATATCTTTTCTTGCACATATGGTACAAATGGGTGTGGCACATGTACATTCATGTGCAATTTGTGACACTAAATATATATATATATATATATATATATATATATATATATATATATATATGCATATATATATATATATATATATATATGTGTGTGTGTGTGTGTGTGTGTGTATGTGTGCATATATACGTAGCCATACTAAAAACAAAACACTCAAATGTCAGTATTCGTGTTGACAAAAAAAAAAAAAAACTGAAAAAAGAAAGGCTGACAAGGCAGTGCACATTCCCCAGAAATAACCTTGGAGGATACAATTCAAAAACATTATTTTTTTTTGCAGAAACCAAGTCCGTCTGCACCCTTCCATGGGGTACTGCACTCCCACTCCCTATGGATTGCACAATAATGGAGAAAGAGAGTACTTGGTAATATTACAATCACACACAACTATTGATCAGCTGTTCTGTCAACCAAACTGTATTGACTAAACAGCTGTTGACTATAGAGACATTTGTCCATATTTCTTGCTCCCATATATGTTAGTTATTTACTTTTTGTTTAATAAGGCCTGATTCACTGTGGGATGTAAAAGCTGGTATTCATATTGACTAAGGGAAATTTGGCTAGGACACTGGGTAAGTGTTCTTGTTTTTTCTGAGTAGTGGTGTTGATGGTAGTGATAATGGGGTGACTGACCATGGTACTGTCTTTAGATATGGATCCAGATAAAAACCTGGAGAAAGTAATCACCAAGCTGAGAGAAGATGCCTAGATGATACAATACTGCTAAGAATGACTGAAGAGGGAAACACCTAAAGCGTAAAAGAATGGTTAAAGTGATTTGTGGAAAAGGAAACAGAATCACATTCCCAGAATGAACTAATGAAGTGGGTAGTGAATCATGCACTGCAGATGGGGGAAGGAATTTCACATCAATGCATTGTTCTGTAGTACAGCATCCATTACGATGAAGCATTAAAAATTAACTGCAACAGCATGTGATTCAGAGCTGAAGAACAACTAAGTTGTTGCCTAAATGCAAACATTTTCTAAAAAGTAAGATATCTTGGGGAACAAAACCAATAGTCCTGGTAGATATAACTTATGGTACCTGGTAACTAGACCACTGGGTTTCTTGCCTTTGGACATTTGCTTATAATACACTTATGAAATGCACTGTTTTTGTGAAAGAAAAGCCTGGATAAAGTTATGTAGTATTTCCAAACGTAAAGAGACAAGAGTTTTGTGGTTTAAGTCTGATGTAAAGATCATTAACTTATATAGATGTGTAATGCTGTTCATGCAATTCAGAAGGGACTTTACTCAAAAGACATTGAAAGAGATTTTTGAAAAAATGTGAAGACTGAGGAAAAGAAGTAGAAGAGGAAAAGGAAGAAGATAAAATAAAGAAAAAAACAGGAAAAAAAAAGAGAAAAATAAAAGACTGCAGACCATGCCAGAAGATGTGACTACACACATACACACACAAACACACATGCGCACATATATATTATAACATAGCATGGAGGTGCCACTGGTCAGGTGCCCAAAAGGAAATGGAAGCAGGCTAGGATGGCAAGATTTGAATGAGCTTGTGTTAAGATTAGATTTGTTGGAGTATTTAGTATGGAAAAAATAGACTTTTGTATGGAGAAAGGCACTTGAACCAAGGAATGGGGACTGGTCCCCCTAAGCCAAAATACCCAGATATCAGTTGTTTGAAGTCAGCTTGTAATTTGAGCTTTTTTAAGGCCAGGGTATTCTAAATGGGGCAGAAAGCATTTGGAAAAATTGAGGGTACATTGGGTAAAAGGAGAGATGGAGCAAGGCTGGAGCATCAGTTTCAAAGATGGTTCAAAGTACGTGATTGCCAGTGGAAGACCTTTTAGTGGAAATCTGGAGGTTACACAATGGGGGACATCCTGGTAACAGACTTTATTGTCTTAACTAGTGAAAGCCCTGGTGATAAACGATCTTGAACTGTGAAGACTTTGTGTTATCTGTGAATAGCATTACAGACTATGTTTAAAAATGGGTTTACTGGAGAGTGTAATTTTTAAGCCTGACAGCTCTGGAAAATACATTGTATGTACAATAAATGCCACCCCCACTTCAGCTAAAGGACTGAGATGTGTAGCATACTGCAAGTATACTGCTTCAGCGGTTGTACTCCTTTTTGGTTTCAGTTGTGTTAAGGTCATAGCCAGTTTTGTCTTGTAGAAATAAAATTACACTACTGTGTGAGAAGCTGGGTGTGTTCACTGTCTGAAACTTTCACATTTGATGGATGCAGTGGACAGCAGTCTTGCCTTTTCAATTTCCTTATGACAAGTGAGTACACCTTTTTGCTGCTGGCATTGAACTGAATTGTTATGGTGTCCCCTAGCATTGGTCCAGAGCTGTTTCTGCCTCTGATGAGAAGACTATATTTATTTATTTATTGATATTTGTTGAATGGGAAAGTCCACTGGGTCAGAAACCCATTTTCAGTGGAGGCCTGGGGAGAAAAGCTCCACAAAATTCAAATGCTGAACAGAAAATACAAAGTTAATAGAGAAATATATATACATTAACATAAGCCAGGGGTATTGGTACGATGTGAAAATTTGATGAACATTGATATTATCATACAGTAAAGATACAAAGTAAATACTTTTCAATCAGAGAAATACAATCATAAATATAAATTCAGAATTGTTATAAGTAGGAAAATTTAGTAATACAGAAGAGGAAAGAGTTAATATACAGAGGTTTAAAAAGTAGAATCGGAGTAGTAGACATGTAGGATTAAGGATTAAGTAATATAGAAGAGAAAAAAGATAACATACAGAGGTTTATAAAGTCGAATCTGAATGGTAGATGTGTAAGTCTAGTTGAGTAATGTAAGAAGGGAGGGCAGCCCATAGCTTGGCAATGTTATAGGAATATAAAAAGGGCCTATTAAAAAGAGACTTTAGTGCACCCACACTGGGTGGTTGTTACAAATGTGGGACATGTAATTAGTGTCCAGCCATGTTTCAAGGTGAGGCCATCAAAATCACTGGTTATGATATGGTATAACCTAGGAAGAAATACTTCTGTTACTCAAAGGGCGTGGTGTATGTCACAGTGTGTGATCTATGCAACTGTTACTACATTGGTAAGACCAAAAGAGCACTGAGGCAAAGGGTGTATCAGCACCTGTATGAAATCAAGAATAAGAACATAAACAGTGCTTTGTACAAGCACATTTGTGCGTGCCCCGCACATACTTTTAAGTTTGGGGCCATAGCCCATATTGACCTTGAAGCAAGAGAGGGGACCAACGGATGAATGGCTAGAATTTAAGGAATTAACATGGCGGATTAAAACTACTGCCTGCTAAGTACCAGGTCTTAATGACAGAATTTCCTTGAGTTCTGTTTTAAAATTAAAATCGATGTATTTTTTATAGGTTTATTAGTTGTATTTTTAATTTGATTTTTTGCAAGAATATCAAGTTTTAACAATTTTATTAACTTTGTAAATTTTTTTTTTTGAGGAAATGATGTAATTGCATTGACCAATGGTTAGGTGGGGGTGATGTATATATGTTTGTCATGATCATGTGATTTTATTCTGATGAAGTCTGAAACTTGACGAAATGCACTTAAATAAACTTGGATTTTGTTGGTGGTCTGTTCTGCACACTTCTTTCATCTATTTGCTGCTTTTGGGTGGTTTTACTTTGTTTATTTCTTAGGTTATAGGAATATAGGGATTGTTCAGCTCTTTTGTTGGGTTTGGTTACATTTTATATGTAGACTGGAGAGTTCTAGTTGGGGTGTGTGTGTGTGTGTGTGTGTGTGTGTGTGTGTGTGTGTGTGTGTGTGTGTGTGTGTGTGTGTGTGTGTGTGTGTGCATGATAACCACTATGTAACAAATAAGGCAAATGATTTCTTACACTGCCAAAGGGATGGTAGTTGAAGCCAAATCTATGGCACAACCAAGATCAATTCATTTGTTTAAACCTCTCAATGGCACAAAAACCTGGAAGTCTATCTGGTGACATCTGAAAGAATAACCAAGCAGGATTTTTCTAAAGTGCTTGATTTTAATAGCTCATCAAACATATTAAAAGAAAGAAGTCCTATATCTGCTTGTTTATCTAAAAAGTTTCAAAATCAATTTAGGGAGGACTAAAATGAAAAAAGTCTAGGCAAGCATTCTCCTCCAATAAGCATGATAAAACTCTTGCTGATCTGAAGGAATGAAATATGGAAAGAATTAAGCATAGGTATTATGAGAAACATCCTGAAGTAGTTGTTTGAAGTTGTTTTAAAGAAGTATGAGCAGGTATATTTGCTTGTTATAGCACTTCAGATGGCAAAGTTCTGAGAAGAAATAGAAGGAATTTATTTAAGACAAATACATTATAGAGTGACTACAAGAGACAAACAGGCTTTGGATATGATACTTCATAGTGCATTGAGATATCAGGAGTGGTGTTCAGTGAGATGCCCAAACAGATAGTGACATGTTCAGATAGATGGTCTGGAAAGAAGATATAAGAAAATATCAACCTGCCTGGCCACATGACTAACATATACATAAAATTCCAAGGACGTTATCAGTTGCAAGGATCACAGAAGAGTTTGCAGCCATATCCCCAAGCTGTTTGAGGTAAGGATGACCATTTAAGAGGCAGCTCAATATTATGATTGTCCAGGAACTGAAATGCAGCATTTTATCTTAATGTGAGCCATGTTTTTTTTTTTACTTTTAATCCAAATTTGGGCCACACTGATAGCTGATGCTTCTATCGAAAGGAATGTTTTGAAAGCAGTGTCATGTTTTGGTTAAGAATCCATCATGTAAAAGTATGGATTCTAAACATCTTATTGAGTATTTATTGGCTGAGATTCCCTTTGGCTGAGTTCAGCTCCCTGATGCTGAACACCCTTAATCACTGCCAGGGCAATTTTTCAAGTGCAACCCAGCAGTGATTTCTTGGATTTATGTGTAATTGTAGCATGAAAATGTGCTCAACATAAACCAAATAAACAATGCAAATATATTATATTTCACTTACCTCAAGAAAATATTAAAATATTTGTTCCTAAAATGAGGTTGTAGCATTTGAGTAGATGCCTTTAAGACTTTAAAAGACTGGTGCCTTATCAATGTTTCAAATATACCTCTCAACCTCTTAGAGCAAAAAAGTTGGACAAATCCATGAATAATGGAGTTATAAAGGCCCAAAAATAAGGACAATTGTTAAATATTGCTCTTACAAACTTAGAATGTCGGTAGAATATCAGGTTTTACAGTAACACAAATTCTGATGAATTCTGAAACTCAAAGGTCTGTCATTTTTTTTTACTTCAATCTTTAATGATTTACCAGAAAACCAAAATTTTATTAAAGCAGACCAAAAATATGAGGCAAACAAATCCGCAGTGGTGCAGCGGTAGTGTTGTTGCCTCACAGCAAGAGGTTCTCCCGTTTGATTCTCGGCTGGAGTGCGGGGAGTGCCTTCTGTGTGGAGTCTGCATGTCCTCCCTGCGGTTGGGTGGGTGTTCAAAAGACATGCGTAAATGGGCGTGCCTTTGTTGAAGGTTGGATGTCGAGCTGGCACCTCGGCGTTCGTGAAAATCTAACTGCCAATCATTAGCGGACCGGAGTTCTGCTGTGGCGACCCCTAACCAGGAAAAGCCGAAAGACAAACAACCAAAAATATGAGGCAAAAATCTGGACATTCTGTAAAAATCTGTATAGTTGAGAGGCATGGACATGTGCCAATATGGGAATCAGTTGGGTTGCTTTCCTGTACTGTTCAACAGCCTGAAAGTAATGAGTTAACAGGCAGCACATCAACTCGTGCCTGTCTCAATGTTTTTTAATATGATAGACTCAAATATAATACCCAGTTATTGAAACTGAGAAGACACTGCAGTAAAGAAAGTGATTTGGGCTATTAAACTGGCATTTTTATATAAAGATAGAAAGAACAAAAGGTGCCAGAATGTTTATGGAAAATAACAAACAACAGAATATTGGTTTCTAGTCTAGAATACAGATATTTAGTAAAGTCAATGGCCTTCCTAGTAACTTAACAATTATGAAGGACCCAAATGATTGTGTAGTATGAATGTGATGTCAGTAACATTCCTTAATTATACAACACAATGAAACAAATGTGAACTTACTTGTGTTATACAAGTTCAGGTTTATTTTGGTAAAATCCACAATAAAATGCGACAGGACCCAGAAATGGCAACTAGTCCAACTTTATTCTCTGAAACAACCATGATTAGCACTTTCGTCTGTAATAAACAAACTTAATCAGATGATCACCCACCCAGTTTTTTATCCCTGAGGGCTAGGGTTGGCTTAGGTTTGTGCCTAAACCTTTGAGTATTTTGCAGACTGTCCCTATCTATAAGGGACATGAGTACCTAATGACTGAATTTACAATTCCCATCCATTAATCCAAACTGCATTTGAAGACGGTCAGGAAGGACTTTCATTTATATGAACAGAAAGCCTGCTCCATAGACATATCTGTCTATCTGTCCAGTTTGTTTTATTCATATCACAGACCAGGTTTACATCCTTAGATTGGGTGGTCCTCATGCAGTTTGCCTTGTGAATGTGTAACAGTTCCATCAGGGCTAGATTTGAGAATGCCTTGCATGTTAGGCATAGATCACCCCTTAATAGTAAGAGACAGAATAATGGGATAGGGCTTTTATAAAGGAACCTCTGAGGCTGCTCCAGCTGTTGCAAGTGCCTGGTCAAGTACATGCCAAAAGGTGCATTGTACTCAATCATTGGGCCAAAAGGTGCATTGTACTCATTTATTGGTCTGATGAGGTATAGGTACAGTGGGACTATAACTTCCTTGGATCTAGATGCCATGCCTTCACTTATACACTGTGCCACATAGAAGGACATCCTCACCACTGTGGACACTTAACAATCAAAGTTCAGGCTATTGTCTATCTGTTTACCTAGATCACTCACCTCTGAGTCCACTCTTTGGACTGTCCTAGTAATGTTGTAATTTGCAGGTGTATTTGACTTCCCAAAGGGTATGATTATGCATTTAGTTTTAGGCCATGGCTCTGGTACCAATCATTTGTCTTAGTCAGTCACTCCTGAAGGATATCTACATCACTGGGGAATTCAGTGATTGCCCTCAACTTGCAGTCACCAGTAAATTCAGTCAGTCTAAGGCCTTCTACATTAGCCTTGACTTCACAGAAGTATATTCCAAACAGGAGAGATCTCAGCTCTGAGCACTGTGGCATACCACTAGTAACTTGCCTCTTGCTGGATCTGAATTCTTCTACTCTAGCAACGTGTCTTGTCCATGAGCCATTTGGCTATCCATCTGGTGGTGTAGGGATTTATACACAGTTTTGTGAGTTTATCTATAATACCCACATGAGGAATTGTGTCACATACCTTAGCCAGATCAAGGTAGGAAATATGAACTGTTTTACCCTCATCCATGGTCCTAGTGACTTTCTAAAAGAAGTCCACCAGACTGAGCAGGCATGACCTACCCTTGAGATAGTTGAACTGGGTTGGGTCCAGTGTTTGGAGGTTTCCTATGTCATTGTTTATCAGGTCCATGATTATTCTTTGCATGGCCTTGCATATAAGACTAGTCAAACTTATGGGTCTGTAATTTCCTGTGTCTGCTGATGATCCCCCTTTATGCAGAGAGATGACTGTGACTTCCATTGCACAGGGACAAAGCCAGTCTGGATGCTGTGGTTAAATAGAGATCCTAGTGGGCCTGATAGGTCCTGTTTCAAGTTATTTAAGAGGCATCCTGGAATATTGATGGGACCCATAGAAGCCATGTTTTTAGCTTTAGAGAGTGCAGTAGTGAGCTCTTCTTTTGAAATGACTGGCAGAGGAATGGTGGAGGGTATTTCTTGGGAGGGGGTGTAACTGGAGGTGATGGTTGGGTATAGGTTATGTCATCTACAACTAACTCTGCACATTGTTGGGTGCTGCACTTAAGAAATAACTGAAAAATGCCTTATAGTTATCCTTTGGTTGGGAGGCTATTTTGCCTCAAAATTCACTTTTGAAGACTTAACTAGTCTTCTTATTTGCTTATTTAGACTAATGAGGGAGGTTTTGCTCTGCTGTACACATTCTATCTTACTTCTACACAGGATTTTCTTTCTTTTCTTGTACAACTCACTTATACCAGGGGCATTAGTTTGCACTTATGTTGCTTGTTTTCATTGTACTCCCAAAGATTTCTGTGCTATTTATTGTTTTTATGTTTGAATTAGTCATGATTCATGGTGAAGGTAAAACGTTGTTCAATGGCATGGTTTTGCTTTCTTCAAAGACATTAGTAGACAACCCAAAATGTCTACCTATCTGTCTGTCTGTCTGTATTTCCCCAATAGTGAAATGCCCAAAGCTGTTCATTAGCATATGGGCAAATACAAGGCAATAAATGTATCTGGGTTGCTGTAGGGATCTAAATGCCCTAGTGTCATCCCTAATCATAGACCCAGAAAGGCAGATGTTACTGTATCTTTTGCCAACCTGGTGGGTGTTGTGTGTATGACTTACAATGGAGTCACCGGTAACTAAGATTTCTGGGATATCCTACAGGATTATTGGACATTAAGACTGCAGACTTACAGTACAGAGGACTCCCAGTAACAGTAAGTGTGAGTGCAGGTAAATCTGTAGTACTTTTATTTGGCTGTGTAGCCGATGTAAACTAATAGGATGTCTTGAAAACTTAGTCAAGAAACATGAGGGTCATGGAGAATCTCTCTGGAGACAATAGGGTCTCTGACAAATAATAATGCTCCCCCAGTGCAATCCATAGGTCTGAAAGTGTGACAGGTATTAAACCCTCATAGAGAAGGAGTTCTGTCTTTGCACTGAAATCATGTCTCAATTACTGTCCAAGTATGAATGTTTTAAGTTACACAAGAGCTTCACCATTAGGCAGCTTGTCACTTAGACATCTGGTGTTGTGTAGTGCAACTTTGACATGGTCAGGACCAGGATCAACTGCAATGTGTTTTGCTTCGTCATGATGCCAAGAAAAGTAGTTTTCCTAAGTATGGTACTATGAAATACAAAAGGTTTTGGCCAGTATGCTGAAGATGTGACATAAAAGGTGAAAGATGTCTCTTTTAATGCTTGTAAGTGTGGCAGTCACCTTGTCTGAAAGTGGCATGTACTAGATCACCCTAGAATGATACCAGCAACTTAGCTAATTGCAGATGCTAGTGAACTTTTTCTTTGAACCTGGACATCATTGTGAGTGATGGTAGAATCTCACCCAGGACTAGAGTCTTTCCTGCTTTGGACACGTATAGCAAGATCTATCATGTCTCTCTCTCTCTCCGCAAGTCCCTCTAGGTTTAAGTCCTCAAGTCATTCATAACCACAGGGGGCTATTACTGGGTTATAGTATTTGGTTAGACTGATTTTATAGCACTATATAGTCACCAATCCTGGCATGATAAGCCAACTGACTTTTATCCTACTCTTGTCCAGCCTGGTGAGAGTGGGATCTGTGTTCATAGGTTCATAGAGTCATAGGAAGTTACTAGACTAGCAGCCCTAGAGCCTTTATAAGCCTAGCCATGCTAATCCCAAGTATCCCTATTTGCTCTTTTTTGGGTAGTTTGCAGAATAAATTTATGAACAGAGTGGGTCTGTGATCAACACCAGCTACGCATGTCCATGAGGACATGGGTGCCATCCCAAGGGTGAATTTGCAGTCTCCCATCCAATTATCCAGGTTATGTTTGAATAGGGTCAGTGAGGAGCTCTATTGTACATGAAAAGGGAGTCTATTCCAGAGATGCAGCAGTCTCTGGGACACTTATTTGTCTCTCCAGCATGATCTGTTAATGTACAAGCTAGGTTGAGATCTCTAGAGTGAAAGACTCTTAAGCCATTTGACTTGCGGATGTGCAGCATTTCCATTAGGGCAAGGTTAGAGATTGCCCTATAGGCCAGGCAGAAGACACCTCTCAGCAGCCTATAAGATACAGAATAAAGTGACAGGGCTTTCAGCCTGGCCACTTAGGTCATGGTTTGGAGTCCCTGTATTTCTTAGTGAGAACCCTCTGAGGTCTCTCCAGCTGCTGCAGGTGTCTGTTGAGGTACATGAAAAGGGGTCCATCTACTCTATTAGTAGTCTGATAAGGATCGAGTACAGTGGAGTTATAACGTTCCTTGACCTGGATGGTATGCCCTTGCTTATGAGGTGTGCTACACAAAAGGCTTTTCTTACCACCGTGGAAACTTGGTGATCAAAGTTCAGATTGCTGTCAACCCATGGTCCCAAGTCTTGCACCACAGGGTTGGAACTCGGGGTTGGGGGGGCTGTCAATATTGCAATTTGTAGGGAATTCTGTTTTGCCAAAGGGAATAATAATGTATTTTTTTGCATTTAGTTATGGACCATGGCTTTTGCACTAATCATTTGTTTGTGTTAGCCCTTCCTGTACTATGTTGACATCACTGGAGAACTCAATGATTGCTCCCAATTTGCAATCATCAGTGAACCTGGTGAGCCAAAGGGTGTCTACTTTGGCCTGGACGTCTGAGAAATAGATGACAAACAATAAGGGCCCAGCACAGACCTCTGTGGTACTCCACTGGTGATGGGTCTACTGGTGGAGGTGGAGACACCAATTTTGACACAGTGTGTTCAGTCAGTGAGTCAACTGGTTATCTAGTAACTAAGGGTTAATCCCTATCTGAGAGAGTTTTTCAATGATGCCAGAGTGGAGGATTGTGTAGAAAACCTTGGCAAGGCTGAGATAGGCTGTGTGCACTGTCTTACCTTCATCCGCGGCTTTGGTGACATTCTCAAGGAAGTCTGCCAGGTTAAATAAGCATGATCTACCCTTAACAAAGCCACACTGGGTTGGTCCAGCATTTGGAGGATGCCTATTTCCTTGTTGATAAGGTTCATGATAGTTCTTTCCATGACCTTGCAGATCAGGCTGGTTAGACTTATGAGTCTGTAGTTCCCAGGGTCAGTTGATGGCCCCCCCTTTGTGCAGGATTACTGTTGCTGTTCTCCATTGTGCAGGAACATAGCCAGTTCTCAAGATATGATTAAAGAGAATGCCAAGTAGGTCTGCTAGGTGTTGTTTTAGATTGTTTAATAACTTGGGATATTATCTGGTCCCATTGAGACTGTGCTTTTGGCTTTGGTGAGCACAGAGATGACCTGTTTTCTGGAGATAATTGGCAGAGGAGTGGTGTCAGCTATTCTTTGGGATATGATAGATGGGGATAGGGGGTGAAGTTTATGCTGAATCTGTCAGCTAGCAGGTTGGCCATGTCTTTCGATGTAGTATGAGTAATCCCACCTACAACTAGTTCGGCACATAGCTGGGCATTCCCTTTTAGACTTCAGATGTAGTTAAAGAATGCCTTATGTTTATCCTTGGATAGGGCTGTGATTTTAGTTTTGTAATTTGCTTTAGAAGACTTTACAAGATTTCTGATTTTTCTGTTTTGGTTTAGGAGGGAAGTCTTTCTCTGCAGTCTGATATCCCTCTTGCTTTTGGACAACAGTTTCTTCCTGTTGTTATATAATCTTTTTATACTTGAAGTTCACTATGGTGGCTTGTTTTTACAGGAAGACCTAGTTTTGATCTGGTAAGTTACAGCAGAGTTTATGCAGTCACTTGTGTGCCTACCAATGCAGTCACTAATTAGACATTTTTATTTGCAGGTACAGACTTCACGGAAGCATGTGTTTTAGGGTATGTAACCTTGTGACTCCACATATTAAGTACATTTATTTGAGTGTGCTAGGTGACGGTGGTGATGATGGGAAATTGCTTTGAAGCTGAGGTTTGTTTGTCCTAATTCTAGGAGGAGCAGAGAGTGATTTTTTAACAACCTCAGTATATATGGGTATGATGTAATTGTGCATTGAGAGGTGGGGGTGGACTTGTGGGAAGCTTACCAATTACTTATTTGGGTGAGAATATGGCCTCCAAGTTGTATAGATATTTTTACCTCTCACAAACGTTATCATATTGATCTAGTACTAGCTGATTATCAGTGATTATTAGACAGCTATTACACTCCCTAATACTAAAAGCTAAAAGGCTGGTAACAGAAGGGGTAAAAGTACATTGAATGTCCATATTGGCCATATAGGCCAAAATATACAAAAGATCAATGGTTAAGGTGGTTTTTATTAACTTGACTGATAAATTAATGGTTAAAGTAGGTTTTATTTATCTTTGCTGGTATCTTAATGTAGTAGTAACAAAGGTATGCTGATACCTTCATGTTAGTAGTAAAACAATGTAAAAGGTGTGTATGTATGAGTAAGATTGCAGCAACTTGGGACAGCTGCCCTGGATGTGAGCTGTTATGGGAATGATCAATTTTGAAAATAAATTATTATTATTGTTATTACAATGAATATTGATTTTCAAGTTCAAGAGAAGAGGCCTCCAATCTGGGGTTTACCCAGAGCAACACTTGTCCTGGCTGCGACTCTGGTAGGATCACAGTTCATTTAGGACCCACAAGTGAAAATGGTGGTATTAAAAGTATAATTTAAGAAAAGCACAGCAGCACATTCAATACTGCGTTGGTGGTGCTGCGGTAGCATTGTCGCCTCACAATTAGACGTTGCCCGTTCGATTCTCAGTTAGAGCGTCTTCTGTGTGACGACATGCGTGAATGGGCATTCCTTCATTGAAAGTTGTGTGTTAGGCCTGGCAAGCCAGCACGTAAAACTCTACTGCCAATCATTAGCGGACCGGAGTTCCGCTGCGGTGACCCCTAACCGGGAAAAGCCGAAAGACGCAAACAAGCAAACAGCAGCACATTCAATGTCAGTGAAATAGCAGAAATGGATACCACACAGTAATTCTTCAAGGAGGTGCTAGACACAGATGCCATAATATATTACATCAATACAACAATGGCAATAGCACATTGTAAGTTAATTTGGAAATAAGTTTACAATGGATGGGGAAGAAAAGATACAAAGCAAGCTGGAAAAATACATTTATACTGGTTATGCAACAACAGATTCAGTGCAACAATCTAGAAATAAATTCAGAGTATTTGTACTCCCACAGCAGCAGGTGGACACTATAGATGTATTATGCACACACTGTAGCAGCAGCGCATAACTAGGGGCAGCAATGAGCCAGACAGCACAGGAGTAACCTAATCATACAAGAACAGGTGGAAACCAGTTGCTAAGGACCTGGTTTCCAGGCAATCGGAATGGTTCAAGGTCATAATCCAGAAAAAAAAATAGCACAAAACAGCACACTTGCCATTTGAAACATGCTTTACTAAGTGTCCTGCAGTGATCATAGGGTGTTCACTCTCCTCTCACCACAGTAAAAATAGCTTCTTGAGCTGTATGTTAAATATTACTAGTGCCAAAACAGAGCTGCAACCATCACAAACACACCCAAAACAGTACAAAACATCGTATCCCAGTTGTATTTGTCATGGTTTTGCAAACAATCAAATGGTTCACTACTGGAATAAAAAGGTGTCTAGGCTGATTCTGCATGCATCTTTAGTGTCAGTGACCGCAGAAGTCAGCTACAGACAAGCAAACCATTCAGTATATGAAAAAATATAACTTCTGTGTGCACAATAAAAGATTGTGGTAAAGAAGTTTAGTTTACCTGTCTTTTCACTGAATATGCATATACAGATATGGAAGCAAAAGGAAATATTATCAGTCGCAAATGCTGTTCAGTAACTCACTACTGATTACAAATTTCTGTATTGCCACCTTCAGGGCAAACCTAGTTGCTGCAACTATTATGGTATCTGAAAATCAGTGGCTCTTTTTTTAAACAAAAAAAAAAACATGTTTATTGAATTATAACTTATGACATAGGTAATCATACATTTATATAAATATAAAAATAAATTGACATAATTTCAGTTGCAAGCATTATATATCACATATAATCTTTTATACAGGGTCAGGCACTCTCAATTGAATATTGCATAGCACCATTCAGTTCCTGCCTTCCCTTAAACCTGATTCCTCCACTAAAACATTATTCTGCATATAGTGAATCAGGAAGTGAAACAGATTAGCAAGGAGGAAGTAAGGGCAGCTATGAAGAGGATGAAGAATGGAAAGGCTGTTGGCCCAGATGACATACCAATGGAAGCACGGAGGTGCTTAGGAGAAATGGCAGTGGAATTTCTAACTAGATTGTTTAATGAAATTTTGGAAAGTCAGGGGATGCCTGAGGAATGGAGAAAAAGTGTTTTGGTACCTATCTTTAAGAATAAGGGTGATGTGCAGAGCTGCAGTAACTACAGAGGGATAAAACTGATCAGTCACAGCTTGAAGTTATGGGAAAGTGTAGTAGAAGCTAGGTTAAGAAGGGAGGAGATGATTAGTGATCAGCAGTATGGTTTCATGCCAGGAAAGAGCACTACAGATGCAATGTTTGCTCTGAGAGTGTTATTGGAGAAATACAGTGAAGGTCAGAAGGAGTTGCATTGTGTTTTTGTAGACTTGGAGAAAGCATATCACAGGGTGCCTAGAGAAGAGTTGTGGTATTGTATGAGGAAGTCGGGAGTGGCAGAGAAGTATGTAAGAGTGGTACAGGATATGTACGAGGGTAGTGTGACAGTGGTGAGGACTGCAGTGGGAGTGACAGATCCGTTTAAGGTGGAGGTGGGATTACATCAAGGATCAACTCTGAGTCTTTTTTTATTTGCAGTGGTGATAGACAGGTTGACAGATGAGATCAGACAGGAGGCCCTGTGGACTATGATGTTTGCAGATGACATTGTGATCTGTAGTGAGAGTAGGAATCAGGTTGAGGAGACGCTGGAGAGGTGGAGATATGCTCTAGAGAGCAGAGGAATGAAGGTCAGCAGGGCTAAGACAGAATATATGTGTGTAAATGAGAGGGAGGGTAGAGGAATGGTGAGGATGCAGGGAGTAGAGTTGGTAAAAGTGGACGAGTTTAAGTACTTGGGATCAACAGTTCAGAGTAATGGTGAATGTGGAAGAGAGGTGAAGAAGAGAGTACAGGCAGGGTGGAATGGGTGGAGAAGAGTGTCAGGAGTGATTTGTGACAGACAGGTACCAGTAAGAGTGAAAGGGAAGGTCTACAAGAGGGTAGTGAGACCAGCTATGTTATATGGGTTGGAGACAGTGGCATTGACAAAAAGGCAGGAGTCAGAGCTGGATGTGGCAGAGTTAAAGATGTTAAGATTTGCACTCAGTGTGACTAGGATGGATAGGATTAGGAATCAGTATATTAGAGGGTCAGCTCATGTTGGACAGTTTGGAGACAAAGCAAGAGAGACGAGATTGCGTTGGTTTGGACATGTGCTGAGGAGGGATGATGGGTATATTGGGAAAAAGATGCTAAGGATGGAGCTGCCAGGTAAGAGGAAAAGAGGAAGGCCTAAGATAAGGTTTATGGAAGTGATGAGAGAGGACATGCAGGCGGTTGGTGTGACAGAGCAAGATGCAGAGGATAGGAAGAAATGGAAAGAGATGATCCGCTGTGGCGACCCCTAACGGGAAAAGCCGAAAGAGGATGATGATATTGTTCCATGTAACATTAAGGTCATCTGTGATACTATTAAAATAAACTGGCATGTTTTAACCTCAGATAGTGCAATTAATGCTCTAGTAGGAACACAGCCTGTTTTCTCATTTAGGAACAAAAAATCTCATAAAAGATTGTTATGCTACAAGAACCCTATGACCAATAATGTTCAGAACATATAGGGGACTTTTTCATGTGGCTCCTGTAATTTCTATCATCTAACTGATTCACATAGTAGCTTTATACATCCAAACACTGGTGCTACCTATGATTTTAAGGTTTATGCCACCTGTAGGACTAAGAATTTAGTATACCTGGCACAGTGCAGAATATGCCTAAAATTTTATATAGGTAAACAAATAGAATGCTCCTTGAAAGAATGAGGGAGCATCAGATGGATATCAGAAATTTGAACATGAGTAATTCTTTGGCTAGGCTCATTAATGAGACGGATGTTACACATAATTTTAATTTTAAGGTTATAGAGACAGTTACTGAAAACGGCAGACTTGCTGACGTTATTAATCATACCAAGAACCGTGAACTGTTTTGGATATTACACCTGCAACCCGATAAAGCATTTGGACTTAATGACAAGGTTTCTTTAAAACCTAGATTGAAGAGTAGAAGGTTTTAACTGTTTTTATGTCATGTGTATCAGAGTTGTTTATCTGTTGCATGTTCATTTTTTAAAATGGTATTTAATGATTGTTTTCTGTGGTATTGACATGGTATGAAGAAGTTTTACAAAAGCACTCACCATTTATATTTATTAAAGTAGCTTTTTGCCTATTTAACACAGTTTTATCATTATTTTATGATTTTTGTGTTTTTGATTTAAGTCTGGTGGTCTTGTCCTTTATATAATTATTCTGCATATATTTTTCCTATAATTCTCATTTTTCTATGTAATGTTACCCTACTCTTTTGTAAAGATCACACCCCGGCCGTGAAAGGCTACAATGCCTTATATACATTCAGTCCACAAAGTGGGAATTAAAGAAACAAAGGAAATGGAAGTGTATCCATCTTCATTAAGAATGAGTACGCACCTAGACTGGTGAAACGGTATGAGTCTCATGAGCTACTCCATGCCATATTAACTATAGGCAAAACCCTCTACCCCATCATAGCTAGCCATAGGTCCCCACCATGAAACAAGAAAAACATACTGCATACCTGGACTTACTGGAGTCACTTGCCATACAGCCCAGCTCCTTACTCATGGGTGATTTTAATTATCCTACTATTGAATGGGAAACATACACAACCACAAACATGCTGGCTCAGAGGTTCTTGGACTTTGTCAATGCAAATACTCTGGGACACCTAGTCAGCACACCCACAAGAGGCTCAAATCTCCTGGACATAGAACTCACTAACAAGGGAGAGCACTACCCCCCCCCCCCCTCGGTGTGATACCCCCACCCACCCCCCCCGGTAAGCTTGGACCATAAATCTATCTCATTTGATGTAATCATAAGATCAGATACCCCATCAGGTTCAAAAATGCTTAAGAATTTTTCAGAGATAAATTACTTCATACTAAGTGATGGTATAACAACTTTCAAAGCCCCCTCTAACTCAGATAACATGGACTCCTATACAAAGGTGTACACCCATGCTCTGTATAACCACTTAAGCAGCTGTATAGAATCGGCTGCACCTGACCAGATTAAAACCAGGTCTTGCCAAAAAAACAAGCCACCCTGGTGGAGTCGTAGTATAAACAGGTTTACAACAAGAGAAAGAAACTGATGACCAAGAACAAGAGGGAACTGGATCAGCAGAGGAAGAAATCCCTTCCTACCTTAACCAAACAAATTGTACATCTTGTCAAGTCCTCCAAAGCTAATTACAGAGTAAAAATATCCTCCCTAGCTAAGGCTAATCACAAGGCATTCTTTAACTACATCCAAAATCTAAAAGGGAATACCCAGCTATTTGCTGAACTGGTTGTGGATGGCACCACCCATAGTCAACAGGAGGTAATAGCCAGTCTGCTAGCTGACAGGTTTAGAGCAAACTTCACCCTCCTGTCCACACTGGTAATCACCCAAAGTATACTTACCACCATTCCTCAGCCTAATATCGCAAGAAAGCAGGTCATCTTGGTGCTCTCCAAGGCCAAAAACATAGAATCAGTGGGAGCAGATAACATCCCAGGCAGCATTTTAAATAACTTAAAACATGACCTAGCAGACCCACTTGAATCCCTGTTTAACTAAAGCCTGCAAACTGGCTATGTTTTGGTGGAATAAAGGACAGCAACAGTAATCCCTCTGCACAAAGGGGAACCATCAACTGACCCTGGGAATTATAGGCACATACGCTTGACTAGCCTCATCTGCAAAGCCATGGAAAGAGTCATTATGGGCCTTATCAACAAGGACATAGGTAACCTCCAAACTCTGGACCCAAATCAGTTCAGATTCATTAAAGGTAGAGTATGCCTGTTAAACATGGTTGATTTCTTTGGGAAAGTCACCAAGGACCTGTTTATCTTGACCTAGCCAAGGCATTCAACACAATCTCCTCACTCAGGTATCATAGAGAAATTCTCCCAATTGGAAATTAACACCTACATCAATAGGTGGGTAGCCAATTGGCCCACTGACAGGACACATGCTGTCAAAGTGGGTGACTTCACCTCTAGCAAAAGACCAGTCACCAGTGGTGTACCA
This sequence comes from Protopterus annectens, assembly GCF_019279795.1. Lineage (NCBI taxonomy): Eukaryota > Metazoa > Chordata > Ceratodontiformes > Protopteridae > Protopterus > Protopterus annectens. The sequence goes on from NC_056725.1 coordinate 1,245,616,290, forward strand.
CAGGGTTCTGTGTTGGGCCCCTTACTGTTTGGAATTTATTTTTCAGAAGTCCAGAAAAAAATTGGATGGCCCATGGCTGACCAGGTTCACTGACAATTGCAGATTGGTGGCAATCACTGAGCTCCCCAATGATGTTAATATACTGTAGGCAGGTTAATGCAGACAAATGACTGGTGCCAAAGCCATGGATTAAAGCTAAATGCAAGCAAATGCATTATTATTATTACCTTTGGGAAATCTGACATCCATGCTAATTACATTATAGACAGCATCCCCCTAAGAGTAGACCCAATGGTACATGATCTGGGTACTCAAGTTGATAGCAATCTGAACCTTGACCATCAAATATCCACAGTAGTAAAGAAATACTTCTATATGGCACATCTTTTAAGTAAAGGCATTGCATCTAGATTCAAGGATGTTATACTTCCATTATACTCAGCTCTCATCAGCCCAATAATTGAGTACAATGCTCCCTTTTGAATGTACCTCATGAGACATCTCCAGCAACTGGAGAGACCACAGAGGTTTCTCACCAGGAAACTATAGCGTACACAGAACAAGTCTTGCACAGAAATACTAAAAGTCCTGTCACTGTATTCTTTCTCTTATAGGTTGCTAAGAAGTGATCTGTGTCTGGCTTACAGGGCAGTCTATGACCCAGCCCTGACGGGAAAGCTACACATTTGTGAATCAAACTGCACGAGTGTCACTTGCTCCAGGGACCTTAACCTAGCCTCTGACATGAACAGTGTAGATCAGTGTGTGTACAGCTTTAAGAAGCTTTCTAGGGGCTTGCACAAGTGTATAAATATTAAGCACGTGCGAGCCTGACCGCCATTTTGTAGCAAGCTGTTGAGATGTAAGCATGTATGTCTGTGTAGTCTGTCTGTTAATCAGTTCATTTATATTTTGTACTGCTGCTATCCATCCTGATTTGTTTCTATGTAATAAAGCATGTAAACAAACTACCACACCTGTTTGTCATCTATATTAGAAAGAGGCAAGCAACATGGTGTCAGAAGCATCATGTCTAAAAAAGACATGGGGCTAGAATGGAATCCAGATTTTTCATTTTGAGACTGAGAGGCACTCAGTTATCACTGGAGGAATATACAGGAGTGAATCATCCTTACTGCACGTATAACTTGCAAAACAAGTCAGAAATGAATTTCAGGTATTAAAACTTGCTCAAGCTATTTCTTATTTGAAAAATATGAAATGAGGTATTCAGAAGGCTCTAAATGAATTTCTAAGTAACAGAAGTATTTGAAACTACAACATATTAACAGAAATATTTTAAATAACTACGGAAATGGTAGTCTACTCAAGACCAAAAGTGTGATAAGAGACCTTGGGACACAGGTGGACAGTAGTCTCTCCTTTGATAATCACATTGCCAGAGTAGTCAGAAAATCCTTCTACGTGGCACACCTCATCACAAAAGGTTTCTCATTCAGGAAAAAAGAGGTCATTGTTCCCCTCTACTCGTCACTCATTAGACCCATTATAGAGTACAATGCCCCTTTTAGTATGTATCTCACAAGACATCTACAACAACTTGAAAGGCCACAGAAATACCTCACAAAGAGGATTACTAGCCTCAAACAGATGCCCTATGCCGACCGTCTCAAAAAACTCCAGCTTTACTCCGTCACATATCGCCTACTCAGAGGCGATCTCTGCCTAACATACAAAGCTATGTCAAACATGCTCCGCTTAAAGAAATCTCAATCCCTCCGAGCTACATGCTCTAGGGACCTAAACCTTGTCACCACAATAAACAGAACATGCTGGAGGGATAGATTCCTGTCCCAGAGATTTCCCATACTCCGGAACAAGCTACCTATCTATATCAAATAAAGCTCCTCATTAGCACTCTTCAAGAAAAATCTTGATGATTGGATGGCAAATAGAAAATTCACCGCAGGGCTCACCTCTGTGGCTCTGCTCGACAGGGGTACAAGAAAATAATTTTCTTGGGTGGCGAAAGCCAGGGTACCTTTTTGGCTAAGCTTATATAGGCCCTAGGGCCAATAGCCTAGTACCTGCCTATAAACCTATGAACCTATAGAAATGTTTGAAATAAAGTCTGAATCACATAAAATGGATACAATAAAGGAAACAACCGCATTTTTTCACTAAGCACTACTTTTTCAGATTAATCAAAGCTAACTGAGTTGTCTGAAATGTATGAAGTGTTCACATGTTTGTGCAGCATTACAGTACAGTTATTTCACAAAATACTGCCATTGCAAAGCATATTTTGCAAAGTATAGTATTCCAAAGAGTTTATTGTGCATTTGAATATTATTACAAGTGCTGGCTGTGTGCATCTTCGTACATAACTACTAGGGCCATATTTTACAGTGTGCTTGGGCATAATTTGTTGGCATGGCAGATGGATTTCAAAAAACAACTCCACTTGGTTTTGGTAATAATATTGCAGAGAACTGGAGAATGTTTGAGCAAGAGTACGATATTTTCATACAGGCTGCATTTTCTGATAAAGATGACTGTATAAAGGCATTTACTCCGCTTAATTTAGCTGGTTCGGAAGCCATGGAAAGGGAGCATTCATTTGTGTATGCACCTGCTGTCTTTGCAGGATAGGGGGAAAGCATCATACAGTTGTACCAGTGGGTCAAGGGAGGACCTCAAGTGCTTAAAATGTAAATTTAGAGAAATGTGTAATCCCCAAATGAATGTTACAATGGAAAGGCGCTTATTTTATACAAGGGATCAAAAGCCTGGTGAAACTTTTGCCACATATATAACTGATTTGAGAAACAAAGCTAAAATGTGCAGATTTGGTGATTTGAGGGATGAGTTGATAAAAGACAGACTTGCGTGTGGCATTAAAGATGATGCTGTGAGAAAGATTTTGGTTCATGACAGTGATTTAACTTTGAATAAAGCCATTGGGATTTGTCAGATATATGAACTCACAGAAAAGCACTCAGATATGCTTACAAACGAGAGATGCATGCTTCCAGTAACTTCTAAGGCTCATGTTGGTAGTATACAACACATGGTTAAAAGAAACAGACCCAAGCACATGGCAGCAGCCGTAAACCATGTAACACTCACTGGGAAACCCCGTACTTTTCTAGCAAGTTCCAAGGCATGTCCTGGAGACCACACAGTCTCACTGAAGCATGAGTGAGTTATTAAACACAAAGCATGTGCCTCCACCCAGTTTCATAGCCAACTGTCCTAACTGTGGAGGAAGTCATGAGCCTAAAAGGGAAAAATGTTTAGCTTTTGGCCAGCAATGTCACAGATGCAATAAGTGGAATCATATCAAAAGATTTTGTAACTCAAAAGGCACACATTCTTTTATTAAAAGGGAACATTCAAAGAGACAAGTTGATCAATTAGAAAGCTGCGACCCTACTTTTCATGTTGATGATGTGTCAGTGCTTCATGAAACAGTCATTGCAGTAGATTTATGGACAAAGAATGAAGTATTTTGTACTGTTTGGATAAATGGAAGACTGATAGAGCTCAAAGCTGACACAGGTTCAAAGTGCAATGTTATGTCTGCAGAAATATTTGCTAGAGTATGTGCTGTGAGAAGCTTAATTTGGCAAAGTGTGCAAATCTTGTTGCCTGTAGTGGCAAAGAGATTTAAACCTGTGGCTCAGTAGTACTTTCATGTTGCTCTGCTGGGAGAAGCTATGACTTGTTATTCTATGTGGTCAAAAGGCACATCCAGTCATTATTAGGGCTCAGAGACAGTTTGGAAATTGGACTGCTTTCATTTAATAAGGAAGTCTATCATGTTAGCTTAAAAGACAACTGTTCTAATTTCACCCAGTATATTTTCTCTACTTATGGTGATCTTTTCAAAGATAAACTAAGCAAGTTTCCAGATGTGTACTCCATGAAGTTAGTCCCAGATGCCAGCCCAGTTGTCAGGCTAGCCTCAGACAGAATGGTACAACAAGGTGTAATTTGTCCAGTTGCAGAACCAACTGAATGGGTATCTTCCATGGTGGTAGCTCATAAGAAAAGTTCAGATGATAACAGAATATGTACTGATCCACAAGATTTAAGCAAAACATGGAAAATACCTCATTATCCAATGCGTACAGTTGAAGAAGTTGCAGCACTGATGCCAAGTGCCACTGTTTTTTCTGTCATAGATGCGAAGATTTCAATTTTAGCAAATTTTGCTTGAAAGGAATCCTCATTGCTAACTATGTTCAGTACTCTGTTTGGCAGGTAAAGATTTTTGAAAATGCCATTTGGGATTAATTCTGCCAGTGAAGTCTTTCAACATACAATGGAGCAAATTTTTTCTGAGTACCCCTGTGCTATTATAGTAGATGATATTTTAGTAGGAGGTAATGGTGAAGCTGAGCATGACTGAAACCTTGAGAAAGTTCTGGAAAGAGCTCATCAAGTGAATCTTAAGCTGAATCCTCAGGCATGCAAGTTCAGGTTACGAGAAGTTACTTATATCAGTCATTTGTTTACCACTTCAGGCTTACAACCAGACCCTTCCAAGCAAACAGCTATTCTTAAGATGCTATCTCTAGATATTCTTCAAGCCCTTCAAAGCTTTCTTGGCATGGTTAATTACCAAGGCAAGTCCATTCCTAACTTAAGCCAGCTAGCAGCACAGCTTAGTAAGCTGACACATAAGGATGTATCCTGATCATGGTTGGAACAACACCAGAGAGCATTTGATGTCCTGAAATAGACAATTGCCAGCCTACTAACTTTCAGATACTATGATGTTCACAAACCAGTTTCTCTTTCCGGTGATGGTTCAAAATTTGGTCTTGTTGCAGTCATTCTTCAAGAGGGTCAACCAGTTGCCTATACATCTCTAACCCAAACTTAAATGCAATATGCTCAGATAGAGAAAGAACTCTTGGCAATTGTGTTTGCATGTTTGAAGTTCTACGATTAAATCTGTGGTAGACCTATACATATTGAAACAGACCACCAACCTCTAGTCATTATTTTGAGAAAGCCTATGCATTCAGAATGCAATGTATGATGTTGAGACTGCAGAAGTAGAGCTTTAATCTTGTCTACACTAAAGACAAACATCTTTATCTTGCTGATACATTGTCTAGATCACTCAGAAATACAACTGAAGAGCATGAGAATGAGAAACTTGATTTTGAAGTCATGGAAGTGAGAAATTTTTCTTCCACATGTCTAGATGAGCTTAGAAATCGTACAGCCTCAGATCTAGTTTTACATAAGCTCAACCACTTTATCAATAAAGGATGGCTATCATAGCAATCTAGTTTACCTCAAGAAGTGCGACCTTATTTTCCTTACAGAGATGAAATTTTGTGTGACAATGGTATCATCATGAAAGGTCCAAAAGTCATTGTTCCAAAGTCTTTGCAACAAGAGTATATTACTGTCTTGCATCGTGACCACCCAGGAACCGATTATACTAAAAGGAGGGTGAGAGGACTAGTATTTTGACCTTCTATGTCACAAAATATTGAGTGAGTACTTTCATCTTGTTCTTTATGTAATAGTGCTAAGCCACACAAACAGAAGGAACCACTTCAGCTAAACCAGATTCCTGAACTACCTTGGTCGACAGTAACCACTGACATTTTCACATGGAATGGTCAGCATTACTTGGTGTTAGTAGACTCTTACTCAAATTGGTTTGAGATTGACCTACTTCCTAATCTAGCATCCAGTACTGCCATTACTAAGATGAAGCATCATTGTGTAGTCTATGGGAGTCCAAACAAAGTTATTTCTGACAATGGCACACAGTTTACTAGACAACAATTCAAAAGATTTTCTGAAGAGTGTGACTTTATCCATGTTACAAGTAGCCGTGAGTATCTGCAGTCAAATGGTTTGGCAGAATGTACAGTTCAAAGTGCAAAACAGTTACTAGAGAAGTCAAAATGAGACAATAGTGATGTTTTTCTGAATCTCTTGAATCTCAAAAATATTCCTTATGATAAACATCTTGGTTCACCTGCCCAGAGACTTCTGTCGAGACAAACCAGAACTACATTACCAATCAGCAGTAGTTTATTTGTTCCAAGTGCTAAGAAGTGAAAGCCCATTTGTTAAAGAAATGCCTATTCCAAAAGTCTTATTATGACAAGTTCAGCAAACCACTCAATCCATTACATGAAAAAGAGATAGTGAGGATGCAAACATGCAAAGGTTATGATCGGATTGGAGTCATGAAAAGTGTATGTCCAGAGCTGAGATCATACATTGTGGAATCACAAGGAGCAGAGTTTAGGCAGAATCAGAAACATATAATGTCGATGTCCGAGCTTGTATCACAGCACCTAGCCTGTGAGAAAGACTCTTTATCTCAGAGAGAGTTATCCAGCGTTCCAGTTCCAGAACACGTTCCAGTGAATATCCCTGTTCCTGAGATGAATCCCAAAGTTCCTGATACGAGTTGTTCACCAAAGACTGTCCCTGTTGCTAAACCAAATACTGATTACTATGTTACTAGATCAGATCGTATTTCCAGACCATGCTGCAGATACACAGCAACTTGGACATGAACACTGCAATTATTTCTGATGTCTATATTATTGCATCTCTTATTCTAATGTCATTTCATTGAAGACAATCTATTTAAGAGGGAGGATGTAGATCAGTGTGTGTGTACAACTTTAAGAAGCTTTCTAGGGGCTTGCACAAGTGTATAAATAGTGAGCATGTGCGAGCCTGATTGCTATTTTGTAGTAAGCTGTTGAGATGTAAGCATGTATGTCTGTGTAGTTTGTCTGTTAATCAGTTTGTTTGTATGCTGTAATGCTGCTATCCATCCTGTTGTGTTTCTTTGTAATAAAGCATAACAATTGTCATCTATATTAGAGAGAGACGAGTGACAATCAGGTCATGTTGGAGAAATATATACATCTCCCAGAGATTGCCAATTCTCTCAAACAAGCTTCCAATTTACGTGAAACACAGTCCCTCTCTGACCTTCTTCATATCCGGCCTAGATCAATGGATGAGTGGCCACAAATTCACTTCTGGGGTGGCACCCATGTCCCTCATAGACAGAGGAAGGTGGTATTAACTACCATAGACCCATACCTCTGGAAACTTCCCTCACTTAACCACCAACAACTAGGGTAACTCAGAATAAATATGGCTGGACTTGTCATGACTCTAGGGTCGTTGGCCTAGTAACCTTCTATGAACCTATGAACCTGTGATTGGTTTAGACTTTTATTTCCATTTTCTAGTAATTGCTTGCTTGGTAGCCACCAGAATTAAATCAGCAAGGCCTTACTATGTCCAGGCATTCCACATTCTGTATCACAGCTTAAAATAGCTTATGAATCTTCCAGGCTATTCAACTAAAAGAAATAAAAGAAAGAAATAACATAAAACTTTTACACATAACACAAGAAGAAGAAAAAAGGCATTGAAATGTACAATACAGATAGGCTGTTTTTGATAAGAAATCACTAAATTTTTGCTGCAAGAAGGAAAAGAAAAGCAATAAATACAGATTAACTTTATTGCCTTTATTGACAAAGTAAATCATATTGCTTGACATATGAAAACTTGTATTTCTTCAGCAACTTATTTGAGATTAGATAAGGACATAGAGTCTAATAACTGGGATATAGTTAAAAAGATTTCTGAATAACATTTAGTTACGTATGCTGTGGTCTAAGAAAACAGTAACTGAAACTGACACCTTGACTCACTGGGACATTAAATAATATTAATACATATTTGCTCCTTTGTAATTTTAAGGTGCATTTAAACTCTAGTGGAAGTCATTTACAACCTACTTTAAACAACTCAGTGCTTATCCAGTGAAGAAACAGAAGTTGGATGTAAAATGATTCACTCAGAAAAATTCTGAGGGAAAGAATACAAATAATTTGTGTAAACACCTGGAATTATTCACAGATGGGAAAGGCACACTGAGGGACAAAGCAGTGAAACTACAAACCTTAGAAGAAATGAAAAAAACTATGAGAGTTTAACTAACAGGTCAGTAATGATCAATAGTCCTACTGCAGCATTAGTGAGTGTAAACGATCAACGAGGAGGGGAATTCATTGCTAAGACCACAATGCAAAAGCCAAAATATGCTAATACATAACACAATTTAATTGTGAGAACGACTGGCTACAAACTATACAGATCAAATTCGCCAGCTGGCTAGAGTCCATTGAGACTGTAGAAGTAAAAGCAAACAACTGCAAGGACATTAATAAAGTACTGCCATTGAGAGGCATTTGTGGCAAATGGGATGAAAAAGCAAGGTACACCAAAATAATTCTGCTGACAAATGGTAATCATTACACAAAAGTGAATTGGAAGCCAATCATTTAAGGAGTAGCAGTGACATCAAGGGCATGCCAAAGTTCTTACAAGAGCACTAGATGTGCCCTTTTGAACTTAGATGTGTTGCTAACAAAATGATTTAAGTTTTGTTTGTGTTTGATGCCAGGAGTCGGACATGCAGGGAGATAAACATTTCCCAGTGTGAACTTCTGGTATTCAACAAATCATATGCTGTTTCAATTTTGATGCTGAGTTTAAAAAAATGCTAG
>NC_056725.1:1245629832-1245668462 GCF_019279795.1 Protopterus annectens
TAACACTAATATCACAGAATACTGCCTGACAGTGGTTATGGGTCTTCAAACAGTGAAAATAAGAAACCATGGGGGGAATGTGCCATGAAGGGTGGTCTATGTTCATTTGCTAAGGCAAGTGAACAATTCATAAAGGGAGAGAAGGCTATGCATAGCAGTGAGTGCAGCTGATAACCAGAATCATAAAGGGAGAACTGTCATCATAGGTGCAAGCATACCACAGCACAACATACACACTCACTGACTGACACTTATCTCACAGATGTATAGATATGGGCATGGCTACTTAAGAGAAGCTATGCCTTGAAAAGTTCACTAGCCAGGAAAATGAAGTGTTACTGAAGTCCCCCCCCAACACACAAACAAAGCATGGGCCTCCAGGGCAAAGGTTGTACAGGCACGCATTATTTGTTCAAGTTCTAGTAGAGACTAGTGAAGTATTTGAATGCTGTGGGTGGTCATACTAGGTATCTACAATAGCTGTGATGGTCACTGATATGACAGTGTATGTAAGGCAGAAGTCAAGGGATATTGCAAAAGACAGGTCCATCACAGGGGGTGAACCACCAGCAATGAAGCAGCTCACTGAGGTTGAGGAGTGTTTTGGTGTCATTTGCAGTCCCTCATACTTGTGATTTACATGACTGTGGGAGCTGGGCTGTTACTTACCTTATATTTGTCAGAAGGAGACACAGTAGGTTAGTAATGTCAATTATAATAAGGTATAGCACAGCCCACTGCATGTCTGAATGGAAGGCTTGACCAAGGCCAGACTCACCTGCATATTTGTCCTTCCAGGTACCTCTCATCTGCAGCTTCAATGACAACCAGCTTGACAAGATATATCTGCCAACATATGCCACAGCTGTACTTTTCATGTATATCAATATGCATGCTGTAGAAGGTTATAGAGAGATTTGTTTATGGGACAACAATGGTGTCATGTGTTCATGCTTTCACAGGTTCCTCTAGATGAGTGTCTAGCACAACAGGGCAATATAAGGCTGATGTCAGCAGGAATCTGATGGCTGACAATAATAGCAACACGCAAGTGGCACAGTCTGATGACTCCTTAGGTTCAGCGCATTTTTCCTATTTTCACTGTTTACAGCTCAAGTGGGTGGAATCACTTGCATCCACCATTACTGAGAAACCAGTAAAGGCAGAGATAGAGGCTGAGCACACTGCCTCACCAGTGCATGATATATATTATGTCACTGGGAGTACATGTCCACCTGTGTTCCCAGTCCATGTAGATTCTGGCATGCACACCTCCTTTGAGGAACACATATCCACTGTACAGGAGAGGTACCGGGGACTGTAGTGCTACCATAATTCTAGGTCTGTCCTTGATATAACTACAACCCTTGGCATTAACCAGCAGATGTGCTGGTCAGTGAATCAGTACATCTTGGTGTTACCCACAGTATTATGGAGAAGGTAAGCATGCTGTGATATGATATGTGAGATGATATGCACCTGCTGCACCATAGCATGGAATTTAGAGTCAGTGAGCTCACAGACATGTTGAGATTACTGGTGACAAATGTTGCCTCCATAAGTGCTTCCATGAGATACAGTGCACCCACCACTGAGTTTGGTTTAGTACACCATACTTTTCATGGTCATGGGGAGAGTTCAGATGTAAGGTGGTTAGTCAAAGACTGTAACAAATAAGTATACACAGATCATTGATGAAACAGCATTACCACAGCCTCTGGGCAAGTAGTCCATTAGCCCTAACCATGCACATCCTCCATAATGTGGACAGCACAGCTTCTTTGGCTCAGTATCATAGATACCTCTTCAGGCAGCTCATGCTTTATCTCATAATTCCATCCAACTCTTGTTGCCTATGTGCACATTGATTACCACCTCTGATCATGGTTATTGCCCAGTTCATGGGGGATGCTGCTCCTTAGCCACAGCATATGAGATGCCACATCAGAGAGTAAATGAAGGATCCAGAGGTTTTTCACCTTTCCTGCCATGGATCTCGTTTAAATTTGAAAGTTCATACCAACACAGTGGACAATGCCAAATGCCACAGAGGCAGTTAGATCCCACCACCAGATAATGTTAAATGTTATCTCTGACTCCCAACAACCTCCTGGAGGTCATCACTACTGCACTCATCTCCTGTGGTCATATATCATATTATAGTGTTGCAGTCACTTGTCACTGTGTCCCACCTACTTGTGCAAGTAATGATGATTGTGTCCTACCAACCCCCTAACTTGTGTGGTATGGTGATAACTGATGCACTGCATGGCTAGCACCTGTATCTCCATGTATAACTCGGGTCTACAACCACCTGCATCATTTCATAGCTCTCAACCTTCAGTCACTAAAATGAGGAACACTAGCTTTCATAATGTGGAACAAATAGGTAAAATACTGACCACATACTCATGGCTTACTAACTTCAACCAGGAAGGTCATTGGATGGTTAACATATGCTGTTTTTATTTATAAAAAAAGATCTTTTACTGCATTAATGTGATTTATTTCTATTTACCATGAATATCAGTTAAAAATATCCTAACACTGAATGTGTGACAAACCCTTTCAATGTGGAACTTTGAGGAATGTGAACTTTTTAAAACCACAAATGATGTATGTTCCTCATAATGAGGTACACTTGAGAGTTATGCATCATTTTAGTCTGTGTGGTCTGTGTCACAGGCATAGTTTCTGACCAGATGCCTCCTGTTTAGCTGCTCTGCAATATATTGTGCCCTCTTCTGCCTTGACTGGTACTGCAGCTGCCTGTTCCTCCTCTAAGTCTCCACTTTGCCTTTCTGCATGTGTTACAGCTGGCACAAAAGGCTTTGCCATGATATTCATTTGCTGTTCCTGTTTGTGCAGTACCATGCTGTATAGCATGATGTTTACAATAATGATTTTGCTACATATATCTGGAATATTTTGCAGTGCTTCTCCTGTGGAATCTAGACTTTAGAAGTATATCTTAGTTTGTCCAAAAACATGCTCAACTATATTTTGCATTTCCACCATGGGTTATGTTAAAGGTCATTTTTTGCATGGTCTAAAGGTTTTGGATCTGGGTCATCAACCTTGACTGTGTAACATATCCTACATCACCCATCACCAGCAACACATGAAAGCAGCATATTATATGTGACTCACTCCCTTCTTACACAGTACTTGAGAGTATGACTAAGCTATGTAATATGTGTGTGCACCTACCAACCAGGTGACCCTGTTGGAAATCCCTTTGAAGGTAATATTTGTTTAAGTCAACCATACCAAATGTGTGAATCATGTGAGCTGCTTGAGTGGTGCTTAAATATGTTATATGTAATGCCGTTGATATTGCAGACCACTTGATGGTCCTTGTAGAGGAATCCATATTGCTGATAGGCCACTGGGACAGCAGGTGGTACCTTGATAGCAACACAGTTTTAGAACCCTATGGAAATAGATTATTCCATAAAAGACCTACGTTGTGTTAATTCTTTTTTCAGCTGCCTTGGGAAATTGAAAATGCTCCTTCACAAGTTGTAATACTGAGAAGTTAGTTTGGATTCATGAAACTGACACCTGCAATAACCCTAATGTGTCCCCTTTAGTTCACAGGAAGGTCACTGTAGCTAATATGGTTGAGGCTACCTACTACTTTGGATTCACATGACTAGGCATCCCTCATGAGTTTACTTTTCAACAACACATGTTGATCTGGTCTGTAAGGCTGCCAGCCCAGCTCACTGGAAGTTTGTAAATAATTCTATGTCATTTGTGAATATTAATATGATTTGTATGCTTGTCTTACAAATGCAAGAAAACTATATGTTATGTATATATTAAACTGTTGGTGCAGAAGAGTGTTAAACTGTATATTCTGTACTGAGCTGCAAGAATGTAACCACAGTGTACCATACCGGAACAGAACAAACTTAACTTGCAAACCCTCAAGAAAAGGAAAAGGTTTTATGACTGTGTTTATCTTTAGTTTCAAGGTAGCTAGGAGACAGGATGTCTTCAGCTAGATGTTTCTTTCTATTGTCTGAGAACAGAAATAATTACAGGTTTCAAATGTAAATGTGTTTAACCTGTTTATGACTTCTAGTTCTAGGCAAACCTCTGTGAGATAAGTATTTTTCACAGAGAAATGTTAAATTCTGTTGGTATCTGTTAGCCTGGGAACTGAAGGCAAGTGACAAATAGTGATGTTATCCAGCTGACCCAGCAATAATGTGTTGTTATTAATTTATGAACTATCTCTCAGAGAAAGTTTGTGCATTTTGTATTTGTCTTTGGACCTAGAAACATCCTCTCATCAGCATTTCTCATCTGTATTTGCCTTGCTAATAATAAGTACTAGATTATAATCTCTCTTAGAAATAGATAGGAATATAGTAAGATTAGTTTAGATGTTTTCAGATGTTTTCTGTATAGTCCTATAATGGTGTTTTACAATATTTCTTGTGATTTTGAGCTCTGGTGTCACTGTATTGAGTTATTGAGTATTGTCTTGTGCTTTTATTATTTATTATTAAATATATTTAAACCTTTTAATTGTGATTGGTCTGTTTAGAGATATTTAATATTTTAGAGTACTTGCATATGTATTTGGAGGCACTGTATAGACCACTCCTAAATAGCCTTAGGATTGGTCACACTTACCATTTAAATAATAGTCAAATTACACAGTGGAATTGATCGCCTTTGGGAAGGTCTTTATAGTAGCTGATATGTAGTGGTTGGTAGCAGCTGGTACTACCTTATAGTCTGGGCAGAAGGGAGCATAGCTAGAAAACCTGTTCCAGCCTTCCCCAGGAGTGTCTGTGTGTTCTCATATAAATTAAATCTCAAAGTTTTTGTGTGTGTGTGTGTGTGTGTGTGTGTGTGTGTGTGTGTGTGTGTGTGTGTGTGTGTGTGTGTGTGTGTGTGTGTGTCTGTGTGTCAGCTACTTGGGCAGGGACATGAAGCATTGGCTGGACAGAGAAGGTGCTGAAGGTCTTGGTTTGACCACTTGGCTGAGATCTTAACCCTATAGCTGTGCCAGTGGAGAGTCTTATTGGAGATTTGGAGAGAGAGGGAGAAACCAGCCCCAGACTGACTGTGATCTCTGTGTGTTCCTAAGGGAAATTGTACTTTACTGTGTGTGTACCTGTCATCCTCCCAATGTCTATGTCCCTCACTGGTGCTAGTGGTGAGGATTGAGGCTTCTTGATTACTGGGTCAGTGCAGGCATGTCACAAGGTCCCTTACAGTATCCCTTTCCATCTGGAACTGTTCCTCAATCTGATAAACTGGTTATATATCAGGTGCTGTATGTAACTTCTCTGGTGGTGCAGGTGGCTGTGACACACAGCATTTTGCTGGCATTGGCTCCATTGGCTGCTTCCAGCACATACTGACATGTTATTATAGGTTCATAGGTTTATTGGTGTATAGTATGCTAACAACCCCTAGGGCCTTTATAAACCTAGCCATGCAAGCTGTGTAACCCATGAGATATTGTGATGTAGAGGTTATTTTTAGGGGCCCATGTTAACTAGGGCATGATTTAATGGCTGCCTGTGTTAATGAGACACATATGTGCAAGAGCAGGAGTGAATTTCCACTTTCTAATCCACTGGTACAGGTTATGCTTGAACAGGGTTATGAAAGGGCTTTGCTTCACCTGGATGGGACGTCTGCTCCAGAGAATGAATATTCTCTGAGACACAGACCTGTCCCTCCAATATATCCTATTTATGTTGCTGGACATGTTTAAGCCCTTAGATCTAGTAGTTCTGACCCTGTTCATGTTACGGATATGCAGAAGGTCCATTGGAGCAGGGTGCAAGGATGCCTTATATTCCAGGCATAGATCAACTTCCAGCAGTCTTTAGGAATCAAGATATAGAGACAGGGCTTTGAGATGATCTGCAAAGAACAATTTGTTTACATCCTGTAGTCCTTCAATGAGGAACCTCTGTAGATTTTTCACTTGCTTTATGTACCTGGTCAACTACATCCTGAAGGGAGCATTATACTCAATGAAGGATCTGATGAGAGCCAAATACAGTGGCACAATGATTTCACTGGACCTAGATGTCAAGCCCTTACTTATAAATTGAGCTATATAGAATAATTTTCTTACTACCTCATACACATCTTGGTCGAAAGCCAGGTTATTATTTACATGGGTCCACAAATCCCTGACTACTAGGTCTACTGTAAGAACTGTTTTATCAATGAGGTAGTTTCCTAGGGTGGCTGACTTTGCAAAAGATACTATTATGCATTTCTTGGCATTGAGTTTAAGCCATGGCTCTGGTATCAGACATGGTCTGTTACATCATCCTGTAAGATGTTACCATCTTGGGGGGGGGGTTCAGTGACTTCACCAAGTCTGTACGCTCCAAGTTGCAATCATCTGCAATCTTGATCAGTCAGAGGCTCTTGACATTGGCCTTGACTGCTGAAAAGTAGATGCCAGTGAAGAGTGGACCCAAAGCCCTGAGGGACTCTTCTGGTGACTGGTCTCTTTGTGGAGGTATCTCTACAATCCTGAATTCCTGAGTCCTATCCATGGGTCACTTGGCTATCCAACATGCTATGTAGGAGTCTGTGCCTAAATCCTTGAGTTTCTTTGCAATGTCTGAGTGGTGTATTGTATCAAATGTCTTTGCCAAGTCAAGGTAGGCAGTGTGCTCTGCTATATTCGTCTTAGCATTGCTTGTGTTGTACATCAAATTATAAGGGCATTCAATGTAGCTATGCACTGCCCCACAGTCCACTTTCTTTCTATGTTGCTGAATCACTCTGTCATTTTGGCTTTCTTCATTTGCATGCCATGTATGGTTCATTTGCATTAGGTTTCTCATTTGCATGTTATTATGCAACTATTAGCATGTGATCAATTCTGCACTATTTTGATCATCCCACAACTACATTATCAGTGTCTTAGAATAACCCACACCCTGCACATGACCACTGCCCACATTAATTTGCACATCACAAGAGTATGATAACTGCCTATGTATCTCAGCCTTGATTACCATTTAAAAAACTTTCATATGCATCTCTTTGTAATCACTGGGTATAAAAACAAAAAATGTGAATATTTCATTTGATGGAAGAAATGCCTAATAAAATAATTATTATCCTAAAGTGCAGCTAGGCTTGGCATGGAAACTTTAAATGCAATCAGTCCATTTATGTTTAAATATTTCCTGACAATGGATTATACTTTTATTTCTGTTCTACACAAATCATATTTATGATATGTGTTTCCTTATATTTTTTGTTTGGCATATAACACAGTGGCTTCTTAGCTAAGAGTTCTGTTTCATTGTTTCAGGGCCTGGAGTTGAATGCTGACCTCCTGTCGCCATTTGGAGTTTGCAAGATTTCCCCATTTCTGTGTAGTTTTCCCCAGGTACTCTTGTTTATTTCCACCAGCTGCAAACATGTTAAGTGACTGGGTAACTCAGACTTGTTAATGTTCATTGCCTTTAGCCTTACCCTTGTTACATAAGTCAGAACTGAAAAAGAGTCAGAATTTGTTAGAATGAACCAGTTCACTTACAGAGCTAACAAAAAAAGTAAATAAAATTAATTCAGGAGAAAATTACTGACATTAGACACTCCTCAGAGTCACCTAAAGGTGTAACTAGAATAGAATTTTGAAAGCTGAAAAGTACTCTCTTCAAAAATGAGGACATAAATGAATATATTGGAACACAATTGAATTTAGTCATGTGTGTAATTAATCATGGCTGCTACAATTTCTGCAAAAGGTTCTGCCAAGATATTCTGATGCAAGATGAACTGCATTCAAAGCCTGACCAAGAGGGAATGTACTTACTATGACATCCTTTCTAAATAAGTACAAAATGCAAGGAAAAAAAAAAAAAAGATTTACCACTATCCATAGCCAATTTGGAAAATAAATTGAAGATGAATTTTGACCTGTGCTTTGAAGGTGAGGAAAAACGAGATGAAAATTAACAAAACTTCTTGCTTGCTTATCAGCTTATTTCAACTAAAGGCAGTTGACCACCTAAGGAGAACATTCCAAAGTTCTATCCACTTGTTTGTCAAAGAAAAATAGATAGTTTAATATCTCCACTTGTGTAACAGCTATCAGATTTTTGCAGATGAAGTGCAACAGAGTTGAATATATATATATATATATATATATGTATATATATATATATATATATATATATATATATATATATAGTGTGTATCTCTCTCTCTCTCTCTCTCTCTCTATATATATATATATATATATATATATATATATATCAATCTAGCTATCTATATATATATATATATATATATATATATATATATATATATATATATATATGTATATAAAATATATATCTATATATATATATATATATATATATATATATATAAATCAAGAGTTTAGAAATAACTTATGAAAACTTATTAATGCTATAAGTTGACAGAAAATCTATTAAATACCTGAGTCCAGATGGATTCTCAGATATTTTTACAAATCTTTTTTAATGAGAATTTAAATTTGATTATTCTAACATTAATGAGAAAATAATTAGTAGGGCATTTCATAATAAACAGCTAAATCAAGCCTGCAGTGTTCTTTTACTACAACTGGTGTCCACTGAAAAATATAAACCAATTACTTTTATGAATTTGTGCATAACATTTTAACATGCTTGTTGGGAATTAAAATTCAATTCCTGATACAAAAGTTAATTTCACAGTTGCAGATGGGTTACTTTTCCCTAAAATAAATTTAAGCTCATACACTTAATTATTATGTCATATCAAGTTAAGGGTTAAATCTCTATTTTTTGGTGTATAGGTATAAAGCCCTGATTAGGACCCAGATGACCCAAGTTTGATTAATAGTGCAAGCAAAGGAAGACCTACCCATTCCATTTTTTGTAGAAATGTGAGATATTGCAGGACAAAACATACCCACAACCAGTGCAAAGACAGAATTTAATTTTTGTTGCCAAAATAAAAGCTTATTCTTGTAGCATTTGAGTTGCTTATGCCTTTTTTATAACATTTATGTGATTCAGATACAAAATTACTGTTTTATACAACTATTAAAGAGAACGTAGCAAATATTTTGTCCTAAAATCTCAGGACATTTCTCATTTTTAGCTTATTTTGTAGGACACAACTGCCTAAGTGCCCAAAGAGGGATTGTCTCGCATAACCCTGTTCAAAAGAAAAAAAAAAACCCTGCCATTCCTTCTACTGCACACCAACCAGGTGACCAGATTCATGACACACACCCTCCTGCTCCAGCCATTCAGGTTCTGTTTCTGTGCCCTGCTCCCGATCTGTCTTCTACTTTGCTCCTCACATATATCTCAAAATAAAAAAGTTGCTTTTAAACTGTAGCACACTGTTTGCTCCAAATGTAGCAATTGTACTCCACTCCTCACATATATCTACAAAGAAAAAATGCTTTTAAACTGTAGCACACTGCTTGCTACAAATGCAGCATACAGTGTGCTACAGTTTATTCCCTACCTGCACCGAGAGCTCTTGTATTATTTAAAAAATAAGTCTTCTTTGAAAGTGTAGTAAACTGATTGCTACAAATGTAACAAACAGTTAGTACAAGTCTGTCTATAATCTGCCTACATGAAGTGCAACAGTGCTCAAATCTTAGTTAAAAAAACAAACTTTTTTTCTATTAAACTGTAGCAAACTGTTTGTTTGTTTGGGACCCCCCCATGAGACCTATTGTGGAAGGGGTGGATTACTTTTGCATGTAGGTCATTTTTTGGATTTTTATTTAAAGGATATTGCAGAGAGTTCACTCTCTTATCAAGAGCACTGCTGATTTATAGGTTCATAGGTTCATAGGTAGATACTAGGCTATCTGCCCTAGGGCATTTATAAGCCTAGCCAGAGTGTATTTGGCTTCCGCCTCCCTATTAGATTAGCCTACTGTGCCTCTGTAAAGTAGGTCACAGAAGGTACCCTTTTAAGATTAGTTTACTGTGCCTCTGTCTAGAAGGGACACAGAAGAGATCCCAGGGGTGAATTTGTGATTTCCCATCCACGCGTCCAGATTTCGCTTGAAGAGGGTCAGCAAGGGGCTATGTCTAACATGAATTGGGATTCTATTCCAGAGTGAGGGGAGCCTCTGGGAAATGAATCTGTCCCTCCAGCATGTCCTATTTATTTTTGTGCTGAAGTTTAGGTCCCTGGAGCATGTAGCTCTAAGGGACTTGGATTTTTTGAGGTGGAGCATGTCCATTAATTCTGGGTTTGACATGGCTTTGTACGTCAGGCATAGATCGCGTCTGAGTAGGCAGTAAGCAAATGAGTAGAGCTGGAGTTTCTTTAGTCGAGCTGCATAGGACATCTGTTTGTAGCCCATGATCCTCTTGGTGAGGTACTTTTGGGGTCTCTCCAGTTGCTGCAGGTGTCGGGTAAGGTACATCCCAAAAGGGGCATTGTATTCAATTATGGGCCTGATGAGTGACGAGTAGAGGGGCACAATGACCTCTCTTGATCTAGATGCGAACCCTTTCGTGATAAGGTGGGCTATATAGAAGGTCTTTCTAACCACTTTGGCAACGTGATTATCAAAGGAGAGATTACTATCTATGTTGGTCCCCAAATCTCTAATTACTTCTTCCGTACTTAATGGATTACCACCTATGTGGTAATTTGTGGGCACCTTGTTTTGCCCAAAGGGGATGACTATGCACTTTTTAGCATTTAGCTTGAGGCCGTGGCTCTGGCACCAAGCATCCGTCTCTGTGAGACCCTTTTGGAGGATGCTTGTGTCAGCTGGAGATTCGATTATGGCCCCCAGTTTGCAGTCACCTGCGAACTTTGTCAGCCATAATCCCCCCGTGTTAGCCTGAACTGCAGAGAAGTATATACCGAACAAGAGAGGTCCCAGGACTGAGCCCTGTGGGACACCACTTGTAACTGGTTTGGATTTGGACATGACACCTGCGATTCTGACCATGTGGGTTCTATCTCTGAGCCAGTTTGCAGCCCATCTTGTGATATAGGGGTTGATATTAAAGCTGGTAAGCTTATTTATGATGCCCGAGTGGGGTATTGTGTCGAAGGCTTTTGTGAGGTCCAGGTTGGCTGTGTGGACTACCTTACCCTCATCTATGGCTTTGGTAACTGTTTCAAAGAAATCAACTAGGTTTAAGTGGCAGGATCTGCCCTTAACAAAGCCAAATTGAGTAGGGTCCAGTGTCTGGAGGCTCCCAATGTCTTTGTTTATGAGTTCCATGATAATACGCTCCATAGCTTTACAGACCGGACTAGTCAGGCTTATGGGGTGATAGTTTCCAAGGTCCGTTGTGGCACCACCTTTGTGGAGTGGGACCACTGTAGCTGTACGCCATTCTTTGGGTACATATCCTGTATTAAGGCTAAGGTTGAACAGTGACTTAATGTGAGAATTCAGTTCTTCTTGGAGCTTGTGTAAGACACAGCCTGGGACACCGTCCAGTCCCATAGATGCTGTGTTTTTTGATTTGGAGAGGGCAGCTTTCACCTGTGCATCTGTGATGTCAGGGAGGTTGCATTCAGTTGGGATAGGCATTTGCTCCTTTGGGGGGGGGGAGAGGGGAGAAGTTTGCGCTGAATCTGTCTGCCAGGATGTTGGCTATGTCTGTAGGTTCGGTATATTTTGTACCGTTATGCAACAATTCAGAGCATATCTGGGAGTTTCCGCCCATGTTCCTGACATAACTAAAGAAGGCCTTGTGATTATCTTTAGTGTCTAGGGCAATTTTTCTTTCGAAGCTGGCCTTTGATGATTTTATGAGGGATCGAAGTTTCTTGCTAATACTGATCAGACATGCCTTCCCTTTTTGGGATTTTGCTCTGTCATGTAGTAGCTTCCTCCTTCTGTTGTATAGCTTATTTATGGCCGGGGACCACCAGACCGGTCTCCTGTTTTTGGAGGAGTGAGTCTTGGTTTTATTTGGGATAGCACAATCCATGCATTCTTGCAGGTGCTCATAGAATGCATTTGTAAAAGATTCTGCGGATTGGGCTGTATTATCCACTGGCCCAGGGGCTTTGAAGGATTCCACCTCAGTCTTGAGAAGTGCAAAGTTGGCTTTTGAGAAATTCTTTACAGTGATTTCCTTGGCTGGGGGTGGGGACGGGATATGGATGTCCAGGGAAATTTGTTTATGGTCTGATCTTACCAATGAGGGGTTTACCTCTGGTGTGGAACATAGAGTCCCCATGTTGGTGATGACCAGGTCCAATATGTTGTTCCCTCTTGTGGGAGTGGTGACCAGTTGTTCCATTGCATTAGAGTTTATAAATTCAAGGAACCATTGGGCGAGGGTGTTTGGGCTTGAGTAGTTTTCCCAGTCAATGCTTGGGTAGTTGAAGTCATCCAATAACATAGTGTTTGGAGAGACCTTCATATTCTCCAGTGTTCTCAGGAATTCCAGGTGGGGTTCCTGTAATAGGGAGGGTGTTCTGTAGCAGGCTACAAATTGAAAGGCAGTTTTGCCCACTGTTAGGATGGTTTCCGATGCTTCGTGCAGTGCCACTAACCTGGAGGTGTAGGTATCTTTGATGAATATAGATACTCCCCCTCCTTTTGTGCTTCGCTCCGAGTTTTGGGGCCGAAACACATGGTATGAGTTATAACCTGGTAGTGCTGGGGTGCTCTCAGGAGCCTTGAACCAGGTTTCTGTTACTGCACAGACATCGATTTTCTTCATACTGAGGAGAGCCTTGAGTGCGTGCATCTTGAGGTTTATTCTTCTGGCATTGAGTAGCATTACCTTTAGTTTTTTTATCCTTGGGTTGTCTATGGAGGTGGGTTTGTCCTTTGAGCCTTGCCTAAAAAAGGCACTACAGGGGTGGCAAGAGCCTTGGCCAGTGTACGAAAGCCTAAGGGTGACAGGTGCAAGCCGTCCCTAGTGAAGCAACGTGGCTTGTCGAGCATGTCATCCCAGGCAGACAGACACTGGTTCCCCTTTGAATGACACCAATACTTTAGCCAATTGTTGAAACTGATCATTTTGTCTTTATACTGTGGCATCATTCTTGGTGTGGGCAAGATGCTACTCAAGGTCAGGGTCATACCAGCCTGCTACATGGTCAGAGAGCTCCTCTATGTCTCTTTTCATGTAGTCCAGGGAGTCATACTTGTACTTGCTTTGGAGTGACCTGAGTGCTTGCGTTATGTGGCGGATCCTGCCACCCGACAAGCAGCTTACAGTGACCTTCTCCTTGTTCAGTCTGGTGAGCGGGACGTCAGTGTGCCGGACAATAGAGTCCCCTATAACAAGTGTATTTGGTGTGTTGTTTGGCCTTAAGGGCTGTGACTGTGAGGCACACTGATTTTGTGAGATATGTGATTCATGGGTATTGTTGAGGGGTGGCTGTTGCTTAGATATCTGCTTAGGAGGTCTTTGCTGTTTAGGCAGATTTTTATTTAGAGCCTCCAAGTATGTTTTTGTGTGTTTATGTGTTGGGTATGCAGATGCAATAGGTCTGTGTGAGACTGGATTTGTGGTGTGGGTGGTTACCTTTTCCTCCTGACTGACTGTGCCAGTCTTGGGTTGAGAGAGCTCTGCCTCCAGTTTGGCTGTGTAACTGCATCTCTGTTGGAAGGAGGAGAGGGTTGTCTGTGTACATAAGGCAATTGTAACATTGCCTCAAAATTCCCAGATTCACCAGCTGGACTGGAGAGTAACCTTGAAACTGACCCTTGGACATACCAGATTAGTATAGGGTACTGTTTTTTTACTGATCAGATTAGGGAAGGCAACTGATTTTTCACTTGATCAGGATGGACCAATCGGGAGCCTAATACTTATGAGAAGTCAAGGAGGGTGTAGTGCTTTAGTTAGTTTGTTTTTCCTTATAAGAGCTGAGCAAGTGCAGGGCTTTAGAAAGAGAATAGAGTGATTACTTTGAGAGTTTGAACAGTTCTAAGGGAAAAAGTGAAGAGCAGACTTTGTGGAGCCTGGAATAGTTTAAACCTGTTTAGGCGGCGCTGCCCGACGCTGCTCAGTGCGCAAAACCGCGCAAAAAGAGAGTTGTAGGGTTTTAAGAGAGAGAGATATCAAGGAATTTAGAATTGACCCAAAATGGCCAATAAAACTAAAGCTTCTATGTAGTAACCACTCCTCCAGGGACAGGCAGGCTGTTCAGTGTTAACCACTCCCACTGGTGAACACAGAGACTTCCCTTTAGCCCAAGCAAGCACTGGCCTTCTAGAAACTTCCAAACAGTTCAGAACAGCAAATCTGTAACTGAACTTTCTTAACTTTCAGAAAGTGGGAAAAAAGCAAGATTTTTTTGTTTTTTTTATGTCAGGAAGTGAGGAACATATGTTAGTTAGATTAATTTTATTGGACTACTGTTGATATTAGAGCTTTGTATACAAGTATTAAGAGAAGATGGGGGTTGGAAGCAGTCATGAGAAGGTTGGGGGAAGGCCCACATACGGCTTATCTGGTGGAGCTGTTAGAGTTCTGCCTTACACACAATTATTTTAGGTTTGAGAAGCAATATTATTTACAAAAAGAAGCCACAGTGATGAAGTCTTCTTTTGCCCCCAGCTATGCCATTATATTATGGACTTTTTTTGAGAACAAATATTTATATTTTACTGAAATTTTTGCTAAAAAGGTAGTTTGGTTTAAACTTACATTGATGATTTAATTTTTGTGTGTAAAGGTGAACCCTTTGAAATTTCTGGTTTTGTGGAACAGTTGAATGATAATGAATGTGGTTTGAAATTTACTTTCACAGTGAATAAATCATGCATTCAATTTTTGAATGTGGAACTGTATATTGGGGAAAATAAGTTGGTTGAATTTAGACCCCATAGAAAGGTAACAGCTGTTAATACATTCTTGCATGCGGACAGCATGCATCCTTCCACTTAATGAAATTATTGCCCTTTGAGGAATTTAAAAGAATTTTTAACAATACTTCAGATAGTAAATTGGTAGAAGAGGAGTTTAGGAAGGTTGAAAAGAGTTTATTGGAGAGGGGTTACCCCTAGTATATCTTGAGGAAAGCCATGGAAAAACTGTTGAGCAAGGATATTAACATGGGTTTAAGTAGAGTCAAAAGCCCTGGCCTTATTAATAATTTGAGGGAGGATTTACTCAAAGGGGAAATATTTTTTGTGACTAAATTTTTACCCTTCTCTCAGATATTAAGGAGGCTGGTTAATGATTTATGGCCAGTTGTTAGTTGTGATGAGCAGTTGAAAGAACTGTTCCTAGCTAAAGTTATGTTTTCTTTTGGGAGGTCTGAATTTGAAGGAATTGTTAAATTCTAAAAGGGTCACAAAGGGTTCTGCTGTATTATTTTATATATTTATTTTACATTTGTTGACCGGGAATGTTTGGCTGAGCTGAAGCCCTTTTTCAGCAGAGGCCTGGGGAGAAAAGTTCCAAATTAATACAAACAATTTAAGCTAAGATTATACAAACAATTTAACATTTCTATGGGGATTTAAGAGCACATGCTATATATTTAACATAATTGAGGTCAAAAGAAAACAAGCAACAGAAGTGTATTACAAATGTTATAAAATAAATGAATAGTACCAATGTCTTAAGTGGTAATTACAGACAAGGTAAGGAAAAGAAAAGTATAGAGGTGACTAGAGGCAGAAAGAAGGATGGAGTATGTCAAAGGTCATAGGGGTAGGTTGTAGGAGGAGACAGTGGAGAATTGGGAGAAAGAGAGGTATGTTAGTTAGATGAGAATATTCAGGGGAGGGTAAGAACAATGGCAGGTAAACTGTCCTTATAAGTACTCTTTTGTGGCCAATTTAAATTGTTTGGGATGTGTAAGAGTTCTGATTTTGAGAGGGAATTTGTTCCATGCTATAGAAAGGTGGTAGCTGTATATGTTGCACCCTGATTTAAACTTGGGTTTGTAAATATATAATAGATATTGGGATGAGTTCCAGAGAGAGGGGAATCGTGGGAGATGAGAGAACATAGAGATGGACAATAGGCTGGCTGATATAGATGGTTTGAAGCTGTGAGAGGAGGAGTAGGTGAGGTAAATCCAGCCAGTTTAATTGTTTTAGGGAGAAAGTGGTGAGATTTATAGGTTTGCTGAGCTACAAATCTAGCGATTTTGTGGTATGTTGACTCAAGCTTGGTAAGTAGAGAGGAGTTTAGATTAGTGAGAATTTGGGAGAAATATGTTAAGCAGTATTTAAGCAGTAAGTATTATGGTCTTTTCTTGTGGTAGATGTAACGTTTGTGCTAGAAAAAGGAATATATCATGCAAAAAAATTAATGGGAAGCTATTTTATTCTTTAGATAGGTTTTCTTCCACTTCCTGTGCAGTGGTTTATATTGTGGGATGTGGCTGCACCCCTGTGAAATGGTATATAGGGCAAACTAAATGAGTGGTGAAAGTCAGGATTCTTGAGGATTTAGGATACATTAGAAACAAAAATTTGGAAACTCATGTTGTGGAACATTTTAACAGGGTCCATGGGGGATCTGATGCTAGTTTTTTTCTTCAGCATCCTGGCAAGACCTTATCTTGCTGGGGGAATTTTACTGTTAGTCTTCTTAGGATCAAAAATAGATTTATTCTGAATTATAGTGCTTTAAAACCTAAGGGAATGAATTTAAAAGTGAATTTGAATATTTAAATGTGAAATGTGTAAAATGTAATGTTTATTTATATAATGTTTGTAATTTCTAGTTTATATTTGTGTTTTTCTAGTTTATACTGTGTATATTCCTGAAGACACTGGAGAGTATAAATGTCTCTCCAAACACCATCGTATTGGGTGACTTCAACTACCCAAACATAGACTGGAAACATTACTCAAGCCCCAATACCCTAGCCCAAAGGTTCCTGGAGTTCATAAACTCAAATGCTATGGAACAGCTTGTCACCATTCCCACAAGAGGTGAAAATATACTAGACCTGATCATCACAAACATGGGGACAAAATGCTCCACACCGGAAATATATCCCTCATTGGTGAGATCAGACCATAAACTAATCTCACTGGAGATCCACATCCCGCTCCCACCCCCAACAAAAAAGACCACAGTGAAGAACTTCTCAAAAGCCAACTTCACACTTCTTAAGACTGGTGTGGTATCCTTCAAGGCCCCTGAGCCATTGGAAACCACAACCCACGCTGCTGAATCCCTTACAAATGCTTTCTGAGCACCTCCAGGATTGCATGGATCAAGCAATCCCAAATAAAATCAAGACCCTTTCCACCAAAGGCAAGTACCCGATCTGGTGGACCCCAGCCATAAACAAACTTTACAACAAGAGGAGAAAGCTACTACAAGATAGAGCAAAATCCCTAAAAGGGAAGACATCTCTGATCAATACTAGTAAAAAACTACAATCACTCATAAAATCATCCAAGGCCAACTTTGAGAGAAAAATCACCAAGGACTCAAAAGACAATCATAAGGCCTTCTTTAGCTATGTTAGAAATCTGGGTGGAAACTCCCAGATATGCTCAGAATTAGTCCAAAATGATACAAAAATCACTGAACCCACAGACATTGCAAACATACTGGCAGACAGGTTCAGTGAAAATTTCTCCCCTCTCCCCCCCAAAAGGAGAAATATCTATCCCAGCAGAGTGTAGCCTCCCAATCATCTCAAATGCCCAGATGAGAGCTGCTCTCTCTAAAGCTAAAAACACAGCATCAATGGGACCGGATGGTGTCCCCGGCTGTGTGCTACATGAACTCAATGAGGAACTAAACCCACACATAAGGCTGCTGTTTAATCTTAGCCTTACCACAGGATACGTACCCAAAGAGTGGCATACGGCAACTGTGGTCCCACTCCACAAAGGCGGTGCTTCAATGGACCCTGGTAATTACTGCCCCATAAACTTAACAAGCCTGGTCTGCAAAGCTATGGAGAGGATCATAATGGAACTCATAAATAAAGACATAGGGGACCTACAGACATTGGATCCTACCCAATTCGGCTTTGTCAAGGGCAGATCATGCCTCTTGAACTTGGTCGACTTTTTTGAAACAGTCACCAAGGCCATTGATGAGGGTAAGGCAGTTCACACAGCCTACCTTGACCTTGCAAAAGCTTTCAACACAATACCCCACTCGGGTATCATAGAAAAGCTCACCAGCTTAAATGTAAACCCATATGTCACAAGATGGGTTGCAAACTGGCTCAAGGACAGAACCCACAGGGTTAGAGTTGCTGGTGCCATGTCAGACTCCAAGCCGGTCACAAGCGGTGTCCCACAGGGCTCGGTCCTGGGCCCCCTCTTGTTCGGCATCTACTTTTCAGAAGTGCAGGCAAACATAGGAGGATTGTGGCTGACAAAGTTTGCAGATGACTGCAAACTGGGCGCCATAGTTGAAAATCCATCAGACACAGATATCCTTCAGAGAGGGCTCATAGAAACGGATAACTGGTGCCAGAGCCATGGCCTTAAGCTAAACGCCAAAAAATATATAGTCATACCCTTTGGTAAAAACAAGGTAACCCCAAGTTACCACATAGGTGGCAATCCATTAAGCACAGAAGAGGTTATCAGGGACCTGGGGACCAAAGTTGACAGTAACCTTTCTTTTGACACTCACATTGCCAAAGTGGTTAGGAGGACCTTCTACATTGCCCACCTGATTATGAAGGGATTCACATCCAGATCAAGGGAGGTCATTGTTCCCCTGTACTCTTCACTTATCAGACCAATGATTGAGTACAATGCCCCATTCGGAATGTATCTTACCCGACACCTGCAGCAATTGGAAAGACCCCAAATGTTCCTCACCAAAAGGATAAAGGGGCTCAAAAATATGCCATATGCTGCCCGACTGAAGAAACTCCAGCTCTATTCAGTCGCATACCGTCTGCACAGAGGTGACCTGTGCCTGACATACAAGGCCATGTCCAACCCGGAATTAATGGACATGCTCCACCTCAAAAAATGCAAATCCTCCAGAGCCACAAGAGCAAGAGACTTAAACCTCAATGCAGATATAAATAGGATGTGCTGGAGGGACAGATTCATCACCCAGAGACTCCCTATGCTGTGGAACAGAATCCAAGTCCATGTGAGACAGAGCACCTCACTGGCTCTGTTCAAGAGGAATCTTGACCAGTGGATGGGAGATCGTAGGTTTACCCCGGGGATCATCTCTGTATCACTGCTGGACAGAGGCATGGCAAACTAATGGGTATAGTATTCTTCAACCTAAGGGGTGGTGAAAGCCACATAACTCTGGCTAGGCTTATAAATGCCCTAGGGCAGATAGCCTAGTATGAACCTATGAACCTATGAAATTGTTTGCTTGTTTGTTAGCTAGTGTTAATTGAGTAATTGGGAAGGTATCATGTGATTTGAACAGCTCTGTAATATATGGAGTGTTGTGGTGGCTTAAATTATTCCTTGAAGCATTCTGCCAAGATACCAGAAGTACCAGTAAAAGAGATTTCACTCACAGTTGTTGGTTCCGTTGTGTGTTCTTTTATTGTGGATTTGTTCTGTTTGAGATTTTTTGCTACAAATGTAGCAAACAATTGCTACAGTTTAGACTGTACATGGAGCACCACAATGCTCAGGTTTCACTGCAAATACAATACTGGCTTTTAAAAAAACAGTATTGCATTAAAGAGAGAGAGCGTGATGAAAGTTGGCTGATTGCCCGCCTCCAAAACCTTTGTGCCTAGGGCAATTACCTATCCCATCCTACCCTATCTATGCTTCTGACTGAGGTTATGGATAACTGGCACACAGTCCACACTGTTTATTTAGATCTTGCCAAGGCCTTTGATACTATCCTCCATGCTGGGAATGTTGACAAACTCTCCCAAATCAACATTAACCCATATACAGTTCACTTGATTGGTAATTGGCTGTCTGACAGAGTCTATACGATTAAGGTCAAAACAGAAAAAGGCCACTAGTGGTGCCCCACGATGCCATGATATGGGTCCCCTCCACTTTGTGATATGCATCTATGATGGAAGACTTGATATCAAGGGACTATAGCTAATCAAGTTTACTGATGTATGCAAACTGGGGGAAGTTATCAAATCCCATTCTGCAAGGGTTGGACCAAACAAGCACTTGGCATATTAATTAAGGTCTTACTCTCTGCACTAAGAAGTGCCACATAGTTTCCTTCAGTAACTCTAGCATCAGTCCTGTTTACCATATAGATAAGATTCCACTTAAATCTGACACAGTCAGGAAGAGTACATATTTAGATAACAGACTCTCCTTTGACCATCATGTGTCTGTGGTAGTTAGATTCCTGTACCTTGCACAACTTATCCTTTGCGTCATCTCCTCAAGGTCTAAAGAAGTTATATTCCTACTTTATTCATCTCTTATTAGGTCCATCACTGAATATAATGCCCCATTCAGCATGTACCTCACCAAGCACCTAAGCCAGCTTGAGAGACATCATTGTTTTGTCACCAAAGGGTCTCAGGTCTCAGAATCCTTAGCTACTCTGGTGGACTAAAAGCTATGTTCATCTACTCAATGTGATACAGACTCCCAAGGGGTGATCCCTCCTGAACTTTTCATGCTATGAATGACTTGGTACTCTTTGAATTCCTTCATTTAGGTAGAACAAGTAATAAAGCAAATAACCATTTAAGAGAACAAAATCTACATCATCACCTCAACAGAATCAGAAATTATGATGGATACCTAACTCAATATATCCTCCATTCCTGGGACAGCCTGCCCTTACCTCTAAAGCAGAGCACTTCCCAAGCAACCTTTAAACCAGTCTGGATGACTGTGTGACTGATTGCAAATTCTCACTAAGGATATTTGCAGAAAGTCTACTTAATGGACACCACTGCTAGCCTTCCGTCAGCACTGGATGAAGAAGCTGAGCTTCTTGATGGTCTCCATCGGATGTGAGCTTAGTAAGGACATACAAACATATGAACCTATGGTCATCTGCACAGAACAGAAAATAATTATGTGAACAGACAGAGTACTTAAAAGGGAAACTAACTAACTAAATAACCTGGGTGATTAGCTGAAGAAGTAATGGACCTTACCTAAACCGTGTAACTAGTAGATTATACAGGCAGATTGCAAAATAGCAGCTTACCTAGATGTTGGCATATCAGGTTCTACCAGCAGTACTGATGAGTGTACTTACTTCAGCTCAAAATATATTAGTTTATTATTTATTTCCTGCAGGAACTAATGGTAATTAATTCAGTTTTTCTCATTCCAGAAAGACCAGATAGAAATAAATATAAGATTTTACATATTGATGTTTCTGCCAGCTCCTAGCATTTTTAAATCATTAACTCAGAGTTTCATGATTGCTCCATGTTATGGTCTTCTTGCAGTTATAGGTAAGCACTTTTTCCTCAGAGCCAGAAACATCTCTGACATTTCGTCATACAACTGTTGCATTTTTTAGAACATAATTGTACATTTTGTCTCTATTATATAAAAGAACAAATATGATCCTAATGTCTCTGTTAATACATCTTACAAAGGCAGTTTCACAGTGACGTTTCTTCTACATATTTTACAAAGCTTAAATATAGTTTACAAATGCATTACAGTCTGAACTACAAAAGAAATACAAAAATTACAGACATCACTTTTTAAATCAGTTTTTTTCTCACATGACATCCCAGATAGTGTCATACAAGAAGATAGTGAGATGGGACAAGTCTATAGGGATCAATAGCCAGCATTTGCCAAATTGTCATTGCTTACAGTGTCTACAGAATTAGCCATATGAAGATGAACAAAGAAAAGGCAATGTTTTATTTTGTTTTAGTTTTAATTTACTTTTAGTTTTTAAGTTTTTATTTAAGGCTGGTAGTTTAGACCAAAGGGCTGGTTGCTTGCAACAGCCCTGTTACAAAACAGAAATGCTCACTCACTAATATCTTTGAGAGTATTTGGAGTAAGCAACCTTAATATAATGCCTATTCAAATGAAGTGTTGCATAATTCTGTAGTGAACATCATACAATTCCTTCTAGTCAGTGAGCTGTAGTTTATACAAGAAATGAGTTGCAGCTGCATATGAATGATTGTTGAAGGTGGTTGTTAAGATGAGATGTGAACTGAAGATGATTAGGGAGGGAACTTACCATCATTTTATTGGAAGGCACAATATTGTCTAGGTCTCCTCTCCAATAAGGCAATGCTTTTGGGATGCCATCTAATGAATAGCCAGGGTTGAAAAGTGTAAAGAGTTGGACTATGGAAACTGACAGAATCAAGTGAAAGTTTTATTATGAAGGAAAATACCTAGTGGAGGATAATGGTAAGGGGTAAGGATTTTAGGGTTCCTATTATATGATCGAAGTCGCATTCCTTCAAATGCGTCTTGATCAAACTTGAAAGCACGAAACAGCATATAAGCGATTTCTTTCCCAGGGTAAGAAATCACTTGGCTGCCTCCATTACTTTGCCATTTTCGTCACTGTAGTGCAATCTCGGAGTTGGTATATTTAAGTAAGGGGGGGGGTGTAGGTGGCACAGCCCCCCATATTGGGGAGTGTATGGGCTGAAGCCCCCCACTTTGTGTAATGTTTTAAAGTTTTTATTTATTTATTTATTTATTTTTTTTGTGGAACAGCAATTTTTTTTTCCCTTGGAAAAAAATAGCTGTTCTAAGTGTTTGGGATTGTAAGCTTTCGCTTACATGGGGTCGATAAATCAGCGTTCGCTTTTTTAAGTATTCACTGATTTAATATAGACCTGGATTTTATACATCAGCAGGGAATATAATAACCTTAATGTTATTGCTTTTGGTAAATTTTTTGCCTAGGCAAGGAAGATACAATGGTGCTTGGTACATTGTAAGTGGTTTATAAATTTATAGAATATGGAGTCTGCTGCAGTTGAGAGATGAACCTCGAGCCATGACAAGGAGGCTGCATTTTAGTGGTGACTAAAGTACACCTTTTGCAAGGGTGTTGTTTGTCTCATGTACTAACAGTAGGTGGCACCATAGATTGTACATAAAAGCTTCTTTAGTCTGACACTTAAAGAGACTGGGCAATCATTTTGTTTATAGGTGAGAGAAGATGGAGGGTAGATAAGAGGCAATTAATTGTGTTTCTTTGCTCTTTGGTAATAGTAATAAAGGCTGCAGGGGTACAGTCTGGTTATGAAAACAGTGATTCTGTCGTAATTACAGATTAAATTAATAACAACAGCTTTAGGAAGAGAGGTATGAAATAGGTACTAAGGGTGTGCATAAAACATACATAAGCTGAAATTCTAAAGAGGAGAGTTAGATGGATATTAGGTAGTCCTTTGGTATTGTTTGAGAAGTTACACTGGCAGATAAGATGGCCATAGTGGCAGCAGCACAAAAGGAAATTATTAGTTAAAAGATGAAGTTTGTAAAATCGGTAATTACTAAAGGTGCACAGCGTGTGAGACCAAAAATCAAAATTCTGTTTTCTAGGAGTGACTTAGGAAGACTAGCTTATCTAAATAACTTGTTGAAATTAAGAAAATGTACAGCTAGAGAAGGAAGACATCAGAAGCAGAAGAAGCCTATGAGCACATCATAGGTTCATCTGTCCAGACAATGCAACAGACTGAACAAATCAGCCATCTTGAATATAAATTTTTCCTACACATTAAGCACAATGTATTTATTGTATTTCTTTATTCAT
Source organism: Protopterus annectens (assembly GCF_019279795.1). Classification (NCBI taxonomy): domain Eukaryota; kingdom Metazoa; phylum Chordata; order Ceratodontiformes; family Protopteridae; genus Protopterus; species Protopterus annectens. The sequence continues at coordinate 1,245,653,433 of NC_056725.1, forward strand.
TGTTGCATACTGAGGCAATACCCTGATCAATGATAAACCTTTTTTTATAGTTGAAGTATAAACTGACTATAGTACAACTGGAGAGTGGTCCGTAACAGCAAAGAGTAAGCCCTCACTCTTGCTTAAAAGAGAAAAGAAGTTTCATAAATAATGCTTTCTATACTCTTAGCACATCTGTAAAAGTATTATTGTTTTTTTGATGCCAGTTGAAAATTCTTATATTGCATTTTCTTAGTTTTATGTAAATTTATTTATCCTTCTGTAACTGTTGCATAATTGCACACCAGGATAAGCATTTGGTCTTTAATGTCAGGGGACAATATTTTCATAATAGAATGGGAAATATATTCAACAGCCACAGCTCACTGATGAATATTTTATATATATTGTATTAAAGTAAACTCATTGTAATAAACAAAAAAGTAAGCAGGACTAGAAGCAACATATCATGATAGCTAATGTGGGGGATTGCAGGTTTGTAGACCTGGATTTGAATCCCATTGTTGTATACTTGTGTAAACTCCTTAATGAACATTTAGTTACCTTATCCTCCTAGGTCTTTCCAATAAAATAAACTTGTATCACACACAGATTCTACTCGTTTACCAAAAAGAAAAGCACATGTGATAGCTATGAGCCACCTTTATTAGACACAGTTTATCTTATTTTACATTTTAGCAGCTGCATATTTGTTATGGAGACAAATATATTTCAGAGCAATATAAAATTTTAGAATGGTGAAATCCATGTAACAAATTATTAAATACAACTAAATATTTATGATTCATAAGTTCACTTATTACTCGCCTTCTTCCTACACAAGGTTGTAATGCATAGGTGGTGGTATCTTTGTTTTCCTCGTGGCAACAGGAAAATGTCATAACCCAAGAGTTTTTATTTAGATGCATTGAGCTATGGAGGAATACAACATCAGTACAAATCCTGATGAACAACAGCATGCTATCATTCATATATATATATGACCGCAGACACAAAGAAGTGCAATATAAGGAATATGTAAGAAATACAAACTGGTCAATATCAAACTATTATTTTTTAAGTTTTATGAAAACTGTTATTAACTTATATTGTATATGCTACCTCTAAAATAATAGGTAAAAGCATAAGAACCACTACCACTCAAGCAACAACAGAAATGAGCAGCTTTGAATGCAGTTCGTTAAAGTCGAAAGCCATGTAATAATAAATAACACACTGGCATTTTCTCATATACTTAAATAAATGAACAGCAATATTAGTGGTTCCTCTGTCTTTGTTCAGTACAACACGTTCTCTTCACACATCTGAATGAATGTTTTCTATTAAATAAAAGTAAGACAATAGTTCTTATTGTGCTGACAAGAAATATCCCATTTTATAAGCCCCATAATGTATTTGTGTGTATGGGCCTGAGGAACAGTTACTGCATCTCCAAGAGCTGGTGACACTTGTCTTTTAAGCCAATACCTAGTGGAACTCTTGAGTGACCTGTATTGTCTATCGAATGTGCCCCACATTGTGTCCTCCCTATTGAATGTGCCCCACTTTGTGTCCTGCCTATCGTATGTGCCCCACTTTGTGTCCTGCTGAACAAATGTTACCAGTTCTACACATGGCCTTGATTTAGCTTCACTCTGGTATCAAAGTGCAAACATTTCGCAGTGAATGCATAAAACTCTGGGGATAAAATCATAAATGGACATTAATCTGAAACACTTGATTATGCTGGAGTGAAGTGTCCCCCTCCCTCCATATCCTATCTTTTGGGAGGCTGCTCCTCTATACCCCTGGTACTTATAATCACCTCCAAGATCACCATTGCCAGGGGGAAGATAAACAATTGGAACTGCACATAAAATAAGTATTTACCTTTTTTGCTTTTAAAAAACACAGTGCTAGTAAAGTTAATTTCTTAAAATACAGTGCTTGAATTTGTCTCATTCAATAATCTGTGTTGTAGAAAAAGGGCTGGGACCATCCATTAATTAATTTAAGGTTCCTATGCTCTTCCTCTATATACTTCATAGTTGTTTGCCATTGTTTTTAATCTGGACACACCCATGATATATCACTATTCTTAAGTGCCAGCCTGCACAACTTATTTTGTTTTTCAGTGAGGGTTTTTGAAGCTGTGAAATTATTGTGTTAAGAATCAAGAACAAAGCTAAAATATTTTTCTTAAACTGTTGCCAGTATTCGCTTATAAAATGTGCATTAAAAAGTATTGCTCCAGTATCATGGGAAACATGATGTATAAACGATTAGCTCTTTAACTCACAGTTTCAGAGTCCCTGGTTTGATCTTAACCTGTACTCACTGACTGTATGCATCTACATGTTTTCACTCAGTATTCTGTTTTTCTTCCAAAACATCCTGATTGATTGGTTACTATGAACAATCCATATGTATATTGCATTTATCGTTGGCCTTATGGAACGTATTATGGCTGAAAAAAGGCTGAGATAGAGCAGTTTACTTATGCAACTAAAGCCTGCAAAATAAAATGAAAACATGCATTTTTCTGAAGAATTAGAAACTTGCAACTTAAATGTGTGCCACTGTTTCAATAATATATAATCTGCCCTGGCTTTGTTCCACAGAGAAAAGGAACCCTGAATGAACCCAGTGTGACTGAGGGTAGATTAATAACCGCATCACTGAAGAAGTCTGTCAGGGAGGAAGAGGAGTGAAAGGATGTGGCCAGCTATCCTCTTCTGGGATGGGGGGAGGGGATACACATGCTCTGGGAGCAGACTTTGATGTCAGAATTCCTCAGAAGAGACCTGAGAAATAACATTCCATGCATGAGTGTTGAGCAGTGTTGCTTGGTGGTATACAGAAGTGAGGCACCACCCAATGCTGTCAATTGATTGCCTGTTTCACATTCTCAGAGAATTCAAGCGTGCTGGGAGGAATGGCATAAACAAGTATGCACAAATCACCCCTAATATATATAACAATAATGGCCTCTCCAAATTGACCTTCACCCTCAGAGATGGGTAATTAATGGGCTGATTGGCTGGAATGGGGCTGATGATTGGCAGGCAGTGGGAGGAGAGGATCAAAGTGTGACAACAAAAAATAGATGACATAATGCAAATTATGACTGTCTTCTTAGGAAACAATATATTTTATGTGAAATAGGGAAGCATTTTAAAGCAAAAATATAGTTACTTATCCAGCCCTGTGGCACAAAGTGATAAACCTTTTTGTGTGCCACAGATGACCTGTGTTTGACTAGTGGCACTAGTGATGGAGGGACCATGTGGCCATGCCAAGGGAGGATGGCAGTGAGCAATTGACACTGTTTCATCCATGTGAATGTGGTGAGAGGGGCAACCTAGGCTGACTGCAATACCAGCATTAAGAGTCTGGTGAGCTGTGCACTGCATGAGGTATACCGATTGGTTGTGAGGTTGCACATGCACAGAAGTATGCCTGCACTTTCTGAAGGCAGTGATTGCAGCAGTTATAAAGTTGGCATGGGGAGGTGGGGATTTTGGCATGTGTCCCACCATCAATATGACACTGCATCTGCATCCTCAATCTCACCAAGCCCACATGTGGTTGGTTTGAGACCAGAAAGGCTAAGACAGTCCATTTGAACTGGCAAAAGTGGCAGATGATAGTCTGCTACAGTGAGAGGTGGGAGGGAGGGCAAAAATATAGTCAAGAGCAATGCATTGTTTGCTTAACTTGTCATAGACATGACTTGTTTTAATGCTGTGCGTGACCTTCATTAGAATGTGGGATGATCTTGTGAATAATCAGGGTAATTTACATGCATTTTGCAGTATGCGAGTAAGAAAACTCAAGTGAAAAATGTCAGTTCAGTTTCAAGGTAAAATAAATGGTGCTGTTGTGCCTTTCCTAGCACTTAATTACAGCAATATTCTTGACAGCACAGCGGTACAGGAAAGAGCAAGTGAAATTGCTTAAAACGTTAATAACCAAATGGCTGAGTCACATGGAGTCTTCAAAGAGGTCTAGGAGACAGACATAATTAATTAAAATCATATCAGTTCTGTTTCACAAGCTGCTGGAAGTACAACACCATATCTATGTGGCAAAGTTGTCAGAGGTCTGAAGAGGAATGCAGTTGTCAGGACCTTGATATGTTTGTCATTCTAAAAGAATGGTTAATCTGAGCAGACTACTGATTTAATAGTGTTTGAAAAGTTGATCTATGGCTAAGCTTTTCATCCTACCTAAAGATTATTTCAGGTTAATGGGCCTCAGCACATTATTTATATTTTTCAGCTAAGGGGTGGGATAACCGGACATAATCCCACATTGTTTCAGGGCTGTAGATTATAGAAAATATATTGCAGTCAGAAAGGGCATCAGTGTGTGTATATTTTACATAATTATTCTTTAAGGGTAGAATAACAATTAAGTTACTTTAGCTGCAATTTATCAATTTTCTGTTAATTGATTTGTGACTGCAATGAATTTTGTCAGCTAAAAGAAGATATAAATCATTTGAAGTACCATAATTAATATGGTTACTCTTTCCAGAATCCCAAAATCTGTCTTTCCTAGCATGCAATTAAGGGAATATAATCTGAATTACTGAAGCTCAATAACAGGAAAATTTGTTTTATGTTAATATACAGATTATTTGTTTGGCATCAGGCTATAAGGTCCCACGATGAAGGAATACAGACTCTCACTTTCATCTGTTCTCATGCTGATGAGACTCGGTGACTGATATAACAGAGCAGGAGTGCCATGTGGGGATTCAACTAACGGTAGCACCACTAACAGATGAATGTACATGGTTTGTTCAACTTTCAACTATTCTGAATGGAGAAGCTCTTCAGCCTGACCTAGCATGCTGTTTTGACTGAAACGCCTAAATAATACATGAAGAAAAAAAAAAAACAAAGCATGGTGTATCAGTCCAATAAAGTAAGAGCAGTTTCACAGAATGACTATATGTGATTTGTAAAATATTAAAAACAGCACATTGGATTTCAATATGCCAAATTAAACAATACTTAGATGAATGACTACTGAGGAAGGGCAACTGTTTGTCAAAAGTAAAATAGCCCTTCACTAAGTACAACTTTTAAAACATGCTAAAAAATTCACTCAGCATACTCAGCTTAAATTTTTATTTCTGTCATTAAAATATTTCCCAAAGTAAACTTTTCATCACAATAAATGTTGCTCTAATGCTGAATTATTTATACACAAAGCATTCTGGAATATATATATCATTCACAGGGTATATATTTTCAGACTATTCTTACCTTAGCTAAATATAGCAAAGTAGCAAAATACAATGTAAGCATACTAGCAATTTTCTAATTTCAAATTTCAAAACACACTTGCTTTAAACTATCATGACCCACAAATGCCTTTGTCATGTTGACATATGTTGCTAACATTTCTTTTGATTGACTTTATAGTAAATGAAACATTATTGTAGTAAATTCCAATTAATTTAATTATAACAGTTAAGTGCAATGTCCATTGTTATTACTGTTGTGTGATTGCAAATTTAGTGTGTGTGTGTGTGTGTGTGTGTGTGTGTGTGTGTGTGTGTGTGTGTGTGTGTGTGTGTGTGTGTGTGTGTGTGTGTGTGTGTGTGTGTGTGTGTGTGTCTTAAAGGATAAAACAAAACAACAAACAAAAAACAGTATATTATACAATGGTGTAAACCGCTTGCACGCCCCATCCCCCACTAATTATATAGACCCACACTGACTTTGCACAACAGCAGGAAAAGGGTTATTTCCCACACCTTGCTGTTGGAGCTGCCAACAGGCTTAAAAACAGAAAAAAAGAACATTCTCTGTTAACAATTGCAACCATATCCATATACCAAAATACCAAGGCTGGTTGAGTGTCATTTTTTTCAAATACATTCTGAGTAAAGTTAATGTATGAAATGCATTTTGAAAAAAAAAAAAAAGAGAGAAAGAGTCTGGTATTGCTGAGAGATTATTGAACACCGGAGAGAGAGGAATTTCTCCCTTTCTCTGATATTGTGCAATCTTGTACCAGGTATATTTAAGTTAGTGAAGGTCATCCCCCACATGGAGGTGCAGTGGGGCTTAAACCCCTGCAAAAATAGTTTTGTTAATGTTTTGATCTCTGTAAAATCAGTCTGTTTTTAATAAGTTTGTTTCATGTAACAGACACTGAACAGATCGCTGTTCATGCATGTGTCATGTATCCAAACAAACACATACACAATCACCCACCCCCACACACACACACACACACACACACACACACACACACACACACACACACACACACACACACACACACACACACACACACACACACACACACACACACACACACACACACACACACACACACACACACTAGCTCACATGTATATGAATGTTTCATGAAATATCAAATGCACAAAAGAGTAAATGCAAAAAGAATGATCATTTTAGAGCAAATCTAAAATGATTGAAACAAGAAACACTAAAACTATTGTTTTGTGCAGGGGACAAGCCCTCCTGCACCTCCCATGTGGGGGCTGTGGCTCAACACCTCCCTGATAAAGTACAGTTGTGTAAAATATTACCATAACAGTAGATGTTCTTCTCTTCACTGTTGCATAATTCTTCACCTAAGGGGTATCCTGCCAAGGATAGCCCAACGTCCGACCATTATACCAAAGCCTTCATCTCTTATAGGCACCTTAAGTCACACATATGCTCCTCGCACATGATGGAGGGCATAAAGTTGACACATAGACATCGATGCTCAGAACTGAAAAAGACCCAAAAGGAACAGAACACTCTCAGGGACAAAATAGGAATGTGCATCCAGAAGGAAAAATAGAGAAGTGAGAAGGATTAGGAGGGTAACCAGAACACTGGACAAGAGTCAGGACACAGGGGGAAGGAGGGAGAGACTGAGTGCTAAAACACTGAAGAGAAGGATTTCTACTGTTATGGTAAGATTTTACACAACTGTACTATGTCCTTCTATATCACTGTTGCAGTATTCTTTACCTAAGCGAGAGTACAAGAGCTCAAGAAGATGCCTGGAAGGAGGAGAACAACCCTCCACAAACCCATGCAGGATAGCCCTGGAAAAGCCTATTCTGGCCCTGTAAACAACATCCAACTTGAAATGTTTAGTGAAAGTATGAACCAAGAGCCAAGTAGCAGCTTCAAGGATAGAACTGATATCCAGACCCTTGAAAAAGGCACCAGAGGATGCAGCTACCATAGCAGCATGTGCCTTTGCAGATGAGGAAAGACATTTGCCATGAAAAGGATAACAAAAGGAAATGGCTTTAGAAATCCAATGAGTGATGATTTGCTTAGAAACAGCCATATCCAAAGTTCTAGGATGAAAAGAAACAAAATGCTGCTCAAATTTGAGAAAAACTTTAGTTTTATCTAAATAATACCTAAGTTGTCTGTGTAAATCCAAGTTATGAAGAACTTTCTCACTGGCAGACTGCATAGAAGGTAAAAAGGAAGATGAATAGACTAATTAAGGGACAGCTCGATCGGGCATAAAAGGATTGGTATGAAGAGATACCCTGTCTTTGCAGAAAACTAAAACAAAGGAGGAATAGCCATGAGAGCCTGAAGTTCAGACACCATCTTGGCTAAAGTAAGAGCCAAAAGCAGAACAGTCTTCCAAGTACAATGGTACAAGGAAGCTGAGGACGTAGGCTCAAAAGGAGCCTGGGTCAGTTTGCCAAGTACAAAACTGAGATTCCAAGAAGTCAGAATAGGCTTTTGGGAGGCCTGATATGAAGGATGCTTTTTAAGGAATTGCTTGACCTCAAACTCATAAGCCAGTGTAGGATTCAAGGTCAGACAAGCAGAAATTACTGAAAGGTGAGCTTTTTTTGGAGAATATGCCAACAAAGCATGGAGCAGATCACACAAATAAGAGAGAACCAAATGAGCCTCCACTGATAGGGGATCCGGTTGATCAGAGAGGTACCAGACAGAACATTTCTTCTATTTGAAAATATATGATTTCCTGGTTGTGGGTTTCCTGGTCTACTGCAGAACCTGAAGCATGTCCTCAGAAAAGAGGTGACTGAAAGGGATCAAAACCCTATCACTCACCGTGTCATTTGAAGAGTGGACAAGTGAGGATAGATGAGATACCTCTTGTCTTGTGTGAGATGATCTACCCAGTGAGGTAACTTGTGGTGATTGCCCCTAAACAAGTGAGAAAGAAGGGTGAAACAATGCTGTCTGGGCCAAAAGGGAATCACCAGCAAGATTTTGGGTGAGTCCTACCTGATCTCGTGTGGAACTCATGGTAGCAGAAGAAGTGGGGGTGGGGTGGGGGGTGGCATAGAGAAACATCCTCTTCCAAGGAAAATACAGGGCATACACTTTACAAGCCAGAGGACTTGGGACTGTGGAACATAATAGAGGATGTTGTCTGTTCAGAGGGGAGGCAAAAAGATCTACCTGAGGAATACCCCACTGATGGACAGTGTCCAGGAACACATGTATTTGAAGCATCCATTTTGAGCTTGTGTGCTGGACCTCCTCAAGGAGTCTGCCATTAGATTGTGCTCTGAGAGAATGTAAACTGCCTGAAAATTCACTTGATAAGGGATAGCTAGATACCAGACCTGAAGAGCTAGTCTGCAAAGAAGGTAGGACTTTGTGCCCCCCTGCTTGTTGACAAACCACACCACTGTTGTATTATCTGTGAAAACTTTGAAGGGCACAGGATGAAAGAGGGAATGAAAGGCTTGCAGAGCCCTCATCTCCTTTATGTTGATGTGGTCTGACATCTGATGAGGAGGCCACAGACCCTAAACCTTTAGGAGGGCACAGGAGGCACCTCTCCCACTGTCTGAAGTGTCTGTAAAGAGCTCCTGAGTGGGAAATTGAGTTTGAAAAGGAAGATCCAGGTTGAGAGAAAGTTAATGAATACAACACTGGAGCTTGAGCTTGAGACAGGAAAGAAAAGGTATCTGGAACTCCAGGGCACAACAATGGTGAAGCCACACTGAACCACTGAACTTTCCTCATATGAAGCCTTGCTATATGGAGCATGGGAATAGTGTAAGCTGTGAAACTCAGGACCCTGAGAAATTCCCTGGCCATGACAGACACCAAAGGAAGAAGGAACTGGAAAAAGGTTATTAGGGAGACAGCCTTGGGGGCAGGCAGAAATGCCAACATAGGAACTGTACATAGTCTACAGCTGAAGAAAATATGACCCTGGCATACCTCTCAACCTGGAAACATCAAAAATATGGACAAAGGCCCATGAAAAAGAGGTTCAAATATGTATGCCAATTAACATAACATTTGCATACATAATTATGTAACCTCCACCCACTCCAATGGAATGGTGGGATATCAACTTTCAAATGCAAACTGAAGAACAGACAACCTAAATATGGCCCATTACTTGGCCATTTCACTCCATTTACTATAAACATTGTAATGTGCATATTGCATTACTTCTACAATGATTATTTGGATTTTATTTTACATTTTATCGCACAAACACTAATAGACATCTGCTAAACAAAGCAATACAGTCTGACAATGAAAACAGACTTGGCAATGGCATTAAAACTTCTCTGCCATTGAAGCTCACATTCATTGAAACAGTATTGAAACCCACATCCAAAGAAAATGCAAATAGCCAGTGGTGGATAAAGATTACCTTTGGGCTGTTTTAAAATCATAGGCCCTTTGCACATGAAGCATACGTCTCATGTTGATGCTGCTTCTCATTTTCTTCTGCCTCCAAATGCTACAGTCTCTCATTCTCTGCTGATTCTAATTCCAAATGTTTGACCTCCAAACTCCCAAGAAAGGTCCTTCAGGAATAGCAAACTGTACAGACTGCAGATGAGATAGAAAAAGTTGTCCCAACCATCACCTTATAAGATTCAGGTAACTGGAAAACATCCCAATATAGTGTTTAATCCATATGGGGTTATCTTATAGGGAATACTCTGATGTAATACTATAACAAATGGCTTCCAGAGATTAATTAAAAAAACACCAACCATTTTAGATTCCATTATGCCTGACTAAACCCATGCTATAGCTTCAGCCTATTTGCCCACTGTCTTTAACTTTTTGAAGCCCTTCAACTTTAAAGTATTTGATGTCAGGGACACAACGAGGATATTTGGAACTGCATACCAACTATCATTACTAGAATACAGCCCCACTCCCCTCATCATGTGTAGCTCCTGCCTTATCCTAGACAATGTATGCTTCTGGAAAACATATATTTTCAATGATGGAAAAAAATGAAATGGACAGCTACATTTTTAGTTACTTTCCTGTAACTTCAGATTCCTTTAATTATTTTCTTGTGCCCTGCTAAGGGCATATTTTGCACCTGGCTGGGTGCAAAGCATCCAGTTCTATACACAGTGCACTGCTGCCCATTACTTGTGGTTGCATGTGTGCTCTGGTAGCATTGTATGTATACTGCACTACATATCACCACAGCTCTTGGACAGATGTACAAACATTATCCTCACACACCTAGTCCTGGGTTACATGACTGCGTACCTCACAGATGCAAAGCAGACTTATTAATTCGCATGCAGTGGCAAAGGATGAATAATAGAAGGAGATTCCTAAATGGAATCTGTACTGTATTTTAGGCAGTAAATTGAAATAAGCAGTTAAAACCACAGGCCATCAGTTAAGAGATTCAGTCTGCTTTACTTTCATCAACAAGCCAGTTTCATCACTTTTCAGCAAGTCAGAAAAGGGGATGAACAAATGCTCAGAGAAGCAAGTCCATATGGCAGACATTAGAAAGCAGGAATATAAGTAAAAAGTAACATTTACACAATTTATATTTTTACCACATTAAGAGTGAGCAGAGCGCACATAATCGTGGTCTGGCATCAAACAAAGCTCAGCATCAGCAGCCATGTTCTGCCAACAATCGGGATAATCTTTGTTTGGGAGTTAGTAGTACACACACACACACACACACACACACACACACACACACACACACACACACACACACACACACACACACACACACACACACACACACACACACACACACACACACACACACACTCTGAATGAAAGAGCAACAGTAAATGCAGGTTGAATACACAGTTCTGCAATGCGCACACAGTGTCTCCTGGCTAGCAGTGGGCTTAGAAATGCATAAGCAAACTTACACACTAAACTAAATTTGAATGACAGAGCAACAGTAAATGCAGGTTGAATACACAGTTCTACAGTGTGCACACAGCATCTCTTGGCCAGCAGGGGACTGCACAAGCGAACATATACACTAAACTAAATTGAATGCTGTTAGCTTAAAAATGCAGTAATGATTGAATTACAATGACCGGGAGTTATAATGCCATAAATACACCACAACAAACTTGCACACGGTAACTTGGCTGGCCAGCAGATAAATAAAATAATGCAATACGGGCAAAACAAATAGTAACAGTTGTTCTTACCTGGAGGACTCTGCTTGTTTCTACAAAATTTAAATTATGCTTCCTGCCATCTCTGTTATATTCCCTATTCCATCCAAGTCCAACAGGCAGTAGCTGATGTCATCACACACACCCTATAGGCTTTTGAGTGATTGTGACATCAGCCAAAAATTTAAAGTGCTAACTGGAAAAAAAAAAAAAAAAGACAGAGAAATTCAAAAATTAAGGGGGCCACTTGGGAATTTGTGGCACCCCAATATTTTGCACTCTGAACCAATAAATACCAAGGAATTCAGTATGGTTAAGAGGTATGGACCCTAGAAATGTGTCAGAACTGATTTCTGGAGGTGTATGATGAAATCCAGACTGTGTTAAAGGCAAGTAGTAAACTTGAGATCCTGAAGCAAACTGTTGGGGAAAGGAGCAAGAATAAGTAGATTGTCTGGATAGGGAAAAATCTGAATACCCTGAATCCTTCAAAAGTCAATGACAGGAGAGAGGTATTTGGTGAAGACCCCTGGGGCAGTAGAAAGGCCAAAGGACAAAGCAGAGAACTGAAAATGCAAAGAAGAGACATCGTAAAAAATTCATGAAGAGGGGATAGTGGAGATGTGAAGATATGCATCCTTGAAATCCACAGATACCAGAAAGGTCTGTGGAAGAAGAAGAAGTGGAAACAAAATCTGAAGGGATAAAATCTGAAAGAAAGGAACCCTGAGAAAGGTGTTCAACAGGGAAAGATCCAGAATTGGTCTCCATTAACCCTCCTTTCATGAGACCAAAAACAGTTTGGAATAAAGACCCTTCCCTACCTGGGTGGGATGCATGGATTCAATGGTGCCCTGAGCCAAAAGACAGTAAAGAACCTCTGGAAAATTACAGAACTGTTCCCACGTAGGCCGAGGAATGTCTGAAAAGAGAAGAAGGGACTTCCAAACCATAAAATATCCCTGACAGATAATGGACAGAGCCCAAGAGTCTGATGTGATTTTTAGCCAAACTTGGAAGAGACAGGGGAAAGACGGAGGAACAAGGCAGCCTGACTGAGGGAAGGAAGAAGCAAACCATCAAATCAAACCAGGCTTGTCCTGAAAAAAGGTTACTGGGAGGCAGGGGTCTCAATAGACCCAGGAGGAGTCACACACCTAGACCCCTTCTTGCCTTTATGAGGATGGTGGGATTGCATATGAACAAAAGCAGACTTGGAGGGATAGTTCCTCTTAAATTTTGGACTGGGAGAAACAAAAATATTTTCAGCTCCTGTCAGGCTTTGCCTTTGTCTTGGATGGATTTGAAAAGGTCATTATCAGCAGCAGCAGATCCTAAAATACTTTTTTTTCTTAGAATATTAGTTAAGATTTTTGAGAATAATTATAAATATTATAAAGTTTGAAATGTTATATAAAATATGAATATAATAAATTATGTTTAATGAAAAAAGTTGAAATATAACTATTTACAATATGTACAATAATCCTGAGACCAGATAATTAATAAATAAATCAAGACAGATATAAGAAATCTTAATAACAATCTAAAATGATTAAACAGATGAAGATGATTCAATAAGGGCTTAAACCTTCAACCAAGGATTTGTCTTTAACTTGTTATGATAGACCCCGGGATTCATGAACCTTGCGCCAGGCGCCAGCATAGCGTCGGCGTTATAACGCCAAATATGGCTGCTTAGCGATTCAGGTATGAATGAATTCCACGTGCACTACCGGCGTGCGCCGGACCGTCCCCGCCCCCGGCGTAGGTATGCAAAACACACTGTGTGCGGTATTGCACCATGCAAATGAGGGCAAATAGCGATCCACGAAGTGGCGCAGGCGTAGCGTAAGGGCACGGCAATGTAAACCAAAAAAAACGGTTTACATTTACCCAAACATACCGGAGGAGTAACGGAAGGCTGTCAAAGTCAGGTATCATATAGGTGCAATATGCCAATGTGGAAAGGCACCGAGAATGTCCAAAGAAAATATGCACAAAATGTAAAAAATGACATAAATGGCACGTATGTAGAAAGAACAGCAGACCCCCGGGATATGTGCACAGAAGTTGTAAAGCAATGAAATAATATGACAATGTCCTAAAAGAGCAGTAGAACACAAATCAGCTGCACAGCCACCACACACCATAGTATGTATGTAAAGCTGCAACCCCAGCGCAATGGTTGTCAAGGAGTGGTGGCAGTGTCCGCGCCGTAACCATGTATTAGTAGTCAATTCCATGCAAATGAGGCAGATAATAGTGAATCGCAAAACGGCGGCGTAAGGATGCAGCAAACGGCGTAGCGGTACTACACCGAGGAGTGGCCTACACGAGATACATGTCAACCACAGAGGGATGTGCCACTGTAGGAGGAAGGATATTGGAGGTCAGCAAATCTGGGCTGTACAATGCACATCACAGCATCAGGACTGGCGTGTTAGGAAATAGATGCGCTGAGAGTACAGAATGCGCGTACAAATGCATGTGCACGAGGATGACTACGTTCCCTAAACCAGTCATGTGACGGCCTCACCGGCAACAACCAGGGATATAGGAAGGTAATGCGGAGAATACGAGGAAATGCGGAAGCAATGTAAATGGATCCGTAACGAGCAATTAACACCAATCAATGCAGGAAGGGCAAACGCCGGCAGCTGATAACTCTGCATGCAGACTCCTGCATAACGGGAAAGGGGAGGCATATGAGTGCAAAGATAGTAGGGGATGTAGTAGAAATGCAAAGAGCAAAGAGCAAAGAACCGAAATAGCACAGCCAAGTACAGAGGTAGCATAACTGCGGCTGCAGATAAAATGCATCATATGCCATGTGCCTGCAGGATGCAGTAATGTAAGATGCCAGGCGAAGGCAATGCAGGCAACTGTAATGTAACACTACAGGCAGTACCGTTGCAGCTGCAAGCATAAAACCACGGAAATAATCCGTGGATACGGCCGCACAGACACACCCAATGACATCACCGGGTATACAGCACAACAGTATTAAATGTGAATGCACACAACACACAGCGCGATTTCCCAAACGCCGCACCGTAGGGTGTAAACAGACGGGGAACTTTTAATATGTATATGCTGGGTGCCGCGGCCGTGATGCATAGGTATGTGGCAGAGACAGACGGAGTTGCGGAGGGTGGTGCCGACAACGACCGTAGGCCTCACAGGAGAAGGAGAGTGTTCAGACCAAGGGTGACCTACCAGGGGCTGCGAGACCTGGAGATAGTAGAGCGCTACAGGGTGGACAGGGACACGTTACAGCAAATAGTGGAGCTGTGCCGGCCGCCTGAGAACAAGAGACAACAGAGGGGAGCCCATCCCAGTGGACACAAAGGTATGTGTGAGCTTGCGAATACTGGCTACTGGTACCTTTCAAAGGCCAACCGGGGACATAATGGGCATCTCACAGGCATCAGCATCCAGGGTACTACACCAGTTCCTGGATGCCATGTTACCACATGCCCATGAGCACATAAATTACCCCACATCTCAGGAGGAGTTGGCTAGCAATATGCGCCGCTTCCACCGTGTGGCACAATACCGGAGGTCCTGGGTGCGATAGACTTGTAAAAAAAGCCCCCACATAGAAATCCCCAAAATCCCCCCCCCCGGGG
>NC_056725.1:1245668962-1245813962 GCF_019279795.1 Protopterus annectens
AGGTCGCTAGCCTGTTACAGAAATAACCAATTCATGCTACCATTACATTACATAATGGATATCATTGTGTCCTACAATCGTAGCACATCAGCCATTTCTAATTCATTTTTTCGGGACACAACTGTCCATGGAGAGACTGCCCCAACCAAAGTGGGACAGGTGGTGACCTTAGTCGCTGCTCCTATGTCGGTGCCGGGTGCTGACATGCGGCTCTACACCTTCTCTGAGTGTAAACACTGACAGTGCATTGCGGGACAAAGGCGGTCTTATGCGTATCCTTTGCTCCTTGGACGGGTACACTTATGCCTTCGTGGCTTCTATTTGCTTCTCCGTTAATTTGGAACGGGGACTATGTTGCATACTGTACGTGCGTTTCATTCTGCACGGGACCTGGCTGCTGCCATTACTATTGTGGGCGGACCGTGGCTGTCAGCACATTAGGTTGCTCACCTCATGCCGCTTAGACACGCCTCCAGACGCATCCTACCTGGGCTCGCCACGCACTACGCACGTGTCTGTGATTCCGGTGCACTCTCATTAATATGTATATGGCGCTACTGCGCCGGATATTCCATGCACCGCCGGCGCAGGCCTTACGCCGAGCTTCATGAATCCCGGGGAGATTCTTTTTTCTTTTACTGTAGTTTTGTTAATTGCTTTGTCCTTTAAAATGATAAGAAAGTCTTCAAATTTTGATTTTGAAGAAGTTTTCCATTTTCTTGTGAGTTTTCTGCCACAGTGAGTATAGTCCAAGTTAAATAAGAAAAGTCTTTTTTTTATATTTCAGTTTCCAATATATTAAAGAGAAACATTTATTTTGTTAAAATGAAGGTATTATTTCATAAAGCTTTTAAAAAATCTTGTACTTTTACACAAAATTATGAACCATAAAGCAATCCAAAAGCATTTATGACCAATTAGCCTTAATATGTTTATTACATCTCCAGCATTTGATTGTACTTTCTTTTCTCATTTTAACAATCTTTACTGGAGTTAAAAAAGCTCTAAATAAAAATTTCCAAATAAATATACTCCAGTAATGGGTCCAATATGTATTTTTAGTAGAGGAGAGAAGTTTTTTCTTATTTTATTCAGTGAAAATTGTAAAATACTCTTTAGAGAAAAAGTTCTAAAAATTATTTAAGTTAGAATTATCTTTAGCTAGCAATAAATATATTTTTGGGAATAAATAATCAAATTATCAATATTGATAAATCATTTCAAACAAAATTTGTATCTATTCTGGAAATTCAAGATGACTAGATAAGAGGGAGAGCTTGTCCATTGGTGAAGATGGCCCCATTGTATAACATAGCAGCCAGTGGCACATGGGGTGGCTGTGAATATATGCTGTTGAGCTATAGATGTTACTACTGCAAAAATCAATTCCCTCACATTTACCACAATTTTCAGATGAAAAAATGTGTATATGCTATGCTGTGCATCTGCTAGAACTTTCTGAGTGAGTCTGCCATCTTGAATTTCATCATTTGGATACACTGAATGGTTCATTAGCATGGAGTTCCTCATTTTCATGTCATTATGTACTCATTACTATGTGCTGAATTTTGCATTAATTTGACCCCTACACAATTATACTGTATCTTTGAATTGAACACACCTTGCACACTGCCACTACCTGCACTAAGACGCACTGTGCAACATGCAAAACATGTACGGATCCTGGACTTTGATTTCCCTCCTTGCTTAAGCTTGAGAAAATTGTGATTGTTTTAAAATTAAAAATAATGGGACAGTATGTTTGTATGACACTACTTTTTTTCAGAAATACAGTAGATAAGCTTAAAGAAGAGAGAGAGAGAGAGGTTGAGATTATTTCTTGTTT
This sequence comes from Protopterus annectens, assembly GCF_019279795.1. Taxonomy (NCBI): domain Eukaryota; kingdom Metazoa; phylum Chordata; order Ceratodontiformes; family Protopteridae; genus Protopterus; species Protopterus annectens. Next base: position 1,245,670,809 of record NC_056725.1, read on the forward strand.
TTAGATGGAAGAAAGTTGGGCATTTTAATATTCAGTTAAGTGTAATAGGATAGAGTGTATAGTACATGGAAATGGTATATTTCGATTTTGATGGAGCTGTGGTAAAGGGAAGAATAGGTTATTGGCTTTCTTTGCAAATCTGGGTATAGATAGATAGTGTTGTGGAAGCATTTTACTACTTCTCACCCTCTAATAAATCCATTTTTTTGCAAAAAGTTAGAGTTACAGTCAATTTCTAGTTATGTGTGTGAGCCATATAGGAGAGAGTACTGATTGTCCTCTGGTAGTGAATAATTGCTGCTGTTTCTGCGGTGTTAGCCCTACTGGAAGGAGCCCCAGCTATTTTTTAATTGGTTCTTTGCTTTTCCTTGCCAGTTTCTAATGTATGGAGCAATATTCAGCAGAGCACCATAGAAGCCTACACTCCAACGATGCATGTGCCCTCAGTTTCAACTTTTTCCTGATACATCTTTGCACCTATCATGCCTTCAGACACAATGGCAGCTGCGGTGACATCTTCACATTTGTTAAGGACCGTATCAGCTCTAGATAGAGTCCAGAGACTCACAAATGGAACTCATTGATCTCCAAAACCAACTCATTGAGCTCCAAAACCATCTGCAAGTTTATAGCTGGTTACAGACACCCTCTTTGTCCCATAGCAATCATGTAAGATTCTTAAATGGACTCAGTGAACTCATATAAACAAAAAAATAAATCCATTATTCTGGGTAACTTTACCTCCCCATCAAGAAACTGGAAAACCTGTAGCTTAAATGCATCATATGCCCAAAAGTTTCTAGATTTCATAAACAAAAACTCCCAAGACCAGATTTTTAATAAACCCGCTAAAGGACAAATTATTTTGACCTGATCCTTATGAATATAGCTTCTTTGTGTATTATTCACCTGGTATCCCCTTTCCCATTTAAGTTGGATCATAAACTAGTGATGTTCACCTTCAAAGTCTCTAAACCTGCAGTTACCAATATTTCAAAATTCAAAGGTTTCATAAATATGAATTTCATCAAATTTTATGACAAGATTTCAAAACAGCATAACCCCTGACATTGCCACAGCAGGCAGCTTCACAAATGAGTTCAATGCACATTTAGTTAAATGTCTACAGCTAGTGGTCCCAAACAGATCTAAATATATTGGAAAATTTAAAAGCAACTCACCCTGGTGGTCCACCAGCATAAATAAATTGTTCAATGAAAGGAAAAAATTCTTAAAGATGCAGCATATTAAAAAGACCCTTAAATCAAGGATAACGTCAGAAAAATTGACTAAAACCTAAAAAGCATATACTAGTAGAACTAATTATGCAGTCCATGAACTTAGTTTAGCATCTGAAGCTAAGGTCAATTACAAATCCTCTTTTAATGATGGTAGGAAACTAAGAAATAGCATCCATAATTGCCCTGAACGTATTCATAATGGCATCACCTACTCTGACCTACTAGATATTATCAACATATTAGCAATCAAACTCAGTGCAAACCTCACCTGAGAGATGACTATTCAAAGCCCACTCATCCTTGAACATCTCGCCCATCATCACTAAATAGCATGTAGTAAAGGTCCTGTTAATATACTTGATCATTGCAGTGGATTAAATGTACCTTGGGCCCTGGGTTGTTTTCAAACCATGGTCCCCCATGCACAAATTTTTGGGACCATGCATAAATGCATGTGTTCCTTGCTGGATCTACTTCAGTAGATTGAACTTTTACAAGTTTGAACCACATATGGCAGAGACCATATGTTCAAACTCATAAAAGTTTGAACACTGAAGTAAAAACAAATAAAAGAACAAAGCACAAAACTAAACACCCCCCCCCACCTTACTTAAATATACCAACTCCGAGATCGCACTACATTGCGGAAATGGGAAATCTTCCCTTTCTGCACTGTACGGAGATCTCCATTCAGTCCGATTGAACTTTTACAAGTTCGAACATATGGTCTCGGCCATATGTGGTTCGAACTTGTAAACGTTCGATCTGCTGAAGGGGACCCATTCCTTGCTTTACCTTCCTGATTGTTTTACGTAGTATCACTTGCTTAATACAGAAACATTTGCTAGAGTGTGTTTTAAATTTGGAGTTTTGAAATATTTTCCTGTAAGCAGTGAAACAGAATGCATGAACCAGTAATTACAAAAGTACCCATTTCAGAATATGTCAGACATAAAAGACCACTCAAACAGGTATCATTATATTATGATTGTGATAAAAATGGACACAGTAAAGTATTCCAATTTGCTTTACACAAATGCACACTAGCCCTGCCAAGACAGACTAATGACTTTTTAATTTTAACAGCTCAGCACGGTCAGTCACTTTTACTCCCACACATCCCGAAACCCAATAATTATATCTACATTGTTGACTGTATCCTACTAAGATGTAATGTCCAAAGTCACATATTCCAAATTTTCCATACAAGCACATAGTAGTCAAGGTATTCCAATTTACTTTACATACATATATGCTCACTAGTCCAGCAAAGCCAGATTAAAGACTATTTAATATTGACCAGATGTTAAGAGCATAAGGTCTTTCATCCACAGATAGCTCTCCACCAGCAGTTTTAGCCACTTTATTGACTGGGTATACTTTATTTATTTATTTATTTTATTTATTTTACATTTGTTAACCGGGCTAATCTAGCTGGATATATCTCCATTTTCAGTAGAGGCCCGGGGAGAAAAGCTCCACACATAAACAACAGACAAAACGGGGAGAAAGGCTCAACAAATAAACACAAACAAAACAAAAATTGTTTACAAAAATTCAAGAAAGGTATAACAGTTACAAACTATGGAAGAATACGAGACATAATTTCAAATTGCAAATTAAGGTATGTGAAGATGATTATACAACATAATATATTTACACATAGTACAAGTACAGGTAGTTTTAGAGTAAAACAACTCTGTAGGGCTAACTCCAAGATATTTTTTAGAGAGTATTCGCATCCTTGGTTACTCTAGTATAATCCAGACAGTTAGTATATCAAAGTGGTTAGACAGTAATGGGAGAAGAGGAGGAAGAAAAAGAAATGACAGTAATACTGCCTTCAGGATTAGAATAAAGAAATGACAGTAATACTGCCTTCAGGATACAAATCAAAAGTACCCATTATAGAATCTGTATACCCCTTATTGTTATGAATAAATAAATTGCTTGTACTGTATTCATAGCTTTAGATGAACTACATTGAACCATATAAAGATTGTCAGCATCATATTATATGAACTAACCATTTGTAGCACAGTTTAATAAGAAGAGTCTTTATGAGACCATAATAAATATCAACCACCTGATAGCATATGCTAAAATAATGTACACAGTATCTGCAGAAATAACAGTAATCTGAATAATCTGAATAAATCCACATTAAAGAAAATTATACTAATGTAGAGGTTGCTGTTGGCAAACAACTTTGCATGTCAGTGCTTCATCTACAAATACAGTGCCTGCCCTTGAAAAATGAAATTGCCGATATTGCATTAAAAAATGGTGTGTTGATGATATTGCCATAACACTTTCTAAACTAGACCACCTATGCAACAGGGAATGACAGGCAGAAAACAACAGCAGGTTTATAGTTACTAAGCATACAATCCAGGAGACCATTAAGGAACCTAGCCCAAATTACCAGTTATTCCACATCACTGCTTAGTTAAGTGATTTGCTTAGTGTTACACAGCAGGTAACTTAAGATGGAAAGATTGAAACCCTGTACCCTTACTACAGGAAGCATCTCATTAACGTGGTGCTGCTTTAGTTTTCTGTACTCTACTGCTAGAGTGACAATTTAAATTCAGAAATCCTCTACATTTAGATCTTGTAGAGAAGACTGTATAACAGTTATATGCAACAGTGATGACATCATGGAAGACCAGGCAGTTTTGATCATCACTGTGAATAATGCAGGCCATATGCCTATACAAATGTCAACCCCTTAGCAGTTACTGGAGGCTGTCAAGAAGGTACTTAAAATATATTACTAAAATGTAACTTGTTTAGACTACTAAAATATAACATGTTTAGACTATATTACATAATCCAGGCCATTTAATGAATTAATTCATTCATTAGTGCAATGAATAAAGCAAAATAACTAAATACAATATAAATGCTGCAATAGCTTTTGTTCAACAACTCACAAGTCAGTCAAATATCATATAACAAAATAATTTTAGGGGAGAGGCTTACTTGCTTACAGGACACTTCCATTTCATTTTTTGATCTCCTAATCATTTAAAATAGTTATCCCTCTGCCATCATTTAGTGTAATTCTCATCTACTTCAGTGTCTGATAATGCCATATTGTTGCAGCATACATGTCCACAATCAACACAGACAAATCATGGACAAATGGATCCAAATGCAGACCAGTGAATTAGGTCCCTGCCAGCCATATCAATAACCTATGACTTGTCTGTCTCTACCTAGATACCATAAACACTGTTCAAAATTGTCAAGTGTACTTTCTATTTTCTTCCTTAATTGTACAATTATCGCAGAGATTTGGATTTCATTTAAAACTTTTATTCCAAATTTTACAAAGAATCACTTACAGATATTTTCTAAGCAAAACAAACGCTCTCACATTGAAAGCAAACTTAGCATGAGAAACAGTAAATTACTCTTCCCATGGAACTCACATTTAGTGAAAATGCAACTGGCAACCCATTAAATTAAAAGAAAAGCTCTGGGATTCATACTAAAATAACATATAGTGAAGTAGTAATTAATGGGTATGCAAAAGATGCAAAAATTCAAAAGACAAATGTGTAATAAATTTGCTAACAGTCTGTGACAGACCATTGGACACAGGTGTGCATTTTCATGAGCAGTAGGAGTATTGCCTGGCAAAGTGACTTGGTCATTTTCCCATAGACGACAAATGAAAGCTGATAGACTCAAACCCTGTGCTACAGGAAGCAGCTCTCTAATAGCTCACAAACTTTCTCAACTGCACTAAGTGCTGGACAAACTGTTGTAGCACCAACACAGTGCATTTCACACCTGTGTGTGTTTGTAAAAAAACAAGCTAAATAAAAAATGCATTCATAGTTAAAAATAAACATTAAACTCAGAGACTTGCTGTTGTCCAATTTATTCACTGCTGAATAATAAACAAACTGTCCACATTCAACAGAACAATGATACCAAGGATCAGATCCAATGAAGGTCTCATATGTTGAGGCTCCTGATTACAGCAATCAACTTTATTCCCTTATACTGTAATGACTCTGTTCATAGGTAATTACCAGAATTGTAGTCCAGGGGACTGTTTAAGAGCCCAGCCCAAATTTCTGGTTCTTGTAAAGCACTATGTGGTTAAGTGACTTGCTGAAGAACTGGGCAAAAATGAGATGCAAAATCACAGATATTATGCAAAATTGGGGATAGATAACAACAAACTATTCTAAATTGCTATAAAAAGTTAACAGAACAACAGGTGTAGCATTAGGATGTATTTTCTGAACCACAAAAACAATGAAATACTAAAGACTGACATTGACTGTTATCCTCAATGTTTTTCCAAAAAAAAAAAAAAAATGAAAAGAAAAGAAATTAAGGGAGGTCCGGCAGCTGGTGTGATCAAGGCTCCTGCCTCCTGTAGCTAAAGTACAGGGTTTGATTCTTTGTACCTACTGATGATTCTGAGTAAGTTAGTTAACCAGTCAGTACACTTTTCCTGGACCATTAGACACACACACACACACACACACACACACACACACACACACACACACACACACACACACACACACGCACAAACATACACACACACACACACACACACACACACACACACACACACACACACACACACACACACACACACACACAAAACATACACACACACATATATATATATATATATATATATATATATATATATATATATATATATATATATATGTATATATATATATATATATCATCCCAATGGAGTGCTCATTCATGCTGCAAAATCTATTCAAGTAAAAATAAAACTCTCTGGTCTGGCTTCAAGCAAAACAAAGTGTCCCCTAAACCATAAGTGCTTCAAGATCCACTTCAAGTCATCCTATGTAGTGCCCCATTCAAATCAGCATGGCACTGCTAAATATTAGGCTGAAAGACAATTTTTATTTTTTTAGTATCACATGTTGTACTGGATATCTATGGGCCCCCTTAAAGCTTTGGTCTTCAGGAATTCATCCTTTTCATACCTATGATAACCTGACACTGCCTGGCTCTTTAAAACAGATGTATTAATCAAGTCCTTACAGCAACATTCCTTAAACTGTTTAAAATGAGTTTAGCCACTGGCTTTATCTCTGAGATACCATAGGTTCATAGGTGTACACCAGGCTAACAGCCAAAAAGGCCCTTATAAGCCAAGCTGTGCAATCCAAAAGTATCCCACAAATTTATGCATCTTAGGCATTTATATAAGGGGTATATGTTAGTTGGGACATGGTTTACTGGCTGCATCTTTCTATCAGAGACATGGGCACTAGACTACGGGTGAATTTTTGATTTGCTATCACTGCCTGAATAGGGTTAGGAAGGGACTCTGTTTCACGTGGAAGGAAGCCTATTCCATGGAAATGGAATTTTCTGAGATATGTACTGTCTCTCCAACATGCCCTATTTATGTCACAAGTAAAACTCAGGTACATAGATCTAGTAGTTCTGATGCTGTACATTCTGCAGATATGCAAAAGATTCATCAGAGCTGGATCTAAGGATGCCTTGTTATTAGACATAGGTCACGTCTCAGTAGTCTGCAGGAAACAGATATAGAGATAGGGCTTTGAGATGATCCACATAGGACATTGTCTTTATGCCCTGTATCCTTTTTGTAAATAACCTTTATGGATGTCCCAGTTGATGCATGTGTCTGGTCAGATACATACCGAAGGGGTTATTATACTCAATGATGGGTCTGGTGAGGGCTGAATACAGTGGCACAATGACCTTCCTGGACCTAGATGCCATGCCTCTACTTATAAACTGAGCAACATAGAATGATTTCCTTACTACTTTGGATGCATGTTGATCAAAGGCTAGGTTACTATCTACATGAGTACCCAAATCACTCAATTCTTAGGAGATGTTTTGTCATTGATGTAGTTTCCTGGGGTCGCTGACTTCCTGAAATGTACTATTGTGCATTCCTTGGCATTGAGTTTAAGCCATGGCTTTGGCACAAGTTGTTTGTGTTAGAGTGTCTTGGGGGATTCTATGACTACTCTCAATTTGCAATCATCTGCAAACTTAGCCAGAAGCCCTTGACATTGGCCTTGACTTCTGAAAAGTATATGCCAAAGAAGAGTGGGCCCAGCATGGAGCCCTGAGCGAATCTGTTGATGACTGGCCTCTTTGTAGAGTGGATTTTACCAGTCCTAGCTTCCTAGGTCTTATATGTGAGCCTTCTAGCTGTCCAGCATGTTATATAGGGGTTTATGCCCAATTCCATAAGTTTGTTTGCAATGCCTGAGTGGGATATTATGTTAAATGCCTCAGCCAGGCTGAGGTAGGCAGTATGCATCACTTTACCCTCACCAGTTTCCTTGGTGACCTTCTCAAAGAAGTCCACCAGATTTACTAGCATGACCTTGTTAAAGAACAGCACCCGTATCCAAGTCAGTGGTTAATGCACAGAGAGGAAAACACTAAATCACAAGAAAAAGTTTATTTAGCTCTTTCATCAGAGTATATCCAAAGACTTCATCAGAAGGTTAGTGTTTTCCTGTCTGTGCATTGACCACTGACTCAGGTACGGGTGTTGTTCTTTAAAAGGTTCACATTTTCCATACTAGGCATGACCTTTCCTTGACAAAACCAAATTGGGTTGGGTCCAGTGTACAAATGTTTCTTATGTTCCTGTTGATCATTTTAATGATAATTCATTTCATGGCTTTGCATATATGGCTAGTCAGAATAATGGGTCTATGATTTCGGGGTCTATTGATGATCCACCCATATGGAGAGGGATGAATGTTGCAGTCCCTCATTACCATAGCACAAAGTCTGTTCTGAGACTATAGTTAAATAATGACTCGAGTATCCTTGATAGATCATATTGTAAGCTATTCAGGAGGCATCCCAGGATATTATTGGGTCCCATTTAAGCTGTGTTCTTGGCCTTAGTGAGCACAGTGAGGATCTGCTCCCTATTTTAAGTTGGTGGGGTTATGTTTGAACATATTTTCTGGGAGTCACTAGGGATGAGTGGAAGGGTAAAGCTGGAACTGAATTTGTCAGCCAGCAGATTCAGTGTATCACATGGCTCAGTGGATGTGGTGCCATTAACCACCAGTTTGGCACACTGTTGTGTGCTGCCTTTGAGGTTTCTGTCATAGCTGAAGAAGGCCTTATGGTTGTATTTTGCCTGTGAGGCTACCTTGACCTTGAAATCAGATTTCTTGGTCTTGATAAGCCCTCTTAGTTGTCTGTTTATATTGATGAGCGAGTTCTTATCTGTTTGGGAGGTACACTTCCTGATTTTACCCATGACTTTTTTCCTTTTGTTGTATAACCTGTTTAATTTGGGATTTCACCAGGGTGTTTTTTTTTTTAGTTAGTTTTTGGACTTACTTATGGTAGGTATAACAGCTTGTGTGCAACCATTGATATGGTAGTACAGATTTTCTATGAACAATTTTGCAAAGGTTGCTGTGTTGCCTGGGTTTGGAGGGGGCTTGTCACTAACAGTATTTTGCTTTGGAATAAATCTTAACTGTTACAGAGTTTACTGGATTTAACAAGCTGATTTTATTTCAAAGGAGGTAGCTTTGTGATCAGCTTTTATCAGGAAGTATGTGACACTGGGGGGGGGGGGTGCAGTGTTCTCATACCTGTGAATACCAAGCCCAATATATTAGAACATCTACTGGGCATATCCACTACCTGGTCAAGGGTGTTTGTGTTTACAAAACTTCTGTGCCTGCACATTTCAGGATGTATATAATTTCCAGTCTAACCTACAGCAGTGGTGTTGCCACTCTACAAAGGGGCCCCAACCACTGAACCTGGGGATTATAGGCCTATCAAGCTGACAAGTCTTATGAACAAAGCCAGTGAACATATTATAATTGACCTGATAAACTATGACATAAAAAAATGTCATCAGGCTAGACTCACAGGAGTTTGGCTTTGTCAAGGATAGATCCTGTCAACTGAATCTGATCGACTTTTTTGAAAGACTAACACAAACTGTTGGCAGTAGTCATGTTCTCCATAAGGCATACCTAGAATTGGCCATAGTCTTCGATACCATCTGCAGTGCTGGCATAGTCAGTATGCTTAATATTTTACAAATAACCCCCTCCATGAAGTAAGATGGATAGAAAATTGGATAAAGGACAGAAACAACACGGTGCAGACAGCAGGTGCACCATCAGAGAGTATGAAGTTGACCAGTGTTGCTCTGCAGGGATCTGTGCTGGGACCCTTTTTATTTGGCATTTACTTTGTTGATCTCCAGATCATGAACTAAGGCTTCTAGCTAACTAAGTTTGCTAATGACTATAAATTGGGAGTCATTGACAACTCACAGAAGCTTTGCAACAAGAACTTATACATATTAATACCTGGGGTACTAAAATGACATAAATTAAATTTTAAAAGTGCAGTGTTGTTACATTTAGCAGCCCCCTCACCACTTTTAGCATGCAACATAAACAATACCCTGCTCCAAAATGACATTGGAACTTGTGTTAATAATTTCTTTTGCTTTATTTATTAACAGCAATAGTCAGAAAGTCCTTCCAATTAGCACTTCCTATGTTCCTATGAATTTTTTAAAAATATTTAAAAGAATGTGAAGATAATTAAAAGGATACTATGTATTGGAGATTACAACTGAAATATTTAAAGTGACATAAGAAGTAAGACAGATGAACAAATATTTTAAAATAGCTGAATTATGAAAATACAGATTCTGGTAAACGAAAGTAAATTGCATCACAGAGAAGGGTAGTTATGGAAATTGTGTGGTAGAAAGTTCAGGAATTGAAATGTCTTTGTATGAAACAATGGAAACTGGATTTTCAAAGCACATGGCCTTAGTAGGTATAGAAGGAGGGAGAGGAGAACAAGTAATATAGAAAGGATTGATAAAAAATGCCTGCAGAGTTAATATTAATATTAGGAGAAGCAAAACAATATTTTGAAAGTCTAAGGTGTTATCATTAAGGAATAAGGGAATTTAATATTAATTACATGTCTTCATTGGTGGCATTTGAAGATAAGCTAAAGTATGAATATAAAATGGCTTTGGGATCAGAAGATGAACTAAAGAAAATTCTAGAAAGGATGTGCTTGAAAGAATTATATGACAAAATCAAAAGGGGAAAAGTCATATATATAAATAAAAACAAGACAATATGAAGCTCAAAAAATATATATAAGTTATATAGGAGGCAGATACTGGAATATCAAGGAATGTGAGAATAAGTGAATCCATTATTATGTGAGAAGAGAAATGGTGAAATACGTTTTTTATTTCCTTACTAAATTCTGAAGGATATAAGTTTGAAAAACAAGGTATCAAAATAAAAACTTTAGTTGTGAGCAGAGAATGTAGATGAAAATTGGTTTGAATGTCATGGCTAGAGCAGGAAGTAACAATAGAGTATATAAAAATGGCAATAAAATGTAAAAACATGATTTGAGCATATGAGGAAGAGATTGTTTAGAATATGAGTTTTATAAGCTGCTGAAAAGAAATATTCGAGTTTTGAGAGAGATATTTAAATGGCCACCTGTAAAAGGGGAAAGAAAAGAAAATATATTTGGGGCTATATTAAGTTTATGAAAAATAAAATGAATGTGAGATTAGTGAAAAACTGGATTTCAGTCAGGGTAATTCTACATAGACTAGCTAACAATTGTTTAAACCAATATGAAAACAGAGAGAGTTTTTATTTATTTTTGGAATTATATTTAAAACCACTAACCACTCCCCTAACTTCCCCCAATCAGGAATCCCCCTCCATCTGCCATTCACACTTCAATTAACCAATACACTATTTGTAACACTCCTCCCTCTCCTCACACAACTTAATTGCAACTGTCCTTAATCACTCTACTCCCACCACACTACACCAACACCCCTCTGTCCCTACATCTTCATCACACCACCCAGATAACCTAACATTTAAAAAGAATACACACCATGCTCTTTCTCCTGCCCACACTCTATCCCCTACTGCTATCAGCATACTAACATCCTACACTCACCTTCAAATACGACATGTCCATAGCCCCACATTATATTATACTAATACCATCCACTCCTCACTCTCCTACCTTGCCATCTCCTCCCAACCCTACAATCACACACCTGTTGCATACTTCCAATTCAGACATGTAGATGTCATTAATATCACTAACCACTTCAGCAAATGCCTTCACATACTCTCCAACTGTCACACAAACATGCATCTGCATTATCACAAATTCTCCGTAGTGGTAATATACATCCCAGTCCTGGGCCACATACTGCACAACATACCATCATGACTACCATTCCACCACTTCCTCACATTAAAACTTCAGACCTTCTCATTCTTAACATGAACCTTAGAAGCCTAGTTAACAAAATCACAGACTTTCATGCAGTCATTGCACAGTACTCACCAAACATTCTTATAGCAACAGAACCTTGGCTAAAACCCCATATAAGAGACCCAGACATACTCCCACAAGGTTACTGTGTACACAGGTTAGACAGGATCAGGAAGAAGGGTGGCAGAGTTGCAATCTTCTACAGAGATAATCTAAGCATAGACTACCTACCCATCAAATACCCTTATAATAGCAACTTTGAAGTCCTAGTAACACGGCTCAGAATCAACCCGAAGAAAAATATTGCCATAATAACCACTTACATACCTCTCAACAATACTTCCACTGCTATTGAGGAACTCGAAGCCTGGACAGCCTGAACCTACACCCATGAAACCATTATCACAGGTGACCTCAACTTAGACTGGAACACTTGCAATGGTGATAACCCCTCTACCTTCATAAATCTACATGATTTCTCCCAAACAATCCAGTTTCCCACTTGAATAGATACACATAGCAAAAGGGAATCTATCTTAAACTGGTCAGTTATTAACAGTACCACCCACAACTATCTCTCCAGATGCCTTTTAAGTGATCCTAACAGACCTACCTACTTAATCTGTCATCAGCTCAACCCACCCAGAACCATAATTTACAAAGTCTTACGAAATACTAAAAACTTCTCTAACGAAACATTCTTAGACATGCTCAATAAATGGAACTGGACACCACTCCATCATCTCCAACTTGACCAGGCCGTAACATACTTCAGTGATATATGTCTAGCTATTCTAAACAGATTAGCACCAACTCATACATGTCATGCTAAAAATAAGAGATTGCTCTGGATATAAAAATAAACAATTAGACTTCAAAAACTAAGGGACAAATGTGGTTTCAATACCAGAAAACAAAAGACCATAAAACTCTGCTAGCATACCAGCAGCTATGCAATCAAACAAAAAAAAACAACTTAAACTAAACAAAAACATATTAAACATCTATGCAAAACAAATATGAAAACAATCCCACAAAGCTTTGGCAAGCAGTTAACTTGCTCCTCCACCCAGGTAAAGCTACAACTCCAGAACCAACAACCAATGACCAAAGTGTGAGTAGTGCCTCACAAATCAACACCTGTTTTATAAACACCATCCTCTCCTTAGTTACAGGGAGAAATTCCACCACACCATCTCTTCCACCTAATGTAGAAACTAACAACAACTCTTTTGACCTCAAACCTGTCCCAACTAACACCATAAGAATAATGCTGAAAAAACTGAAACCTTCTTCCTTAAAAGCTGACCAACTCCCCAATGAGTACATCAAACTTTCAGCTGATGCCATAGCTCTGCCTATCTCCATTCTGATAAATAAGTCTATAGCAGAACATCATGTCCCAAAATGATGGAAAATTTCCTATACCACCAGAATTAAACAATTACAGACCCATAGCCATCCTTTCCCCCTGTGTCACAATTCTGGATAAATGTATGCACACTCAATTACTACAATATCTGTTATCTCACAACCTTATCTCTTCCTCTCAACATGATTTCAGACTGAAACACAGCATCACCACAGCCCTAATTAATTTCTCTAACACCATCAACCAACTGAGAAATTCAAACCAGCAAGTAGCATCAATCTTCTTAGACATATCAAAAACATTCTACACTGTCTCCCAACAGAAACTCCTTAATACCCTTGCCTCACTAAACCTGTCAAAGACTTCCCTCTCCTGGTTCCTAAGCTATCTTTCTGACAGACAACAAGCAGTACGATGGAAATCCAAACTCTCACCAATTCTGCCTGTCTTGGTCTGAGTCCCCCAAGGGTCCATACTAGGACCCTTTCTTTTCACCATCTTCTCCAATGATCTAGCCTCATCCACAACAAACACTAAAGTAGCTCAGTATATGGATGATTCAACTTTAATCTGTTCAGCAGATACCTTATCAGACCTCCAAATAGTAGCCCAACAAGCTTTTAATGATATAGAAACATATCTAAGTGAATCACAACTAATCCTCAACACCAAAAGACACAGTTAATACTATTTACCAGTAGCAAACATTCACTGACCACACCTCCTTTCACCATTCTCTCAGCAAACAACACAGTCATCCAGCCAGATGAGCATACAAAACTCCTTGGCATGACAACTGACAACAAACTCAGATTTGAGCAACACATAGCCATCACAATTAAGAAAGTTCACATCAAACTTGGCTCACTGTATAGAAGCAAGCCATTCCTCACTGACAATACTAGACTAGCCATATCCAGAACCTTTTTCCTCTCTATGTTCCTATATGCTTTCCCTCTCTTTACCAACTTAAATAAATCAGGCTTAACCAAATTGGAAGCTTGTTACAACAAAATAGCCCATTTTGCAGCCAACCTTCCCCACAAAATCCACCATTGTATTGCTTTACATAAATTAAATTGGGTCGAGCTACCTAACCTTTTCCATCTCTACCAACTTAAATTCACACACAATATCATCCTCCATCCTGACAGTTGTCCATCTCTCAAGGAACTTGTTGTGCTCTACTCATGCCCACAAAGTCTAAAATCTGCAGACAGAAACTGTCTCACAGTAAACAAAGCTAACAACACTCACAGTAAAGCCCTATTCTTAAATCAAATAGCCAAATTATGGAACTCTCTACTCCACATCCTCCAAAATACTCCTGAATCTACCAGTTTCAAACAACTACTATTTGAACATCTATTCAGAAACTGGCATTGCTCCTGCACTAAACGTGACTGACAAGATATCTACAATTCTCACAACACACTGTCCACTCCTTACCTCACTTTCTCCCTCTCTTCAGTATATAGTACTACTCAAAAAAAAAAAAAATAAATAATATATATATATATATATATATATATATATATATATATATATATATATATATATATATATATATATATATATATATATATATATATATATATATAGAGGAAATCTCATTTGTTTATACCTATTATTTAATATGTACACAGTACTAATTTTATTTTTCTCATAGTGATCTTCACTGAAATGCTTGTGTGTTTTTCTTTTTGAACCTGTATGTACTAGAAAACACGGCCACTGTGGTGCAGTGGTTAGCGTTGCCTCCTCACAGCAAGAGGTTCTCCGGTTCAATCCTCGGCTGGGGTGCCTTCTGTGCGGAGTCTTCATGTCCTCCCTGTGGTCACGTGGGTTTCCTCCAGATGCTCCGGTTTCCTCCCACATCCCAAAGACATGCTGTAGGTGAATTGGACACTCTAATTTGGCCCTAGGTGTGAGTGTGTGCATGTGTGTGCCTTCTGTGGAAGGTTGGGCGCCGGGCTTGCAACTCGACACTGTAAAACTCCACTGCCAATCATGAGTGGACAGGTGATCCGCTGTGGTGACCCCTAACCAGGAAAAGCCGAAAAAAGAAGATCTACTAGAAAACTGTATTAAATACTACTTTATATAGACTAACTAGATGACGTGTATTCTCCATTTTATTGTAAGTATACTATTGTACTATCTAATTATTATATTTTTCTTATATTTCTGTGGAGCTTTTCTCCCCGGACCTCAGCTGAAAATGAGCTTCTGGCCCAGCCAGACTTTTCCAGTAAACAAATGCAAATAAATAAATAAAAATATTTTGTGAGTATACTGTTAGAGCCTGGTAAACAGTCATTTTAAAATTAGATAAGTACATAGAGATAGAAATGCTTCAAGTAATAGTTTTATTTTTAACTATATTATTATTTAGATTTTGTTTTGTTTAAAATACTGCAACAAGAAGACAGCAACGTAAGTACAGTAATGAAATATGGGAAAAGGAAGTGGCAAAAGACAAAATATAGGTCGGATGATATTGGAGAAGAAGCAGAAAGTATGTAAGTAGACGAAAGAATACATAAAAATTAGTAATTGTATTGAATGTACCAATAAAGAGCTTAAAAAGGCATAAGTAATAAGTCACGGGCATTCAGAAGCCATGTAGATGAAACACTGTTACGCCCTTATAAGTCATTTGTATATATATCATGGGCTACCATTATAGGAGGGTTACAGTATTACACAGTAAAGCCTCCAGCTTGACTGGGTCTTCTTGCATATTTTTTACTAAACGGTTTGTCTGTGTTACCATCCCTATCATTAGATCAAGTTTTCAGAAACTCGAACTCCATATGGTTGAGACCATATGATCAAATTTTTGAAAACTCAAAGCATTTGAATGGAGATCGTGGTACAGCGAGGATTGGGAAATTTACTCTTGTCCTCACTGTAGTGCCATCTCTGAGTTGGTATATATAATCTGCTGGGGTGCAGGGGGGCTTGCCTCCCCTGCAAAAACATAAAAAAAGATTTTTGTTTTTTTTCTTTTTTTTGATGTTTGAGTTTTCAGAAACTCGATCTTATGGTCTCTTCTATATTTTTTCAGTTCAAAAAGTTGATCATCTGACATAGACTCATATATATATATATATATATATATATATATATATATATATATATATATATATATATATATATATATATATATATATATATATATATATATATATATACACACACAGACAGATAGATAATACAGAGACAGAGAGACCCAGTCAATGAGCAGTTATTTTTTTCAAAATGTAATGAGACTAACGTACCCAAACAATACTAGAGCAAATACAAACAAAACACGCCTACTACTCCACACACAGTGAGTGAAAGTCACAAATGACATAATTTAGTATGAAGTTGTTAGAAAAAGGTAACCTATGTCATTTCCATACCCATATATAAGTTAAAATAAATAAAGTTGTGTAATTCACAGCTTTTCCATTAAAACCTGTAGAAAATTAAATTACATGTTAGTTAATGCCTTCTCTCTGACTGCAGTCAACATTGATGAAGCTAGCAATTTACTTCCTTGAGTTATTGACAATGAATTCTGCAGACATTCTATATTTCTCCACAGTATATCTCTGTAGTGTGTAACAATATGCTATTTTCCATAGCAGTGGTTTGTCTGATATCCTAAAATTATTTTAATCTATTTAGAAAAGATAGAGATAACATCATATATTTGTGTGGCTCAGCTAGTGAGAACTAGTCTGCAATTTTGAAAGCACTGAAAGTTATTCATATCTAAAAGCCCTAGATTTAACCTATTTATACACTATGCAAAGGGAAAAAAACTGAAAATATTGTTTTATCTCTCCACTGTAGGAGATAATGTTTAAGATAAAATGAAATTGCTTATATATATATATATATATATATATATATATATATATATATATATATATATATATATATATATGTATATATATAGGTTCATAGGTTCATAGGTTCATACTAGGCTATCTGCCCTGGGGCAATTATAAGCCTAGCCCAATTCTGTATGGCTTACGCCACCCCTTGATTTGAGTATACTGTGCCCTTTTTAAGGTTTAGTTTACTGTGCCTCTGTCTAATAGTGACACGGGAGTAATCCCTGGGACAAACCTATGATCCCCCATCCACTTATCGAGATTCTTCTTGAAGAGATTCAGTGAGGTGCTCTGCCTCACATGAACTGGAATTCTATTCCAGAGCGAAGGGAGCCTCTGGGTTATGAACCTGTCCCTCCAAGTTCTATTTATTTCTGTGCTGAGGTTCAAGTCCCTTGAGCGTGTGGCTCTAAGGGATTTAGATTTACTGAGGTGGAGCATATCCATTAATTCTGGATTTGACATAGCTTTGTATGTCAGGCATAGATCGCCTCGAAGTAGGTGGTATGCAACTGAGTAGAGCTGGAGTTTTTTTAACCGAGCAGCATATGGCATCTGTTTGAGACCCTTGATCTTCTTGGTGAGATACTTTTGGGGTCTTTCTAATTGCTGCAGGTGTTGGGTAAGGTACATCCCAAAAGGGGCATTGTATTCTATGATGGGTCTGATGAGGGATGAATAAAGGGGCACGATTACCTCTCTTGATCTAGATGTGAAACCCTTCGTGATGAGGTGGGCTATGTAGAAGGTCTTTCTAACCACTTTGGCAATGTGGTTTTCAAAGGAGAGATTGCTATCAACCTGGGTCCCCAGGTCCCTAATAACTTTCTCTGTACTTAATGGGTTTCCGCCTATGTGGTAATTTGTGGGCACATTGTTTTTGCCAAAGGGTATGACTATACATTTTTTGGCATTTAGCTTTAAACCATGGTGCTGGCTGGCTGGTAACCTGATGAAGCGCACTAGCAAAGTGCGTGAAAGCGCTTGTTCTTCTCTCTAATTAAATACATCATTTGTTTAATTTTACATCGTGGTGGTTCCAGTGATTTATCAACTATGGTGCTGGCACCAGTTATCTGTCTCTGTGAGACCTTTTTGAAGGATGTTTGTGTCAGCTGGAGAGTTGATTATGGCGCCCAGTTTGCAGTCGTCTGCAAACTTGGTGAGCCATAGTCCTCCCACGTTTGCCTGTACCTCAGAAAAGTATATACCGAACAAGAGTGGTCCCAGGACAGAACCCTGTGGGATGCCACTTGTGACCGGTTTCGAGTCTGACATGGCTCCAGCAACTCCCACTCTGTGGGTTCTGTCTTTGAGCCAGTTTGTGACCCATCTTGTGACATAGGGGTTTATATTTAAGCTGGATAGCTTATCTATGATGCCCGAGTGGGGTATTGTGTCAAATGCCTTTGCAAGGTCCAGATAGGCTGTGTGGACTACCTTCCCTTCATCTATGGCTTTGGTGACTGTTTCAAAGAAGTCAACCAGGTTCAAAAGGCAGGATCTGACCTTGACAAAGCCAAACTGGGTAGGATCTAGTGTCTGTAGGTCCCCAATATCTTTGTTTATGAGCTCCATGATGATCCTCTCCATAGCCTTGCAGACTAAGCTAGTCAGGCTTATGGGGCGATAGTTTCCAGGGTCTGTAGAGGCTCCACCTTTGTGGAGTGGGACCACTGTTGCTGTACGCCATTCTGTGGGCACATATCCTGTAGTGAGGCTGAGATTGTATAGCTGTTTTATTTGAGGGATTAGTTCCTCTTGGAGTTCATGTTGGACGCAACCTGGGATGCCATCTGGTCCCATGGAAGCAGTGCTTTTTGCTTTGGAGAGGGCAGCCTTCACCTGAGCATCAGAGATGTTTGGGAGGCACACACACACACACACACACATGAAACACTGTGTGTATGTATTTGCATGTGTGTGTGTGTGTGTGTGTGTGTGTGTGTGTGTGTGTGTGTGTGTGTGTGTGTGTGTGTGTGTGTGTGTGTGTGTGGGTTTACTATTGTTTATTCAAATGGAAAAACATTTTCCATTCAAATAAACGAATGGTAATACCGAAAGTAAAAAATATAACTTACACAATGTCGAACCTAATGCTCGATGCATTTGAATCAACATTCTTGTCAAAACCACCACTTAATAGCTGTATAGGAGCTGATGTAAATCAAACTCTCATACAGCTATCACATTTTTGCAGGGGGGCAAGCCCCTCTGCACCCACCCCCCTACTTATATATTCTAACTCTGAGATCGCACTACAGTGGGATGTGGATGAATTTCCACTCCCCACTGTATTGCAATCTCCATGCAGATAGTCAATTTCCACTTATACAAATGCAGTTGTACATTCGCATAAGTGGAGTCGACTATCTGGTACAAAAGTCCTTGTGCGTTCAAAATTCTGTTTTTCGGCACACTGCAGCTGATAGAATGTCGTTCGCACAAACAATAGTAAACCACGCGCGCGTGTGTGTGTGTGTGTGTGTGTGTGTGTGTGTGTGTGTGTGTGTGTGTGTGTGTGTGCGTGCGCGTGTGTGTGTACATGTGCATATGTGTATGTATGTGAAGAATACATATGTTACTTTCAGAAAAATTGGTAAAACTGATGGGTAAACAATAAGAAGAAATGTCAAATTATGTGAATAAACAACAGAGTAAAATAATCTCACTAAAATATTTCAAAAGCAAATTGGCAATGTGTTGTATGTGATGCAGTACATATAATGCTGATACTGAGTTACCTCCTAGAAGCTAAGCACTTCTCAGAAGCACTCACATCTGTCTTTGTCCCTTTACCTCACAATTAAGGTCTAATTTTAAACTGTTCATCATCTAATACTCCAATCCAGATTATCAGACTGAAACGCAGTGACATTAGTACCACCTTTTAACATACCTGGTGGTCATCATGTTATGTAAGACACACATGCTAGGGACTACAAACCTGTGCTTATGACAGCATTAAGGGAGAGCAGATTGCCAGTAAACTGAGCTACAGGTTGCCATGGTAATCAAAATATGAGACCCGAGCAGAGAGTCTCATTAATGTATAGCCTTCTGCTTCCTTCAAGTGATGGAAAAACACACCTGTGTTATAACTATCACTGAAGCAGTCAGAGCAGCAATATTAAATGCATCTTTTGAAACACTTGTAATGAAATGATCGTGGTAAACCTCATTTATTACAACCTTGGTAATAAGTACCATAAATCATCCATAAAACATCAGTCCACTATGTGATCAACTGCCATGCAGCTGATTTTACTTACTAGTGCAGTATATTTCATTCTCATCATGTACAGTAACCATGTACCTTTGCACTATAGGTCATATTACTGGATGGATGACAGATATAACAAAACTGCTAAATTGGGAGTTATATTTTCAACATAGGAAATTATTATGCATAACGTAAATATAGCTTGAAAGAGCACAGCTTTGTAGCCAGTAAAGAGCAAAGCTTCAAGAGTAAACTGACAAAATAACAAATGCCACTCTTATAATGTACCGAAACCAGGCTTCTACTGGCATGCAGTTAGTATAATAAATTATTTGGGTACTTACGTATTATCCCAACCAGATTTGTAAGCAGGCATAATGGAACTTGTCTAATTAGTGCATCAGTACAAAGAAGTAGGTTTAGCTGCTGTCATTAAATCAGTTGACTGAGTAATTTATAAAGTATTTGTTGCTGTTTCTGTCAACATTTGTTTTAACTCTGTGTAAGGTTATTAAACTAAAGAAAAATGTTATTAACAAGCTTGTGTTGTCATTGTTATTATACTTTTGCTGTAATGATTAGGGTTATCACTTCCATTGCCACTGCCAAGCATACCTCTCAAATTTACCTCATTATGAAGAACATTGCCCTTTTATAGTCCTAAAAAGTCCATGTTCCTCACAGTCCATATTGAAAGGACCTGTCACACATTGAATATTAAGAATATTTTAACTGATATCCATGGCACATTATACCGGGCAATAATGGAGAATACTGGACTGAGTGTAACTCATGTCTGTGAGTATGAGTGTGACATGTTCAGTGCAGCGTTCTCCATTATCGCCTAGCACTCAACCTCTTGTCTCCAGAGACAAGTTCATAAAATATCAACAGTATTATCTTGAAAAGTTGACAAAGTAAGATAACCTAGTATTATCTTGAAAAGTTGACGAAGTAAGATAACCTTAAGCAGTCGATAAATAATTATTGCAAAATTCCTCTTCTTAATACGCAAGTACCAGTTATGTCATTAAAGGACACTACCCAGGAAGAAGAATTTCACTGTTATTCCTGTTCCTATTTCATAATCAATGTGATAAAATAGTACTTAGGAGTTTACACACCCCTTTTCACTATAAGATAAATTCCTTTTGTGAGAACATTGTGAATTATGCCTGCTTACAAATCTGGTTGCGATAATACGTAAGTACCAGGTCTATATTATCTTAACAAAAGCTGTTAATACCGAATACGACCACATCGACATGTAAACAATGAAGTTCAATAACAAAGAAAGACGCATACGTTGTGATGCATAACATCAGATTGTTATTGTTGGCTAACATTGCGATTCTGGTGTAGATAAAGAGATTAAACATGCTGCCAATACCCCAACATAAATAAACATTCCCGTCATGTTTTACCAATCTATATCACACATAAACAAAACAAACTAAGTGAAAGTGTATAATAAATTGCCAACAAATGTATTACATATAACCTATCATAAATTCCCAATAGCGTGTCACACATTAAATGTAAACACATTCTTCTATTACACCTAAACAAAATTGTGAACATTGTGTTTCATGCGTGCAACATTTCAAGTGAATACTACTACACTATACTTTTAATAACATTGCAACTGCTGTTAGGAAGTCCTGTGTACTATATTCTTTTTTCTCCCGGACAGTTTGCAAACGGTGCTGCCGTTCAATAACTTTTCTTTTTTTTTGGTGATGGTGGACATGCTGACATGAGTTGCAATTGCAACTCATTAACTCTGTTTTGTTCTCTAGCTAGGACAGAAATGACAGCTGGAATATTGGATATTCTCCTACCAAGCAAACATCTTACATGCCTATGCTAGCCATTCATGTAATTTTGAGTACAAGGTAGCACCACCTTGTTTAATGATTATATATTCCAGAATGAAATGGGATATATAGGTGGAAAACGAGGAGTAGCTGACATACGAGTTGACTGTTTATGGGCACGTCCAAAGATGTACACATCTGAAAAATAAGTTAACAGTTCTTTTCCTTCACGTGGAAAATGTTTACACAAGTCATGAAATGCAGGAATAACTTCACTTTCCTTAACAAAATATAGCGCTATTAACTTTTTGACTGAGTGTTGGAATTCTACACAATTACCATAGAGTGTTGACAACCCCACACTTTGCACTTTTTGCAAATCATTTTGTGTGAAATGGAAGAGACAACATTTGCAGGACACATTAGGAGAAGTTAGCTGTAATACTTTTTATAGCAGCTAACTCAAAATCACACAGTAGGTACTTTACTGTAGCTGTTAACTGAATTCTACACAACAAGTTAAACACACACACACTCTGACATGAAATTGTATGACTTAAATTACTTTTTTGTCATCAAACAATAGACGAGAGGCACACATTTTTGATTGCCACTATATGAGATCAACGCATGAATACTATACAATTGTCAGCAGAACTGTCCTTTAGTCAAAAATACACCATCCACAAACCAAATACAGGATTTACATAGGTCTCTCAAATTCTCTTTAGTAGAAAATACCAAAACATACAAATTGGTCTGTATATCTACTTTACGTTCCTGAATGAATGTAGACTGCTTTAGTGTATAAAGTAAACTAACTGTACTAAGGGAAGTAGATGGTGTGCTATGTGTAAGCAGATTTTTACGTCTAACTCTGTTGACCTGCTGTAACATAGACCTTCTACTAGGTAAACTCAAAGTACTTTCAGTAGAAGAGCTAGCTACTACGTCATCAACTACTAGGGCGGGGGTGTCTCTACAAATAGCTGCACATTCCTTTAATTTCTCACATGCTTTATATCTTTCTACTTCTGTCACGTCAGAAGCATGACTATGACCAGCTGATTTTAATAGTATTTCCTTCTCTCCCTGCCACGTAGTGATAGCCCTTCCTTTACATTTCTGTCCGTACTTCAGCCTACAACATCAGTATTTCCTGTTCTTGATAACCTTCTCCAAGTTATACAAAAAAATCTACGATTAACATTTCCTTATCTTTTTGAGACATGACAGTTCTGTAAGAATTACCTATAACACCAGGAGATGTCATCAGTTTTGTAGGCATGATAACATAGGTAAGAATGCCATACGCACACCTTCCGTACATGCAGCATGCACCTTAAGTGGCTCCTGTTTATATCTTATAATAATATTGGTAGACTGTATTTTTACTTTCTCTATGATGGATGTGGTTGTAAAATACATGATTAGTAACATATTATATGATAAATGGAATCAGCTTACTTTATTTTAATTTACACTCAACGTACGTTAGTGATATATAATGGAGATGTACATTAGATACGTTTTCACATCATACGTTTGGATTATTTTGTTTGGGCCAACTATGGCAATTCGAGAAGCATATTTTTGATGGAGACATCCACCGATGTTAGCGGAGTTCATTCTTTATGTGCCAATGAGTAGCTATTCACTGTTATCAGCTTTTGTTAATATAATATAGACCCATAAGTACCATTATTTGCTATGCTACCAGTCACGAATGGAAATAAAAGGTACAGACATTAACTATTTATAAAATATTGAAGAATGTATTCATTGACAAGATGAGTTCTGTTTTGTTAAATAGAAATACAGCAAAGAGCAAGAATATAATGTCTCCTGGGAGCACCCAAGCAAAGATCTATTCTAGAGTAGAAACTTTTGTTATTATATCCACTGCTGTTCCCACAAGACATGTTGACCAATGAGCCCATTTCAGCACTGAGTTATTGAGGCCCCATTGTATTATACAGTAGGAAACAACTATCAGATCAGCATGTTTATAGACAGTTTGAGTTAGCCTGCACTTTTGTAAATGCTTGGAATCTGTCGCTGAATTTTAACCGCTACGTATATCATGGGGATGAGCTGCTATTTTGTAGTTACATGGAACAACAGAGTAAAATGGCATCAGTTTATTCTTGTCTGCTTAATGGCATAAAGTATCGGGTACTGTACAATCAGTTTGTTTATAGGATAAAATACTACGTCCTACCATTATATTTAAAACATTTTTTCTTCTACAGAAAAGAGGAATAGTGAAATTGCCTACATCAGTTTTGAGATTCCACTATGAAGTGCAGTTCTATCCTCCCATCTTTTTTATCTCATGCAAGGTCTGCTTCACAATAATAATTTTATTTAGCTCATTGCTAAAAAACACTAATTACTTAATTATTTTTCTTTTTCCCATCATAGTTTGCAACAAGCAGCAAAAGATCTACCACCTTTTTAACCAAAAGCTGGCTTTAACTTACATATAAATCAGTCTAAGCCTACATAATATATATATATATAGCCCACTAGTGAGCATTTGATAAAAGCATGTTCATGGAAGCCTGCCAGACCAGGATTATGAAATGTGAATGCTAGCCACATAAACTGAACAGGTCAGCTAGGTCAGTAACACAACTTCACAACATAGTAATACACCATGAGGGATAATGAGGGGAAACTGCTATACAGTATGTCACAAAGAATACTAAAAACCTAATATATATAATGCTCTGCAGATTCTGTTTTAGTGACAATGCAGTAACACCAAAACTATATCATATATACCATATGACTAGCATTTGTTATTATTTATGGTACCAGAGGAATGAGTAGAAATAGTGAATTAATGTTACCATTCTTATACATAATAATGAATATTGCCAAAACAAAGGCCACAGATATGCTAACAATGTATGCTGTAAAGCAACAAAATGCACGGCCATATGCCAGAAGCAAACTTTTGAACTACAAGGCATGATTTTTGCAGAACTTTGATTTGCTATTTCTCCTTGATTCAGTAAGACTAAATGTCTGCTTCAGTTTAACATAATAGGCAAATCCTCACAACATTTGTTAACAAAAGCCATTTAGCATCAGGTTCCTATTTTTATGTCTCTGCTTTTGCTAACCTATCCGCAAAAATTCATTTGCGTGCATGCACTGATTTGATAAAAGGTGGATGTCTGAATGTTGAGAGAAAGGTTTAAACAATATAAACAGAAACATTTGCAAGGGTTACTGTGCAATATGGGTCCCATCTCTGGAGTTGTTTCTTGTACAACAGCTAGCACACGTGGTGATAGTAATTATTAACAGATTCACACAGAAAAAGTTCAATCAAGTAAAAAGGTTTACAGATTTTTACAGATATTTAAAAAGCACTACTTGGTGTGAAATGCATTACTCATTTGTTGAAGATACTATATAAAGTAGATCATTTGTCTTTACAAGAAAAGAATAGGGTATAACACAACACAAACATAAACATTTGCATCTATATTCATGTCTTGCACAAACTCACATTTTATTTAACTAACTAGCAAAAATAAAGGTATGATCACATCAAAAGTGCAACAAACAAATGGTAAATGTGCAGATATTTTTCACTTTTCTCAATTTTCAGTATAGAAATGCAATTTTTATTTTGGTTTATCTGCATAATTTCAAAATACCTTTTTTATTATGAGAATATTTTTACATTTCATCTCATATTCATACTTACTGTGAGTTAACAGTTTTGTGTCAGTCTTCTACAGAACACTTTATTTATTTATTTTTTCTTAAGCAGTGTCAGATTTAGGACTTGTGACTTTTGTCTTGCTGATTCCCTTAGCAACATTATCCAGTTACATTAAATCTTATTTTCTGCAGTTATTCATTTCCAACATCTAGGCTGACAACAGACATGAATGGAAATAACAATCTATAACTTGTCCGTTACAACATACCCTCCTCTGTACTTTTTTCTTAACCACACTAAAGGTCATGTAGCCAAGAACTCTATCCTGTTAACTATCAATACTTGTCAGTGACACAGATATGTTAACTATAGGGTTGTATCAGATTATTTTGTTTAGGACATTTTTTCAAATTTGACTTTTTTATCTTCAGGATTTTGACAGAAAGCAGGACAGGGAAACATGTATTATCAACTCTGCATGACTGAAGGTCAACATCCATTGATATCTTAGTTAATGCCTCAAGAGGCAGCATTACTAATTCTATAAGGAAAAAGAAGGGTTAAAATATTCAGTAGTACTATATGTGAAAATATAATACATCATCTTTCCATTTTCACATGAAAAGGAGAAGCTCCAAGGATGGACGATAGCTAGTACACCTTCCTTCCAGAGATTACATAACAGACCTGAAACTAATGTAAAAACAATGCATCTAAGCCAGTGCTTCTCAAATCACAAGACAATCTCCTATTGGATGATTTCAGGAGATGCCTAGGCAAGTTTGACTATGTTATCCGTTTAAAAACATTAACTCTTCTATACTATTTTTTTCATGTGTTATAAGTCGAAATGCAGATTAATATGCTTTTGTACTTAACTGCAAATAAATAGCAAACTAATTAGTGTGTGTGTGTGTGTGTGTGTGTGTGTGTGTGTGTGTGTGTGTGTGTGTGTGTGTGTGTGTGTGTGTGTGTGTGTGTCTTTTGGGTGGGAGGTATTAATACACTCCTTAACAGTACAGTATGTGTTTTTTCTTGTATGGGGAGATCTAAAATATTATTCTGGTATGTAGGAAGACTCAGTATTTTAGTGTGATTTGAGGGGGTTCCATTATTAAAGACTCTCAGAACCAGAACCTATGATCTGACATTGAAATTCCACCATTTTTACAGTGTATGTACAGCAGAATGTTTTAGTAATATATATTTGTGTGTATATTTATATATAGATATATATATATATATATATATATATATATATATATATATATATATATATATACTCACACACACACACACACACATATATATATATCTATAGATTATATATATATATATATATATATATATATATATATATATATATATATATATATAGATGTAGATATATACATATAGAGAGATATATTTACTTTTTTTTATATATATTTTTTTATGTACATATCCCCTTTCCTGGGAAAATCACCAAACCATATTGTCACTCTAACCATTTATTGATAAATAACAGCATTTTGAACATACATAAACATTTCAGTTATCACATGAATTAACAGCATAGGTTTATAGATTCATAGGTTCATAGGTTCATAGGAGGTTACTAGGTTAGTGGCCCTAGAGCCTTTACAAGCTTAGCCATGCTAATCCCAATTATACCCATTTGTTCTTTTTAGGTAGCTCACAGAATGAGTTTATGAACAGAGCAGGTCTGTGATCATCACTTCTACCCCTGTCCATGAGGGACAAGGGTGCCACCCCAGGGGTGAATTTGTGGTCTCCCATCCAATTATCTAGGTTTTGTTTGAATAGGGTCAGTGAGGAACTCTGTTTTACATGAATAGGGAGTCTATTCCAGAGAAGCAATAGTCTCTGGGCGACACATCTGTCTCTCTAGCATAATCCGTTAATGTCACAAGCTAGGCTGAGATCCCCAGAGTGAGGGACTCTTGAGCCATTTGACTTGCAGATGTGCAGCATTTCCATTATGGTAAGGTTGGAGAGTGCCCTATAGGCCAGGCACAAGTCACCTCTCAGCAGCCTGTAAGATACAGAGTAAAGTGAAATGGCTTTTAGCCTGTCCATGTATGTCATTGGTTTGGAATCCCTGTATTTTCTTAGTGAGAAACCTCTGTGGTATCTCCAGCTACTGCAGGTGCCTGGTGAGATACATGCAAAAGGGTTCATTATACTTTATTAGTGGTCTGATGAGACTCGAGTATAGTGGAGTTGTAACATTCCTTGACCTGGATACTAAGCTTATGAGGTGTGCTTCATAGAAGGCTTTCCTTACCATTGTGGAAACTTGGTGGTCAAAGTTCAGATTACCATCAACCTGTGTTCTCAAGTCTCACACCACTCGGTTGAAACTCATGTGGATGCTGTCAATTTTGTAATTTGTAGGAAATTCTGTTTTGCCAAAATGAATAATAATGCATATTTTTGCATTTAGTTTTAGACCATGGCTTTGGCACCAATCATTTGTTCGTGTTAGCCTTTCTTGTAATATGTTGACATCATTGCGAAACTCAATGATTGCTCCCAGTTTGCAATCATCAGCGAACTTGGTGAGCCAAAGGCAATCTTCTTTGGCCTGGACTTTTGAGAAATGGATGTCAAACAATAAGAGGCCCAGTACAAAGCCCTGTGGTACTTCATTGGCCATGGGTCTACTGGTAGAGGTGGAATCACCAATTTTGATGGAGTGAGTTCTATCGGTGAGCCAGTTGGCTAAGCATCTTGTAATGTAAGGGATAATCCCTATCTGGGAGAGTTTCTCAATGATGCCAGAGTGGGGAATTGTGTCAAAAGCCTTGGCAAGTTTGAAACAGGTGGTATGCACTGTTTTACCTTCATCCATGGCTTTGGTTACATTCTCAAAGAAGTTTACTGGGTTTAATAAGCAGGAACTACCATTAACAAAACCAAACTGGGTTGGGTCCAGCATTTGGAGGTTGCCCATGTCCTTGTTGATAAGGTCTATGATAATTCTTTCCATGGCCTTTCAAATGAGTCTGGTTAGATGTATGGGTCTGTAGTTCCCAGGGTAATTTGATGCCCCCCCCTTTATGCAAGGGCATTACTGTTGCTGTTCTCCATTCTGCAGGCACATACCAGTTCTCAAGCTATGATTAAATAGAATGCCAAGTGGGTCTACTAGTTCTTATTTTAGATTGTTTAGCAAACAACCTGGGATATTATCTAGTCCCACTGAGGCCATGTTTTTGGCCTTGGTGAATGCAGAGATGACCTGTTCTGTAGATATACTAGGCAGGGGGCTGGTGCCAGGTATGCTTTGGGATATGGTAGGCAGGGATAGGGAGGATGAAGTTTGCACTGAATCTGTCAGCTAGCAGGTTGGTGATAGCTTCCAATGTATGAGTGATCCCATATACAACCAGTTTGGTACATAGCTGGCCATTCCCTTTTAGACTTAGGATGTAGTTAAAGAATGCCTTATGTTTATGCTTGGCTAGGGATTCAATTTTAGTTTTGCAATTTGGTTTAGAAGATTTTATAAGATTTCCGATTTTCCTGTTTTGGCTTAGGAGGGAACTCTTCCTATGCAGAGTGATATCCCTCTTGCTTTTCGACAACAGTTTTTCCTCTTGTTATATAATCTGTTTATACCTGAAGTCCACCTTGTTGGCTTGCTTTTACAGGAAGACCTGGTTTTCATATGGTCAGGTACAGTAGAGTTTATGCAGTCACTTAAGTGTTTGTACAGGGCATTTGCATACACTTTTGCATAGTGATCATCGGTGTCTGCAATTGCGGGTGGCATGAAGCTTTTTATACCATCATTTAGTACACTGTAGTTAGCTTTGGTGAAGTTATTCATAATTTGTGTTCCCGTGAGGGTGTCAGTTCCAGTAGTTACTTCAGACAGACTGATTTGTGATCTGACCTAACCATGGAGGGCATCATGCATGGGGAAGTACAGCGACCGCCCATGTTAGTGAATACTATATCCAGAACATTAGAGCCCCTAGTGGAGGTGCAGATTGTTTGTTCCAGAGCATTTGTGTTAACAAAGTACAGGAACCTCTGGGTGAGCATGTTTTTGCTCATGTATGTCCCCCAGTCTATGGAAGGATAGTTGAAATCTCCCATGACGAAGGTGTTAGGCTGTAGAGCGAGGGATTCCAGTAAATCGAGGTAGGTGGTATGCTTACCTGGTTCATGATGGGAGATCTATAACTAGCAATGATGTGATATGTTACTTTCCCAAATGTTAATTATAGAAAGCTTAATTTTAGTGAGTTATTCTGTTTGAGCAGTCTCGAAGTGTATTTGGTTTTAATGAAGATGGATACAACTCCACCTTTAGTTCCCTCATGCTCATTTTTTGAGGTCTGAATGTGTGGAAGGCATTGTAGCCTTGCATGACCAGGGTTCTCTCAGCAGCCTTGAACCATGTCTTGGTAACTGCACAGATGTCAGTATCCTCTAAGGTGAGTAGCACTTCCAGGGAGTGCAGTTTCTTGTTTAAACTCCTACCATTAAGCAGCATGACTCTGTGTTTGTCTCAATTAGATTTTGTTAAGTTGGAAAATTTGTTGTTTTGACATTGCCTAAAACAGGCAGTATGGGGGAGGCAAGGGCCTTTACCATTATCTGAAAACCTAGGGGGGACATGTGTAGACCATCTCTAGCAAAACAGCGAGGTCTGTTTATCATATCCTCCCAGGCTGACAGATGCTGGATCCCCATAATGTAAGACATTAGCCATCATGGTGGTATAAACACACTCACCACCAAACCTTGCAGAACCAGCAGCATAAACCCAATCCACTCAGTGAAACAAGCATGCTCACCAGAGCAGACTGCCACCCCCACTCACATCTGCATTCCAAACAACCAAAGAGAGGGGTTCTAACTAAGAAAACACCAGGCCCCTTTACCAATGCCCACCAGCCTGGCCACAGGCTGTTCCCCTTTTCTTCTTTTCAGACAAACGTAGTCAACTACAACTGCAGTGCCACGAAAAATATTCAAATTAAATAAATCAGGTTCACCCCCCTCAAATGTACTCCCTCTTCCTTATACCATAATTGATCCCTATCCAACAGTTCCTTATGAGATACAATATTGACATTCAGTGAACTAATTGCCCTTATTACTCTATGACTGATGAAATGCTGAGTGAGTTTCTATACCTTAAAACATTTAGTTTGTCTCCACACTAACCTGGGCATAATTTCTGACCAAACAGACACTGCCTCCAGAAACCTCTGCAACAAAACCACAAAGTCATGCACCATCTGACCTGATAGCATTCTTTTGAGTACTAAACCCAAATCATTACTCCCTAAATGAATCAAAACCACCTTGGTGTTACTATGCTCCAAATGTAACAATTTTATCTTACCTAACAAACACCCATGCCAAAAAGACCCAACCATCCCCTAAGCAGACCTTATATATAACCCCACCCACCCATAACTTCCTTTTCTTTAGCTGCCTCACATCTTTTATCCATGTCACATACCCTTTCACCCTACAACTGCTTAATTTAACTCTTACATTGCCTCAGTACAATGTACCAGACAGGTACATATATACAAATACATATGACTAGCAAACTAAATATATATAATCATAATCCCATTATTTATAATTACTATTTTACCAATATGTTTGTTTTTGTCTGCCAAAGTGAGTGAATTTGAAGCAAATTACAATGATATAGATGACTGCTTATGCAAATAATGTACTTAATAAATAAATGCATAAATAAATGAATACATGCACATGTGCATATAAACATATATAGTGTAGGATATAAAATTAATCAAAGACTGTCGTTCTTCAAAATAACACAGACTTGCTATTTACAAACCCTAACAAATGCTAGTTTTTCCTAAAAATCAGACTGAACTATACAACAAACTACTATAATTTAGTCATCTTTCCATATGCTTTATTTGTACTGAGTCTATACGTCTCTAAAATTTGTATACACTTCTGTATTGTTCATTAATGTTTTTATTTGTCTTTTATATCTTTAAAATTGCATAATATGTCTAAATTTCTGTACAGCTTTAAAAATTGTTTACTATCTGAAAATTGCCTGTATTTCTTTGCCTTTTCTCTCCGGACCTCCTCTGAAAATGGCTTCCTGACCCACTTGGACTTTCACAGGCACCAAATGTCAATGAATTAATGACTAAATAAATAATCATCTGTAATGACAAATTAGCTTGATGTACCTTTAAGCATAGTACCTGGAGCCACACATGCACTGTGCTTCACTTCCAAACACTGCTAATCAAATAAAAACACTCCAGGGAACTGTAACACACCATCGTGTAAAATAGATATAGGGGCAAAAACTGTCCACCCACACTTAATTGAAATGGATGTATGATTTATATAAAAAACAGTTGTGCTTTGCCACTATAGATGCTAAAATATTTATTTACACCTATTCCCCATACTTTTGGGTTGGAGTATTTCCATGAATATTTAACAACATCTGGTGCTACTACTACCAGTGAAATCAGTGCCTTAACTGAGTTAATGGAAATTGCGTTAAAGAACAACTACATATATTTTGAAGGGGAATGCTACAAACTGAAGCTAAGAGTTGCGATGGGGGCAGTTTGTGACCTTGTATTCATCAATACTGTGATGACAAAACAGGACAGAAAATATGCCTTTAACTCTAAATTTGTTAATTCTCAGAACCTGTATACTAGATTCCTTGATGAAAGATGTATTGTTTGGATTGATTCTAAAGAAACACTTGACAAATTTCTTGATTAGAATAATACCACAACTTGTTTTCATATTACTCATGAGATGTCTATTACAAAAATGTGTTACCAGATGTGCAAATACCTAAGGACTTTATGAAAAAAGAGTTCATTTTTAACATTTTTCAAAACCTAGTTACTCTAATTCCCTTCTACACTATTGTAGTTGTCATTACCACTTTCAGAAAAAAGCCCTAGTTAAGGAAAAGATGGTACGCCTTACTAGTTAAGGAACAGATGGTACACCTTACTAGTTAAGCAACAGAGGGTAGGCCTTACAGGGATGGTCATGGAGGACAATTTGTTCTTTAAAGAGATTGAGATATTGAAAAACATGTTAAAAAGGTGGCATATCCTGAGGAAATTATGATTAATACTCAGAACCAAATGGTTCATAAAAGAAAAGAGGGGATATATACCTTGTTGTTGGGTAAGGCAGAGAATAACTTTGTGAAAATGTTTCCAGCAGGAGTGTGGTAGTTAATGAGGGGTACAGAAAGGCAATGAGCATTACTTACACATTGGACATTTATTCCATTATGGAGGTGATTAGGAGACACTGGAACATTTTTTAAGTTTAGTAACCGCAGCCCTACGTTAGCTGAAAAACACAAATTTGTTTTTAAAAAGGGAATAAATTTCAAGTACCTAACAGAAGGATGGAAGGTTAATTCAAGAGCCAGAGGGGCAAGGAGAGGGACTTACAAATGTCATAGATGTAATTAGTGTTCTTCTATAAAAGAAGGTTGTGAGATGGTCATTTATTGGATGGGCACTTTTACTTTTAATACAACTGGTTACTGTAACTGTGAAACCAAGGGATAGATTATCTTGCTACATGCCCCACATTTTAAATCAAGAAAACTAAAAGACCTTTTAAACAAGGAATAGAGGGACATACCTATGACATTAAAGGCAAATTCTAAAGTATATTAACAGTATTCTGATCACAACTTTTTATTTTAGCTCTTAGAGAAAGTAACAGTTAATCATAGAGAGGGACCATGGAGTGAATGACTAGAAATTCGAGAACTATTTGGCAATTAAAAACTAATCCAGAAACTCCCCTGGGTTAAATTAAACTTCTTTGATATTCATATTAAAAATGAAGTCAATTGCGGTATAAGATCAAAATAATTTTTTTAAATGAGAGATTCTGTCTATATATTTTTATACTTTTAATTACACTAATTAAGTGTTTTTTTTATATTTAGTTGTCATAATATATTTTGCGTGGCTTTAATGTGCTATTCTTAAAGAAGGTCCTGACAATTTAAACATTTTTAGCCTAGATTTGAAAAGATGTAATAGATCACATTGTTAAACATATTTTTAAAATGGCTACATGTAGAATGTGCAACCGTTCTAAAGAAGTCCTATTTCACATAAGGCATGGAAGAGCTTAAGCATGAGTGTGTATGTTTTTTTAATAAATTAAGTGTGGAGTGGAAACAGTTTTTGTACCTGTGTTTATTTTACAAGAGAGTGATGTGTTACAACCCCTGGAGCATTTTTTATTTGGTTACCTTTAAGTATAGTCTCATAGACACTATTCTGGTAGAAAAGACACCAGCCCCTGCATTAGTAAATCACACAATTCTTGTCAATCAGCAAGATTTCATCAGTAATTATTTATCTGTGACTATGACATTTTACTTATAAATTACTGATAAAGAATGGCTTCATTCATTATTCTTAAATAGATTCATTTGAATAATATTATGGCTCTAAGGCATACTATTTTATATTCTTGCACAAGAAGCAAACTTTGAGCAACAAACTTCAAAGACTTGCTTGCATACAATGAGATTAGGATAAATGGATAGATTACCTCCTGAATGATATTGATCCTAACTCAGTACACACACACACACACACACACACACACACACACACACACACACACACACACACATAGAGAGAGAGAGAGAGAGACCGGTACATCTCAATATCAATATCTTTCTTCCTCTTTATACACACAAACACATATGTGTGTGTGTGTGTGTGTGTGTGTGTGTGTGTGTGTGTGTGTGTGTGTGTGTGTATATATATATATATATATATATATATATATATATATATATATATATATATATATATATATATATATATATGTGTGTGTGTGTGTGTGTGTGTCCAATGTGATGATGTGAGGTAATGCCAGCTGTGCCAAGAGGAGTAGGGCAGTGAATGTGTAACATATGCCAGCAAAGCTTGCTGGTGTTTTGTAAAGAATTATATGTCATTTGTATATCAAACTGATTTGTACAAGTGCTTGTGTTGCAAATGTATTTGTAAAGTTGCTTATGTTAAAAATGTACCAACAGTGGTTCCTGCTGGACAGGAAAGAAATACACCTGTATGTCAGACTGTATTGTAACTGTTGAAATGAATATATTGTAACAGAGGATGCTGGAAGAGAAGAGGGTAATCTCAGTCCAGCTAACTTTAGAAAATAGTCTGAAATTAAATTTCCAGGTTTGGGTAATAAAGATTGTATCTTACAGTTCTAATTGAAACCAGAGACAAAAAGACTGTGAAAACCAGGACAAGGAATCCTACTGTATTTTTCTTAGGGGTGAACTAATTGCTACCCTGAAAGGGTGGAAGTTTTTGAAGTGGTTTTATAACTTCCAAATGCTATAGCACATCTTAGCAAAGCTCTATGTGTGTGTATTATGACACGTGCTAGATTCTAGTTCATTTTCTAGTAAAAGGGGTAGTGTGGGATCTAGAAGTCAAGAGACCAGATGCATGTGATGTCATTCTGTAATCCATCACTGAAATGATGTTTTAATACTAGATGTGTCAGAAGTGTCTGGGAATTCTGTTTTGGAACTGACAAGATGACTCACCCACTTCATCTTGCCTTGCGCTAGTAAGTGAACTAGGGGACAGTAATTATTTAGATCAGTCAGGAAAATATAGTGAGATTAGTTAAGTATCATTTTTCTGTATCTGTGTGAATCTATCCATCTGTTTTATTGTTAATATTTACTGTGATTGAAACTCCTGTGTCTTCTGTAAATACATATTTAGTATTTTCATGTTCTTTTATTATTAATTATTAAATATATTTAAACTTTTCATTGTGGCTGATCTTTTAGAGAATATTTTAACCTTTGAGAGTACTTGTATTTATTTAGTGACAATGTGGTTGCTCCTGAAATCCTTGCTGCACTGTTCAAACATTATCATTTGTATTATTGTTAATTTTACTCAGTATACTCGGGTACCTTTCAAAGAGCCTTAAAGTAGCTGGCTGGTGGCAGTAAATCTACCTTATAGTCTGGACAGAAGGAAGCATAGCTGGTAGAGCTGTGCCAGCCTTTCTCAGGTGTGTGTGTGTGTGTGTGTGTGTGTGTGTGTGTGTGTGCGTGCGTGCGTGTGTGTGTGTGTGTGTGTGTGTGTGTGTGTGTGTGTGTGTGTGTGTGTGTGTGAAAATCAAATCTCAAAGAAGATGGGTGTCAGCTACTTGGAGCACATACATAGAGCACTAGTTTTACAGAAAGAGTGATGGAGGACTTGGCTTGGAGCACT
Source organism: Protopterus annectens (assembly GCF_019279795.1). Classification (NCBI taxonomy): domain Eukaryota; kingdom Metazoa; phylum Chordata; order Ceratodontiformes; family Protopteridae; genus Protopterus; species Protopterus annectens. Next base: position 1,245,706,670 of record NC_056725.1, read on the forward strand.
TGACTGAGGACTCAGCTCTACAACTGTGGTCAGTGTGGAGACTTATTTGGGGCCTGGGGAGAGAAAGAGAGAGAGAGAGAGAGGGAACCCAGCCCCAGGACAGGAGTGTGCTTTTAAAGGAAATTGTGCTTGGTGGAGAGAGCTGCATCTGGAAATACTGTGCGTCTCTACTTTTGCTCCAATTGAATGTCCTCACTGGTGTCCATGGTGAGGATTGAGACTCTTTGATCACTGGCCCAGAGGAGGGACATCACTTTTGGTGAGGGAACAAGCCTTTAGCTCTCTCGTCCCTTGAAAACTCAAGCTAGTTTTTCAAGTGACCCTTGAGAAATGTGGCTTGAGGGAAATGAACCTATCTGGGAACACATTAACCCATACCCTGCCTTGAGAGCCCTTCTGCATTGGCATTGCTGACCTCACTACAGTGCTGCACTGTCATGTCATATGTCTGCAACCCCATGCTCCACCTTAATAAACTGGCATTTTGCTGGCTATCTCAGTGTAGCCATAGATCCGCTTCATACTCCTCCTGCCACCCACTGCAAATACTCAGCACCAGGAGCTCCCTATCATGTTAAGGCTTCAACATGTTAAAATGGTACAATCTGTGCCCCTGCCTCCTGCCTAGCAGGTTTACTATGTAGTTAACATCACTGACCTTCCTTACCACTTTGAAGGGCCCCTCCCAAGCTGCCTGTAATGTATTGTGTCTGACAGGAATGAGAACCATAACATGCTGTCCCACAGCTTACTCTCTGGCTCAAGTATTCCTGTCATACCAGACATTGTTCTGCTGTTGGGTTCCTGCCAATTTCTCCTTGGCCAAGCCCATGAGCTCCCTAAGCCTTGTCCTGAGGTTTAGGACATATGCCACAACAGACTCCTTGTGGGATTCACACTCATCCTGTCACTCATCCCGAATCATATCTAAAGTCCTCCTCACCCTATTCCCATACAGCAACTCAAAGGGTGACAAACATGTGGAATCCTGTGGTATCTCTTTGTAGGCTGTCTGCAGATGGGACAAGTATTTGTGCCAGTCTCTCTTAAACTCATCTGCAAATGCCTTTATCATGGTCTTTAGTGTAGAGTTTAACCTCTCCACAAGACCGTTAGTCTGGGAGTGGTAGGGAGTGGTCTTTAGGTGCTTCATCCTACAGCACTTCCACAGACAGGCCAGCAGGTCTGACATGAAACTGGCACCTCTGTCAGTCAGCATTCTTCTCAGGAAACCTACCCTGCTGAAAATCACTAACAAAACATTTGCCACTTTCTCTGCCTCAATGGAGGACAGAGCCACAGCCTCAGGATATCTAGTAGCATAATCTATTACCACCAGGGTATACTTCTTCCCTGTGGAATTTGGGGTACTCAAAGGCCCCACAATATCCATAGCTACCCTCTGAAATGGATCCTCAATCACAGGCAAAGGCATCAGCGGAGCTTTGGCCTTGTCTCCTGTTTTGACTACTTTTTGGCACTGCTCACAGGTCCTGCAGCACCCTGTTACATCCCTTGCAATCCCAGACCAATAAAAGTTCTGCATAATACATTTCTTTGTATGTTTTATGCCCATATGGCCTGCAAAAAGAATGTCATGGGCTATGGCTAGAAGTGCCAAATGGTAGGCTGTAATCACTACCAACTGCTGTATTACCTCACTCTCTAGCCCTCCCTCAGGGGTTCACTCTCTAAACAGTAAGTCTTTGTTCCAATATACAGACTCCTCTTTTCCTTGAGAATCAGATGCCTCTTTAGCTACCTCCCTCAAGCCTCTTAGTGTTGGGTTCAAGAGCTTAGCCTGTCTAACTCTAAAAAACACAAGTGAAAACTAGAATAAAAAAAAATGCATGATTCAGAGCTCAGTGAAAAACTGCAAACTTATTTTATTCCTGATTCTGGTACCTCGGCTCAAATGCCTTCAAAGTGTGAATAAAAGAGGTTTGCAGTTTTCCACTGAGCTCCGAACCATGTGTTTTTTTTATCCTGTCTCAACTCTACCTTTGTGACCATTCTCAGCTCCCCTTCCACAGGAAGTCTGGTATCCTCTGACAGTGGTGGCTCACTGTCAGCCTGGGTACTACCACTCACCTCTGCCCTTGTAGTCACTCTGTCAAAGGGAATATCAGTACCTACCAGCAGCTGTGGCTCATCTTCAAGCTCACTGCTACAGGGTAGCTCTCTTCATGAAATAGCCACACCACCAGCCCTGGCTTCAGGTGTGGTGTCTGCCTGGGTCTCTCCCTGGCTACCAGACCCACATGCCTGTCTCCAAGCCTGACTGTGTATAATTGCATGCACACAAGTTATTGCGTTATCAAAATTATTCCCTATCAAGGCATCTGCAGGGATATCCCCAAGCACACCTACTTGCTTGCTTCCTTTTCCACCCTCCCAGTCAAGATGAACCATAGCCAAAGGTATTTGGAATGGAGTTCCTCCTAAAGCTCTGAATGGAGTGGAGTGCCCAATCAAGTAGTGCTCCTCTTTAACCAATGCAGGCTTCACAATGGTTATGTCAGAGGCTATGTCACTGTCTTAGGAGTGGCCTGTTTTCTATCCACTAAGATAGGATACAAACTCTGGTGATAGTTTGGTACCCTTGCTGTCTGCAGACAACTTACCACTGGCATTCTGTTATTCCCACTTGCTGGCTCCCTCACCTTTTGTTCCCCACTTTGCCTCAGTGGGCATTTGTATGCTACATGGCCCTTCTGTTTAAATTTAAAACATCTAAACCTTGACCTTGGCTATGGACCTGAACTACTGGCTTCCACTGTTACTGGTGACCTCTGTTGGAGTTTAGGCTTCCCACCATGGGTTCCCTTATATCCATGTGGAGTACTGGTTGTCCCCTTCTTGTGCAGTGATGCCCAGCCTGCTAAGTGGAGATGCCTTTTTCCAAAGCTCATCTGCAGAGTTACACTCCCGGTCTGTCAATCAGATTCTCTTGTCCTTAGGCAAAGTGCTTAGGGTTTGTTCCCTCACCAAAAGTCTGCCAGTCTTTCAAAAGTGGTGACCTGACACCCACTCACCGACCCATGAAAATAAGTGCTTAACTCAGCAGTATAATGGCATACACTTTCATCTGCCTTGCGTCTATGCTCATGAAACTTTTTTCTTGTAAGTTTCAGGTGTTAACTTAAAACATCCAAGTAAACATTTATTTACTTTATCATAGTTTAAACAAGCAATATGAGACAATTTAGAAACAGCAGTTACAGCTTTACCATGGAGTAAGGGGGTCAGAAACCGTACCCAGAGCCCTTGGTCAACATTATACTGTTCACGTACTCTTTCAAATGTATGAATAAAACTATCACAATTATCACCATCTCTAAATGTGGAAGACAATTACTGACCTTTATTGATTCTGGTGTCCAGTTATTCCCTTCTCCATTACCTTCATGACCTTGATGAAGGTTCAGCATCTGCCTCTCATGTTTCCCCTGTTTCTCATTTTCTTCAGCCTTCAAACACCACAGCTTCTCTGCTTATTCTAATTCCACACACTTGGCTTCTATTACAAGTCTCTTTAACTCCAGATGGATTTTTAAGTCCTCTAATGTAAAGGTGAACTGTCCTGTTTTGGAGGGCTGCATATCCCTGTCACCAGACTGGTTGTTCTCCTGGTTGCTGGTCCATGTTGCAGCTGTCATTAAGGCTGAAATAATTTCCTCTTTAGTTAGGATGGCATGCACCAGTCCTTTGGCTTCACACACCTTGGCCAACTGGTTCTTTTTCAGTTTGTCATAATCCTCTGCTGACATCTTTGCCTGCTTTTCCTGGCTAAACTAAACTAAAAAAAAAAAAAAACTGCATTTTTATCTTGTGGCTGCTGAGAGTACACACACCTTCAGCGACAACTGCCTACAGGCTACAGAAGTTCAATTAATATCCACACCACTGATCACTGGGCCAGTGATCAAGTTGTTTCAATCCTCACCACTGACACCAGTAAGTGACATTCATGTGGATAATAAATAGATACACACAGTATTTCCAGATGCAGCTCTGTGCACCAAACACAATTTCCATTAAAAGCACACAAGGAACATACTCCCGTGCTGGGATGGGTTCCCTCTCTCTCCAAATCCAAGTCCTCCACCACCCTCTCTGTGAAACCAGTGCTCTGTGTCCATGCTCCAAGTAGCTGACACACATGCGCTTTGAGATTTGTAGTTCACTTACTAGAGCAAGGCAAGATGAAGTGGGTGAGTCGTCTTGTCATTTAAATAACAGAGCGCTCTGACACTTCTGTCTCAGTGCTGGATTACAGAATGACATCACATACATCTGGTCACCTGACTTCTAGTTCCCACACTACCCTCTTTACTAGAAACTGAACCAAAATCTAGCACATCTGTCATAATACACACATAGAGCTTTGCTAAGATGTGTTATAGCATCTGAAAGCTATAAAACCATTTCAAAAACTTCTACTCTTTCAGAATAGCAATTAGTTCACCCCTAAGTGCAATACAGTAAGATTCCTAGTCTTTGTTTTCACAGACATTTTGTCTCTGGCTGCAATCAGATCTGTAAGATACAATATTTATAGCCTAATCCAGGTAATTTAATTTCAGACTGTTTTCCAAAATTAGCTGGACTGAGATTACCCTATTCTCTTCCAGTATCCTCTGTTACAATATATTAATTTCAACAGTTACAATACTGACATACAGGTGTATTTCTTTTCTGTCAAGCAGGACCCACTGTTGGTAAATTTTTAACCAAGCATCTTAACAAATACGTTTTCAACGCAAGCACCTGTACAAATCAGTTTGATATACAAATGGCATATGATTATTTGCAAAACTCCAGGTAGCTATGCTGGTATATGTTACCCATGGAATCATGGGATCATTGGAGATTACGGCTATCGACCCAGAAGTCATTTTAAGTCTAGCCATTTCAACCCAATGTAATACCATAGAAGGACTAGTCAATACCCAAGATTGCATTTAGTGATGACTGTCCATGTTCAGGAAGGTTGTGGAGCATTATCCCTTGTAAGAATTTATGGTGCCCCATCCACTTGTCCAGGTTCCTCTTGAACAGTGTCATAGAGGTGCTCTATTTCACATGAATTGATAGCCTGTTCTAAAGATGTGACAGTCTCTGGGAGATAAATCTGTCCCTCCAGCATGTCCTATTTAAGTCCCAGGCCATGTTTAAGTCCCTGGAATAGGTAGGCCTAGACCCATTTGATTTATGGATATGCAATAAGTTCATTAGGTTTGGGCCTTGGGTTGCTCTGTAGGCCAGGCATAAGTCTCTGTTAAGAAGTTTATACGATATAGAGTAAAGTGACAGGGACTTTAGTTGGTCCATGTATGGCCCCTGTTAGATGGTCTTTATCTTATTTGTTAGAAACCTCTGAGGTCTCTCTAATTGCTGCAGGTGCTTAGTATGGTACATACCAAATGGGGAAATATACTCAATTATTGTCCAGATAAGTGCTGAGTGAAGGGGGGGTTATAACATCTTTTGCTCTTGAGGTGATGCATTTACTAGTCAAGTGAGCTACATGGAAAGCTTTTCTTACAATGGTAGACACGTGATGGTTGAAGTTAAGGTTGCGGCCAACCTATGATCCCAGGTATCTTACCACTTCATGGGTACTTAGGGTATTGTTGTTGATTTGATAGTGTGAAGGGACATTGTTTGTGCTGAAGGGAATGATGATGCATTTCTTTGCATTCAGTTTGAGACCATGACTAATACACCAGTTGTTGGTCTGTGTGAGACCTTTCTGGAGTATACAGATATCATTTGGGGATTCATTGATTGAACCTAATTTGCAGTCATCTGCAAACTCAGTCAGCCACAACCCTTTAGTTTTGACCTGAACTTTTGAGAAGTATATACCAAACAGTAGGGGGCCAAGCACTGACCCCTGTGGCACCCCGCTGGTAACAGGTCTGCTGATTGATGAGGAGTCACTCACTTTGATAGTGTGTGTGTCCAGTTTGTGAGCCAGTTGGCAACCCATCTTACAATGAAGGGGTTTACATTCAGTTTGCTAAGTTTATCAGTAATGCCTGAATGTGGGATTGTGTTGAAAGCTTTTGCCAAGTTGAGGACTGCTGTGTGCACATATTTGCCCTCATCAATAGCCCTGGTCACACTTTCAAAGAAATCTACCAGGTTTAACAAGCAGGATCTGCCCTTCACAAAGCCAAATTGGGTAGGATTGAGGGTTTGGAGGTCAACTATGTCTTTATTTATGAGGTCCATAATAATATGTTCCATGGCCTTACAGATGAATCTGGTCAGGCTTATGGGTTTGTAATTTCCTGGGACTGTTGCTAGGCCACCTTTGTGAAGGGGAATAACTGTAGCTGTTCTCCATTCCGCAGGAACAAAACCTCTGGTTGGGCTATGCTTGAAAAGAGTACCTAGTGGTGATGCTAGTTCATATTTTAGCCTGTTTAGAAGAGAACCTGGGATGTCACCTGGTCCCATAGATGCCATCTTCTTTGCTTTGAGGACCTTTTCTTCAGATATGTTAGGTGCAGGGGGAGTTTGGGGGAGGGTTTGTTGTAAGTTAGGAGGGGATAAGGGAGTGAAATATTTGCCAAACCTATCCACTAGCAGGTTCACTAGCTCTGTGGGGTCAGTGTGTGTGATTCCATTGGCCTCCAATTGTGCACATGCTTGGGTCCTACCCTTTAGGTTACATATATAGCTGTAAAAGGCATGCACTTCCCTACTTCTCCTGACATAGCTGGCACTACCTCACATCATCACACAACAGATATATATATATATATATATATATATATATATATATATATATATATATATATATATCAATGTTTTTTTTGGGGGGGGGAGGCTAAGTCATGCTTCATGCTATGTAATATACATGAAGATGTATTTATTTTACATAAAACATTGCTTTCCTTGAATGCAGGGCTTGCCAAATGCAGCAGTGCTGACATGATAGCTTTGTGTATGGGATGTGTTTTGGGTTAAGCTAAGTGGGTATGTGTATTAAAGCTGAAACTTTCAGAGATACAAAGAGTTTGGGCGGTAGTGCAGGACATTTGTGTGGAGTTGTTGTGGGTTGGGGTTAGAGTAAGGACTAAGTAAGGGGATAGTTTTAGTGTTGTGCATGTGAACAGAGTACGGGTAGTCTATATGAGTGACCAGTGTAATGGCACTGTTAGGGAAAGGGTTTTTGTAAGGTACTGTGTAAGGCTGGGGTTAGGGCCATGGACAGATTTTGGGTTAGGGATAACATACATCCACAAGTACAGCAGTGGACGGTGCATTCCATGTAGTTGGATATCTTCCAAGCTGTCTCAAAGCATTCATGAGCATGTGAATGTCATTAAAAAAGATACAAATTTTATTTTAAGTACAGCTACATTTAGATGATGGCAAAAGCACTGGACTGAATGATACTATTAACATCAGGATTGCTTCAAAAGTTAGATCTTACGTCTCACAACGAATTTTAACAGAAATAATGGTTGAATAACTTAATAATGGTTGATTGCATGTTTCATGGTCATATAACTTTTTAGAGGCAGAGCTTTAACTAGCAGTTTAAACCTGTTACAAACATTTTAATGAAAGTGCTAAACATTTTTTTTTAAATTTTGCAACTCTGTGTAGTTTAGTGATGGTTTTGGATTACGTATGTAATGATGTTTCCTGACACTGCACTGCTAAGATGGAGCAATAGATTGAGAGGTACATCAGGGTAAACACTTTGTTGAGAAACATTTTCACTGGAAGAAAACATTCTTGCTGAAAAGTACAACATAAATGTATTATATGTCCCTTATTAATTTTATTTGCCTTCCAGTCTACCACCTTGGGATTTGTTCTTGATCAGTGAGATGTGGAGGTATTGAGAGTTCATAATATTATACAATGCCGTGAGACCACAGCCCCACAACATTAATGACGGAAGGGATTCTGCATACTAAAAAAGAATTTTATTCTCTTTTACAAAACAGTTTTTCAGATGAAACGAATACTTACCATAATGTTGCATGCTGAAGAGAAATATAAACAGGAATTTTGCCTAAGTGGCTCCCAATATTTACCTGAGGATTTTGTTGAGGTGTCAGAATGGTCACACATGTTCAAGGAAAGGAAAATAAATTAATGCCACAAGTGAAGCATTAACATGAGATGTTTAACATCCTCAGTCCAATTTTATAGGGTATCAGTTTACAAGTTCACTATCGTATTTGTTACTGTATACATTATAAAACAGGCTTTTGAAAAAAAAGAAAACGAAGGGCAGTCTTTAAAAAATTTCAGTCAAAAATTCAGTGTTCCTGCAAGATGATAGCAGCCGGCTGTTTATATGGCACGTGTGTAACTGAATGAAGTTAAATATTTTATATACTCTCTGAATTATCATGTTTCAAATTCTATGAGAGCAACATTTTTTACAAAACCTCATTCGAAGATAATATTTTTCTTTTAAAATGTATGTGTTAGGGTGTTTAAAAATCCACAGGTAGATTAAATCACAGCAGATGTGTCAACACAATATTGTGTCAGATGAGCAAATACATCATTAGAAGATGAGTATGATCAGGCAATTAAAAACACTTACACAAACTCAAACACACACACACACACACACACACACACACACACACACACACACACACACACACACACACACACACACACACATATATATATATAAACAGAAAGATAAAAATATATAAACGCACACACGCACACACACACACATATATAGATATATATACAGTAAGACGCTGTCCGCTTCGATTCTCAGCTAGAGCGTCTTCTGCGTGGAGACATGTGTGAATGGGCATACCTTCGTTGAAGGTTGTGCATTAGGCCTGGCAAGCCGGTACGTAAAAATCAACTGCCAATCATTAGCGGACCGGAGTTCCGCTGTGGTGACCCCTAACCGGGAAAAGCCGAAAGACACAAACAATACACATATGTACACACACCCTCACAAACACATGCATGTGCATATACATATGTGTGTGTGTGTGTGTGTGTGTGTGTGTGTGTGTGTGTGTGTGTGTGTGTGTGTGTGTGTGTGTGTGTGTGTATATATATATATATATATATATATATATATATATATATATATATATATATATATTATATGTGTGTGTGTGTGTGTGTGTGTGTGTGTGTGTGTGTGTGTGCACATATATACACACATGCATACACTGATGGATAATATTTTGATCTTTTGTATGTACTGATGTCCTTGTATAATGCTGTATTGTTAACAATATTAATGAATGGGATCAATGTAAAAAGAGCCTGATAGAGTTTGTATAGAGGCATGGTTTTGTTTTCTAACCAATGTCTATTCCACTTCCTCCAAACAGAGAATGGGCCACATTTTAAATATAGTTACCCTTGGTGTACCATGTTACCTCAAGCACTAACTTTATCCCTAGTTAAACAAACAGTCCTGTTGGAGTCCTAAATCTGCACAAGTAAGTGAAGATTCTCAGAGCTCTATTCCTGATTTCAAAGAGGGTAGGAGGCGTCCTAGTCCACATCACTATGAAATTTTGCAGCAGAAATAAACATTAATGAAAAATTCAAAATAACTTTGTAGCCTGTTAAAAGTCTTTGTCACTGCAGCATAGGTAAAACTCTACCTCTGTACTATACCTTGTATTGCAGCCAGTAAAATATGGAGGGAGGGGTTGCTCTTGGGTACTAGAGAAGTGTGATGGTGCAGCTGAAGACTGTGTACAGTACTCCTGAATATTAGCTACCGTTTTCCTAAACAATGGTGACTTTATGTCTTTTTTCTTAATATTTCCAGGTGCACTGATGTAGTTCAGCTGTACAGCTGAGTATAAACTTAAAATAGCTGCTAAAAACCAAACATATCTACAAATCTTACTTTAATTATGTCAGAAAGCTAAGAACTAACATGCAACAATGTTCAGAGCTAGTCCATAATAGACTGCAAACTCTGACCCAAAGGAAATAGCTGATAAATTAGCTGACAAATTTAGTGCAAAATTTACTCCATCTACCAATATAGCTATTCCACAGATTCTACAATCGTTGCCAGCCTCTTTAATTACTCTTGAACATGTTCTCCCTGTCCTCCCAGAACCTAAGAATACCTCATCCATGCACTATGATAATCTCTATAAGTCTGTCTACTGATTACATTCCTGAAGCCTGGAGAACAGCCATTTTAATGCCATTATATAATGATTGCCTATCCGCACTCCCTGTTGGTTACAGACCCATTAGTCTCATGAGCCTGACATGTAAAGCTATGACATGTGTCATATCACTACTTATTAATCTGAACACTGAAAATATTTTAACTCTAGATCCTAATTAATTTGGCACTGTCGAAGGAAGGTCATGTCTCTTTAACTTCTTTATTTTCTTTGAAAAATACTTTAAAGCAATTAATAGGGATTGTGTAATACCCATTAGCTTATCTGGACCAGACCAAGGTCTTTGACACTGTTCTTCAGACAGGTATTATTGACAAATGTGTAAATCCTTATGTTGTGTGGTAGATAGTAACTGGTTGTCTGACAGGTTAGAGTCACAAGTGTCACTTCTGAAAGCAAAAAAGGTCACTAGTGGTATACCAGGGGACTCATTGTTGCCCCCTCTCCTATCTGCCATCTATTTCTCAGACCTTCAGGCCAACAATGCCAGCCTATGGTTATCTAAGTTTGCAGATGACTGTAAGTTGTGTTTTGTTATTTGATCTTCCACTGATTTCACAATTACTCCAAAATGGGTTAGCCCATGTTAACAATCTGTGCAAGGGCACTGGTCTGAAATTAAATGTTAGAAAATGTAATATAGTTAATTTTGGTAACCAAAACATTTTACATATCATATAGGTGACACATTCCTCCAATCAAACACGGGATCTAGGCCATGATAATTTCTTATAATGTCTCCACAGCAGTTCACAAAGCCTTCTATCTGGCTCATCTAATTTTCAAAAGAATTTATTTTAGATCCAAGAAAGCCTTAATCCCCTTTACTCGTACTGCATTATTAAATATAATGCACTTTTTGGTATGCATTTGTCTAAGCATATGAGAGATTACGGAGACTCATAGGCTAAAAAGGTCAGTGGCCTCAAAAACCTTAGTTATTAGGATAGATCAGTAGCACTCTCTCTGTACTCAGACTCTATTGATGGACTTCTTTATGGTAAATTTATCTAGCCTTTCAAATCATGAATGATCCAACTCTCTTTGACATTCTTTTCCTTCTCAGAACAAATGGTACCTCAAATATGCAGTTAAAGAAACTAAGCTTCATCAACAGATAAATAAGACACATTGGCAAAATCGACTGATATCTTACCACATCCCCCAATTCTGGAACAAACTTCTACTACATGTCAAGCAAAGTAGCACCCTTGCCACCTTCAAAGTGAACCGAGATAAGTGGATGGGCAGCTTCTAATTCCCCGGTCTATCTTGTCTTGCCCTTCCTGAGGCTGGAAGGCACTTCTGATTATGGGTTTTTGGCTAGACTTGTAATGCTCAGCAGACTGATTGCCTAGTTTCTACCTATGAACCTATGAACCAACCAGCTTACCACCAGTGCAGTTAGGCTCACAACAATGTATGCATGACCAATATATCTCTGTATGCAGTGTTATAGATTACCTATAGGTGGCAGTCTTAGGATGTCTGGGTTTGGGATACATCATCAATTATGTAGTGGGCTTATTAATCACTAAAGTATGCAAGCAATAGGTAATGAGATTGAATTAAATAGAATTGTATAGAATTTCATTACCTGTTCCTAAGGTAATATAAGATCCATAGACTTGCTATGTTTGCATTATATTGGGTAGTTCATGGAGTACTTTCTCCTCCAGTATAAAGTCATTCTGGGGGTGGAAAAGCTGGAATTCAATATATAAGGCTCTCTGCAATGCTAGCTCAGTTATTTTGGAATCTAGGGGTATAATATCATAGTATCCTTTTCACTTCTTTTATACATGGGGCTATCATTTTGCACCTTGAATCGAGTCAGTGGCAGTAGCTACTTCAGTCACTGTGGAATGTAGGTCTTCTGCACAGTATGCCAAGGAAAGTAAAATTTTCTAGTTCATCCTGTAATGGAACTTATAAGAACACTGGATATGTTATTATGATGGGACTCTTTGGAAGATAGATGCATAGCATGAACTTGCCAGGATTGTCAGTGATGCTTCTGACATCACCAGTTATGACAAACAGTGCTGGTATTACTACATGGACCTGAGGTACCACTACCCTGAGCTGCTTAAACAGTGGTAGGCAGAGGTTGGGAGAGACAGACACGGATGTACTGCTAGCATTTTTTTCTGTTGCGTTGTTGTATCTTTCCTGTTTTACATGTATACTTAAGGTTGCATTTTTTATTTTGTAGCAATTCAGAATCATGAAATGAATATAGTTGGATTTCACAGAAAATGGGAGTAACTCTTCCAGCAATGAGTATGTAGGTGACATCTATGCCAGTCTGCTTTTCAAATGAATTGCTGGTGTGCGTGTATGTGTGTAAAATCATTTTTCCCACTGTGTCACTCTTCTGTACATACAGTTGTTGTGGAGGATGGGATATGGCCACAGTCACTCAATTTGTGCCAGCTGAAGCCTTTTACACTGGGCCACTACTGGCTGCCATGGTTGCTTTTCAGCAGAGTTATGATGTTTCCCTTGCTGGGAGCAACTTGGAGGGTTTTCCGTTGTTGCCCTTGGCAGATAAAGGCTCCTGTCCTGAAAATAGCCCAGAAAGGTCTGGTCTTGTTTGCCGACATCATTTGTGAAGGCTAGTGGTATCTGAGGTGCAGCGCCAACTGTATAATTACCTGAGTGACCTCCAGTCCACATCCATCAGGCCACCAGAAAAACTGTCCCTTACATCTGCCACTCAGATGGGTGATGCCTCTGTGCCAGCCTGGCATCCAGCCATGTCAGGACCTTATCTTGTCCCTGTCCAGATGTTTTTCCTCCCTTTTGTGTCATTGCCCATTCCTTGCTCATTGTCCTGCCCTTCACATTATGATTTATCTACCATCTGAATGTGCTGCCCATCCACTCTCTCTCTCTCCAGACTTTTGTGTATTGACCACCCTTATCTCTTTCAGTCTGTTTTATGTCTTTCTGCCTTTTCCATCTATACCATTTACAACTTTCCCTCATTTCCTTCCCTACCTACTCTTCTTTAATAAATATGACAAAAGGGTTCTTTCTTCATAAAAAAATTACCCTTACTCCATACCACCTTTCATATCTTGTGGTTACCTTCATCTTTTTCCCTATGCTTTGCTATTCTCCCCTTTCCTAGTTTTCTATGTTCCCCACTTCCTCTACATTTATATAATAAATGGAATTGTTACATTGATATGCAAACCACAGTTGTTTTTTCACTGGCTCCTTCTGTTGCCCTGCTTGTGCCAGATGAGAACAAGATGCAGCTTTGTGGTGATACCTACATAAGGCCACACTGACTCAGCCATCCAAACCTGCATAAAGCCACACTGACTCAGCCATCCTAGCCTGCACTCTTTGTGACATGTCAGTCACATTCCCTACTGTAGCACTGCTTTGCAACATGCTGGTCACATTCTCTACTGTAGCACTGCTTTGCGACATGTCGGTCACATTATCTACTGCAGCCCTCTTTGCAACATGTCGGTCACCTCACATTCCCTCCTGTAGTACTGCTTCAGATATGGGGCAGCCTAGTGCCACATCTGTCATTATCACTACTATTCTATTGAATTGCACAGTCTTTCGGTCAGCCTGATGAAATTGAGTACTGTGCAAGTGTGCTCTGTTTGTCTATGAATCCCAGCCATAATGTTTTTTCTTGCTTTCCCTGTAAATGAACCTTAGATCAATGGAACTAAAAAACATATACAAACAGCAAATTCACTGATAAAAATAAATTATTTCCAAAGCTTGTTCTAGCCATGCTAAACTATAAAAATCTTTACACTGTCTCCGCAAAATATTATCAGTTCAGCTCCCACCCCAATATTTTACAAAGTAGTAGCACATAACAAAGCTTATCTGTAAAACAGAATGGCTGTTGGACAGGTGATAATTAATTTCTTAATACATGCACACATTTAAATGTCAGCTGACATTCTCACACTTGCAGCAATTATTTTTTAAAGCATCAACTGTCACAAAGGTGCAAACTATCAGAACAATCAGATTATTCACTTTGCAAACCACCTTGATGTGCAGAGATAAATATTTTTCAAATTAGCTACAGTAATAGGTATTCTAGTCATAAACAAACAAACCAGATCATGACATTTTGCAAATCTGGTATTGTCTTATTTTTATCCCTTTTTATTGTTTGTATATATCCCTCTGTTTGTTTTTCATTTTTGTTGTTGTTAGGCATGAGTCTGGAGAACATCTTTTTGAAGGAAAAATACACTGTGAAAAAATTGCTGTAAACTGATACAGAATCAGCATCAGATGTGCTAATGTATAAAAAAGCAAAGACGAAAAAATTAGACATTCATTGTTAACAGTGTGTACTTATTTGATTTGGAATCTGATCATTGTTTAACTTTGTAGGACTTGTAATCAGAAATAATTTAATTTCTTCTTCTTCTTCATGCCATTTTACAGTTTTATATTTGTTTGTTAATTGTTTGGGAATTTTTTTTTTATATAATCAGCCAGTCACTAATTCCTATGCAGTCTTCAGTGGTGTACATTTAGAAAATGTGCTGTTGCTAAACTGTCACAAAGTATTATTACAATACCTTAACCAAACTAAGGTCGGGTGGCATGATGCCAGGGTAATCCTATGGGTTAGGCTTGTAAAGGCCCCAGGGCCATTAGCCTAGTACACACCTATGAACCTATGAACTCTATTAACCGTTATCTGAAATTTATCATCAAAACTCCAGAAACAGACCTTTAAAGCCTTGTGGCTGTAATCTAACAAACAGCGACTATCATTTCCCTGTCTATCAGAGTATTGCCTTACACCTTCCATTCTCCTATTCAGCCTTATAATTGCCATACATCTGTCTATTGTATTCCTCAGATCTCACATTGAATCCAAGCCTACTACATCCTCAGGGAGGTATCTCAGTATGGTCTCCTTTCACACTGTGAAAACTTATACGAGTTTTCAGTATTTAATTATCTTTTCATGTTTCTTCCTGTTAATCCATCCACCCACAACCCCTTTTCCCATTTTTGCACATGGGATTGTGGTGTAATTTCAACAGTGACAATCATCTAGAGCCAAGGGTTACACTGCCAGGTAGCTAGCCCTGCCGTGGTAATTCTTCCACACCACACACTTGCAAGCACACCAGACACTCACACCTATGGCCCCTTTAGAATGTTCAGTCTACATACTGCATGTCTTTGGAATGTGGGAGGAAACCCACACAAACACAGGGAGGACATGCAGACTCCACACAAAAGTCAACGCAGCTGAGAATCAAACTAAAGAACTTCTAGTTGTGAGGTGACAATGCTATCTACTCTGCCACTGTACATGTTTACCTTTTATTTTCTTGATTGTTGTCATATTTTAGGCTCGTGTAGATCACAGAAAAGTGCTGCATCATCCTGCATGTATACATGTACACACAGACACACAAAGCAATAAAGTAAAGTGTGAATAACTGTTTTCTTCTTTTTTTTCATTTATGATCTGGATTTCATCAGACACATTTCTTTTAAACATTTTATGAACAATAGGATATATATATATATATATATATATATATATATATATATATATATATATATATATATATATATATATATATATATATATATACAGTGGATATACAAAGTTTACACATCCTTGTTAAAATGCCAGGTTTTTGTGATATAAAAAATGAGATCACAATAAATCATTCCAAAACTTTTCCCACCTTTAATGTGATCTATAGCCTGTATAATTCATTTGAAAAACAAACAAATCTGTTAGGGTAAAAATTATAAAAAATAAAAATTGTGCAATACACTGGTTGCATAAGTGTGCACACCCTTACACTAATACCTTGTTGTGTGTGCACACCCTTCAACTAATACGTTGTTGGTGCACCTTTTGATTTAATTACAGCATTCAGTCTTCTTGGATACACACCTGCCATCAGTTAAACAAACTGATTAACCTCAAATAAAGTTCAGCTGTCCTAGTAGGAATTTCTTGATATTTACTCAGTTGCCTGCTACAGCAAAAGCCATGGTTCGCAGAGAGCTTACAAAGCATCAAAGGGATCTCATTGGTGAAAGGTACCAGTCAGGAGAAGGGGACAAAAATACTTACACAGCATTGGATATACCATGGAACAAAGTGAAGACAGTCATCAAAAAGGGGAGAAAATATGGGACAACAGTGACATTGCAAGGAACTGGACATCCCTCTAAAATTGACGAAAAGACAAGATGAAAATTGGTCAGGGAGGCTGCCCAATGACCTACAGCAACACTGAAGGAGCTGCAGGAATTTCTGACAAGTACTGGTTGTGTACTACATGTGACAGCAATCTCCTTTATTCTCCATATGTCTGGACTATGTGGTAGGGTTGCAAGACGGAATCCTTTTTTTACACAGAAAAACATCCAGACCCAGTTAAAATTTGCAAAACAATACATCAGGTCTCCCAAAACCATGTAGGAAATGTGTTATGGTCTGATGAGACCAAGGCTGAACTTTCTGGCCACAATTCCAAAAGGTACGTTTGGCACAAAAACAACACTTCGCCTCACCAAAAGGACACCATCCCCACGGTGAAGCATGTGGTGGCAGTATCATGCTTTGGGATTGCTTTTCTTCATCTGGAACTGAGGCTTTAGTCAAGGTGATGGGAATTATGAAAAGTTCCAAATACCAGTCACTTTTGGCCCAAAACCTTCAGGTGTCTGCTAGAAAGCTGAAGATGAAGCAGAATTTCACCTTTCAACATGACAATGACCCCAAGCATACATCCAAATCAACAGAAGAATGGCTTCACCAGAAGAAAATCAAAGTTTTGGAATGGCCCAGCCAGAGCCCAGACCTAAATCCAATAAAAAATCTGTGGGGTGACCTGAAGAGGGCTATGCACAAGAGATGCCCTCACACTCTGACAGATTTGGAGTACTTTTGCAAGGAAGAGTGGGCAAATATTGCCAAGTCAAGATGTGCCATGCCCTCTACCCAAGAAGACTGAATGGTGTAATTAAATCAAAAGGTGCTTCAACAAAGGATTAGTTTAAGGATGTGCACACACAACAAAGTATTAGTTTAAGAGTGTGCACACTTATGCAACCAGCATATTGTACATTTTTTATTTTTTATATTTTTTCCCCTAACAGATTTTTTTTGATTTTTAATTGAATTG
Organism: Protopterus annectens; assembly: GCF_019279795.1. Lineage (NCBI taxonomy): Eukaryota > Metazoa > Chordata > Ceratodontiformes > Protopteridae > Protopterus > Protopterus annectens. Next base: position 1,245,724,011 of record NC_056725.1, read on the forward strand.
TACAGTTTATAGGTCACATTAAAGGTGGGAAAAGTTTTGAAATTATTTACTGTGGTCTCATTTTTTATATATCACAAAAACCTGCCATTTTAATAGGGGTGTGTAAACTTTTTATATCCACTGTAGATATATATATATAAATTTATATGTTATATATGTATAAGTTAGGAAGTATTCTGAGAACCCACATTGTGATTTCAGTGTAATTTATTTATGGTTATTTAAAGTGCCATCACATAATTTCATCTACTTTATTCAGGGTACTCACAATTCAGTTCAGGTAATTGACTCACTTTTCAACTAGGGTAAACATCTCATGGTTCTATTCCATTCCCATTTGAGAGGCCAACATCTGTGATAGTCAGTCTCCCCACAGTACTTACTCTCCCTCTGTCAGAGAAGCCCACATCTATCTCTCTCCCTCTCTCTGTCTCCCTATATATATATATATATATATATATATATATATATATATATATATATCTGTATCTCTCTTTCTCTGGCCCTCCATTTTATAAGAAGGGGTGTGGCCTTATCCACTCATGGCAGACATAGATTCTTCATAAACTCAACCCTTAAACTAACATTGGATGGATAATCATAACTTCATCCCTGGGTCAGCCCCTATGTCTCTTAATAGAACGAGTCTAACAGCAAACATTGCATAACTAACATACATAACTTTTTAAAAAACTCCTAAAAAGCACACCCCCCCCCCTCATATAAGATGCATATGCTACCAGGAATGCAACTGGATTAAATTGCATGGATAGGGTTACAAAGGACCTGGTGGACATTGGCCTAGTATATACCTACGAACCTATAAGACATAACTTGGGTGGGGATCAAAATGTTAGGTGGTGCAATCGACAGATGCCGATTGATCTTCAGCAAATTACCAACATTTGTGTCCAGAACTGAAGCACTTTAGTGCTCCATGCACAGAATAAAGTGTTACAACTGTTTGTTTTTTTTTTGGCTCCTCAAGTATCTTTGGCTTATCTCCACCATGTATATATGTATGTACACATTTTCTATACCCAACATGCTTTTAGGTATCTATCTATCTATCTAGCTATCACTATCTCTCTATCTCTCTCTTGATGTATGTGGGTGTAGGGCATCGGATCAAATGAACAGTACGCCGACATCCAGTAGATCGATGTCATAATGTCATAGGCACTAAAATCAACACATTCTGCTCATGTTCTGAGGATTAGCCAGGAGTAGATTAAACCAATAGCAAGTGTTTTTGCATGGGGAAAGCCCCCCCCACACCCCCCACACCACCTGCTAACTATATATACTAACTCTGAAATCACTTAATCCATGGGGAAAGGAATTTTTCCCCTGCTTAGGGACCGGAAACTTTGCACACCTTCGACCACCTGTCTGTGTCAACCAAATGATGTTGATCTACTGAGTGTCACCGAGCTGTCTGATTCATTTAATGGCTGACACCTATACAGTCACACACATGCACACACACACACACACACAAACACACACACACATGCATCTATATATATATATATATATATATATATATACATACATACATACACACCTGTATACTTGCTTAATACTAGATGAACACCTCCTTACATTTCTGCTTCCATAGAAATCTATGTTGACAATGTTTTTCAGCAGTTAAATGTGACTGACAAAGTTTCACATCTGCTCACTTTGGAGACCAATTGCTGCACCCCCCCAATAGCCACCACTAATTACATATATTAACTCCAAAATTGCATAATTTAAGTAAAGGGAAACATTTCCCTACTTGGGGATTGTCGATCTTGCACATCTGTTGACCACTTGTCTTTGTTGACCAAATGGTGTTGATCTACTGAGTGTTGGCATGCTGTCTGTTCGATTCAGTGTTCAACACCTATACACACGCGCGCACACACACACACACACACACACACACACACACACACACACACACACACACACACACACTCTGTATGTATGTATACTTGTTTACACACACACACACACACACACACACACACACACTGTATGTATGTATACTTGTTTATACACACACACACACACACACACACACACACACACACACACACACACATATATATATATATATGTGAAGAAACAGTGCAATCACCACAGAATCGAACATGAAATGTCGTTTTTAATTATCAAGTTAAAAACAAATTAAAAGCACATTCAGAAGTATAAACTGAGTAAAACGATGGTTAGATTAACTCTTTCAGATTTCTTGAACTCTTCATCAAATCTATCAACACATTAAAAATCCAAACCTCTTATTTAGAATCAAAAAGTCAATTATCCAATCAAATTATCCCTCAGAGTAGACACCTACCAAAGTGTGTAATGTGCTCTTCATTCATCGGTCCTCCATTCATAAACTCCATTCATAAACTTCCTGTTAATCATCTGCGAACTTTACTCCCTTTAAGGGTGGGTTTTACCGATACATTCCCATTCATTTTTGGCAGTTTGTCAGCCTGGAACTGAAAGATCCAGCCCATTTTCTCCCGTTCAGTTCTAGCACCAATATCACCTCTTCGGACATTTTCCATAATAACTTGTGTCACCATAAACTTAAAAGCATGATCTTTATTCAAATCAATATGCATAGTTAAAGAACTTTTCATATCATTTAAACAGATATCACTAACATGCTTAGAGATCTGCTTCTTTAGTTGTCTATCAGTCTTTCCAACGTAGAAACCATCACAGGAATGACAAATAGCTATGTATATTACATGCTTTGTCTTACAATTTGGATATGTTTTACAATAATATTTTTTGCTGGAAACCAGATGCAGAAAGTCATTCCTTTTGAAAATATATTTACAGGATGTGCATAGTCTACACAGAAAGGTGTTTGTTCTAATAGATTTAATTTTGTCATTCAAATGCATAGGTGCTTTTCAAATTCCAAGTGCCAACAAATTATGCTCCAAGTCATCCTATTTAACCTTCCAAAGACCAATGCTTAGAAGCCAAGCTATTAAGCACGTTAATGTTGACCATTGGAAAAATGTGAATAGGATGAGCATCACACATGTCAATTTTCACTGTCACGTTTCACACCTTCATTGCTGTTTGTTGAAATCTCTGTCTCATTGTCTGGCAAAGGATCTCTCTGATTTCCATGGTGCAAAAGCAGTTGGTATGGTTGCGCATCTGCGCACACTGGCTGTTAAATGTGAGATTGGAATTTGGTGCCAATTCAGACATAGAGTTATCATGTGACCTCTGCAGACATGGCTGGTGTGGGGGATGATTGTGCTAAATTTAGAGCACAGAGGTGGGATGTTGAGGAGTCCAGGATTTTTGTAGTACTCCTTGTGAACTGCTAAAGCTGTAGGCTGCTGCAGGGGGACTATACTCGTCTCAGTATAATACTGAGGCTTGTAACAGCTTAGCTAAGGCTGTTTCCAGTACAACTGGCATCCCATGGAGTGGGGGGGTAGTTATCACCACTGTAGTGACCTGAAACAGTGCAAGAAGGACCTCCTTAGCCAAATAGAGGATAAGTTTACAATTGCTGAGACCCCTCAGTTGTGTAAGTAAACTGACTTATCAGAGTTCAGTTATATAGAATGCAGTAGACAGCCAAGACTGATATTCATTGCTCTTTCATGTCTTTTCTTCTCTTGTTTTCTATTGTACAGCTGTTGAAGACATTGCAGCAAATAGGGAAGCACACCAAAAGGGGTTAAATCACCTCAGAGATGCATGGGGTATGTATGCATCAGGTCTTACTGTAAGCCTAATAACTATTGCAAGTAAATGCAATATGGCAATAATGAACTAAATAGTTATATTTATGATATCATTGCAGTGCAACTGATTAATGGTACAGCAGAGTAAGAGACCCTCCCATCATACCTGGATATGGTAAAAGTGTATAGACCAGATAACCATAAATGTATATGTAGTAAAATTATAAGGTCATGTGACATGCCATTGATCTAATTATCTCTCTGTTGTCTCTCCTCACCCTTTCTCTCTCTCACTTTTTTTTATTTTATTTTTTATTTTTGAATATTTTATATGGATTAAAATGTTCTGCTGTCATACGTTTCTGCTTACAAAAAATGACTTTCAGCACAGAGAGGCAGGCTGAGCACTGTGGATCAGCCTGCCATCCTTCCACAGGTTGCCGCACCAACACTTAGCACTTCAGGGTCCCAACCTATCAGCACTGCTTTCACAACTCCTTCCCTGCCTGCTCCATCTGCATCAGGTAGCTCTGTCCTGGCTGCTGGTGCAGTGATACCCTCCAGGAGTAGTAGTAGTGGAGGTGGTGATTTTGTCACTTGCCAAGAGATGACAGGGCAGAAGCAGGGTATCATGGAAAGGGGCCCCTGTGTCCAAATTGCATGTGTAGAAAATGTGTTTTGTTGAATTGCCAAGACAATGCCACATCAAGTGCTGACACTTGCACTGCACTTCCATATCATACCGCCTACTCCAAGGTGATCTCTGCCTAACATATAAAGCTATGTCAAACCCTAAGCTGTTGGACATGCTACACCTAAAGAAATCCCAATCCCTCCAAGCTACATGCTCTAGGGACCTAAATCTTTTCACCACAATAAACAGGACATGCTGGAGGGATAGATTCCTTTCCCAAAGACTGGAACAGGTTACCCATCTATGTAAAGCAAAGTTCTTCATTAGCACTCTTCAAGAAAAATCTTGATGAGTGGATGGGAAATAGGAAATACACCCTGGGGATCACTAATGTGTCTCTGCTCGACAGTGGCACAGGAAAATAACTTTCTTAGGTGGCATAAGCCAGGGAACCTTGTTGGCTAGGCTTACGTAGACCCTTGGGCCGATAGCCTAGTACCTACCTATGAATCTATGAACCTATGACACAGGAAACTGAGACAGGAGACATGAAGAACGTTTTGAGGGTGAGGACTAGATTCTTACTGTTCTCAGGCTTGACATGGGTATACCTTCAATGCCACCTACCTATCCCCAGTCATGGTGTCACCCAACCTTTTGTGTCAATCACCATCCCTGTCTGTCTTGTATATCCTGCATCTCCTGTATGTTTGCCTCTGCTTCCATGCCTACCCTACCTACCTGACTGTCAAATTCCTAAGCCCCTTCCCCAACATTTCTCTCACTAAAACATGGGCACCTGTCCCACAAAAAAAAAAAAAAAAAAAAAAAATTAAAGACCCATACATGGCTCTCCACTTCACCTATTTAAATTCTTGACACATTGATTTGGTACAATTGTCTCTACATTATTATTCTGTTGTCGTCTACCCTAGGTGTGGTGACAATCCAGATTCATTCAATTCTGTCTACAGTTCTTTGTGAATAAGTGGATAGCTATGTTTCTGCCACCACCATCCTGCAAATTCCTGTATTCTTTCCCCTGTGTCCTCTCCTCTACTTGCCCCCATTTCACCACTTTCCTATCAACCTCTTTTTCACATGTTTAATCTGGGCAAAAAATAAAATCACACACAACACACATGGACAGAAATGACCCATAAGAACACCTTCACTTTGTGTCCTCAGCATTTGTGCAGAGTTTGGCATCATGCAGCAATGATAAGTGATGGTGAATGGTTGTTCAGGGCAAAACCTGGTCAGTTGTTGCAATCACCTGCAATAGTCTGGTTATCCTTGCACCAAGGTGCTTAAATATGCTGTGCTATCAGAATATAGAATAAAGGCAATACTTGGCAACTGTTACTTCAACAATTCTTTAACTATTGGACATAGCAAATTGTAGCTTCCTCTGTGGAGTGTTGACATAAATCACTTGTCTTAAGATTGACTTTTGGCTGTAGCATCAAGGGTTTGATTTAATGTACAGATTTTGAATACTGTTGCAGAAATCATTTGCAAACACATCCATGGCCATAAGAAAGAATTAGTAAACCACCCTTAGTCTGCTGACGTGTTAATTATGTTTTACCTCTCCTACAGCTTCTTGATCCCCAGAACCATCAGTTAATTGTACAGAGTATGACTATTCATTAGGCTGATGGACGTAAATGTCATCTTATGGCGTTTTCATACTGTCATTAGTTTGCTGAGGGCTAATACCTACATCTTCCATTGGCTCAATCGGTTATCACTGTCCCTTCAATGGTGTGATTGTGATGTGGGAAGTAGGATTTCCTTTCTGGTGTGTTGAGATAATGATCATGTCTGTAAGCTTAATTTTGTATCTTGACAAGAGCATTAAGTGAAACTCTTACTGTCTGTTTTTGTCAGTCTTCTTTCATGTGTATGTGTTGCTTATGTATCTGCCTAACCCCTTTATGTTTTATCAATTGTAGTCCTCAGCATTTGCGTGAGGTCTAGAAACAAGCAAGTGTACTATGTCATGCTAAATGCATTTCGAATGTTATTGCAAAATGTGGTGAGTTTTTGAATTAGACCGCATTGCTATGGTTAGCTTAGTGCAAACAGCAATATGTCTGCTGTGTTATAGTAAAACAGACTTAGGGTAATAAACTATGTATCGTGCTGTTGGATATCACATAAAGTGTAAGGGAGACTACCGCTGGTATAAGTGTAATGAATACTGCTGCATACCTAATGCTTTTATAGAACATGTTGTCATGTCTCTTACAATGTGCAACGGAAAGTTAGTACTTCATGAGCTCCACTGTGCTGAGCTAAGATAGTTAACCTATCTGTACAATTTTATTTCTTCTTTCAAAGGTTCAAATTTTGACATATGTTATACAGTAATGTAGTTTTTTTCCTCCATATTACTATTACTTGTGTAAGTGGGTGCTACATCTGCTGTTAACAAAACAACACCCTCATATCAATATCACCTTCTTAAACCAGATGTATATGAATGTATTGGTTATTGTCATTCCTGCACCTTCTCTATCCCTATATCAATCACTTAATGGTGCAGAGCAGGTACATGCTTTGAATGAGGAAACAAGTAATACAAACACACCATAAAGATCTTCATAAATGTGCCACAACAGAAACTGTTATATGTCTCTCTTCTTTGTGACAATATCCATTGTTACCTCCTGTGGCAGATGCCATCAAGACACAGGTCAGTGGAATACATTGCATCATAGTGTGGTGTTTGCATCTCTTCTTATCTGTTTGCACAATAACTGTCTTGCAGGAATTCAGGAATCCCTGAGTATGTATGTATCATAAAGGAAAACTCAGTTTTGGGAGTTCCAGATAATTAAATATTTATGGAACAGTTGTATAGAGGCACAGGAAAGAATATGAGAAGCGAAAACTAAAATGTTTACTTTTAATGTAATATATGTGGTGATTTTCTGTTGTAGTATAATTGTTTTATTTTAACTTCTTTGTGGATCTCAAATGAAAACTGTGTGGTATATATTTGTGATCATTGTAGTTCCATACCTTGTACCACCATGTAAAGTAGGTTAATATATTTGATGTCAGTGTGTCAATAAAAGCAGTTGTCAATAATTTGTAGTGTGTGTGCTTGTGTCTGCATGCACGCGCGTGTGTGTGTGTGAGTGTGTGTGTCTGAGTGTGTGTGTGTGTGTGTGTGTGTCTGAGTGTGTGTGTGTGTGTGTGTGTGTGTGTGTGTGTGTGTGTGTGTGTGTGTGTGTGTGTGTGTGTGTGTGTGTGTGTGTGTATATCTGTGTATTTAAGAGATTACTCTTTTATTCATGACTATACAGATGTGGGGTCACTATATATGGGTTGAGGGGGTATGATATGAAGCCACATAGAAGATCCAGGTGTCCTTACTCCCTGTAAAAATAAACAGGTACCTGCATTCATGCAGACAAGCATACTTTTATTTCTCTACTAATAGAGTTGAATTCCTGACCAGTTTTACCCATTAAGCTGAGTCCTTGGTAAGCTAAATCTCAAGTATATGTAAGTGAAGCCTACTTAAGTTCTGCCACTTCATAACTTTCAAATATTATAAGACTACATTATAGTACAATATGGATGTATTTTTTAAAATATCAGCTGAAACAAGGGAGTGCAGAATTCTTCATAAACTCTGCAGGATTACAAATATAAAGAAGAAACATTTACTAAACAAGTATGATGCAAAATCAGAGGCATAATAAAACACAAGGCCGATCAATGACCGAATGCTTTTTTCACATGAATATTAATAGAGTTATCCAGACATGGAGAAGGGGAGTATTACATCTAGGACAGTGGACCCATTTTGCAACTCTTAGTCTCTGATTTCTCTCTATTCCCACTCCCATCCCCATGGGGTTAGGCTAGCCCTATGGTAATAAGCACTATTTTGAAATGCTCAAATTGTATTTCTCTGACTATTGCTGTGATATTGGAGAGTTGAGGGAGCCCTGACTGGAGCTGTGACATTTTGTAATGCGCTTTATAGTAACATCAAGTAACATAAAATATTTTAAATATTTTTGGAAAGAGGCATTTGCCATTGTAATACTTTTCTGATGCTAACTATTATATTCTAATCCGTATTTCAAATGCTGAAACACACATTGTTAATATATTTTTATTCTGTGACAACAAATTGCTATTCTGAAATAACTTAACTGCAGTTTTCTGACTGGAGCTGTGACAAGATGTAGGTTTCTGCCTGGAGATCTAATAATTTTCTTTGAACTTCATCGCAATGGAGAATTGACATGCACTGTTCAAACACACACATGCATGCACACATGCATCCATGCAAGTACATGTGCACACATGTGCAAACACTCCCCCCATACAGACACCACAGACAAACATGCCACACTTATTGTTAGCAGCATGGCACTAGTGGAGTAGTGGACTGACAAATTAGGTGCAACATTTTTAAAATCCTTGCAGAGACCATTGTTTTAAACTGTCGTTTTGAATTAAAATGAGAGAGAAATTGACAGAGAGAAAGAGATTAGCACTAATGATGTGTTTAATTCATGGAAAGAGACACTTAGGATATGCACATTTAACCTACTATACTATTTGTTTTCAATGTCTGTTAACTCAGTGACAAATGGTGTCTTCTCTGTCAATTGCACATCTACAAATGAACAAAGTATGCATCGGCTTAAAAAAATAACTGGACAACCTTACTGCTAGAGCTGACACAAGCAACAATGCTGCATGTTGTTAATAATTATATATAAGTATCTCACTGTAGGGATTGGTGAGACACAGTCTTACTGCTTTATCTTTTGCATGCAATGCTAGTAGATGTAGCAGGTCTGCAATACATAAGTAGAAGTTTGCATGTTAAATTCCGCACAACAATATCAGAACTAAAGGTTTTGCATAAATACTGTCAGAGTCACAAAGGAAAGTGAAACCTCTATTGCAGGGGGATTGTGAGATGGTATTAAATATGACATTTGTGAAATAACTGATAAAATTCTAATTTGCTGAACAGGACATACTCAGATAGAAACTTAAATGGGATTGTCTAATTCAGGGTTTATGGGCAATACACAAATAATTAGTATTTCACTGGTAGTTCCTAGTGAGTGAATAGTGTGAGTGTTGGCAATTTTATTAGAAAAACACCACATGAGACTCCACTGAATACTGAACAACTTGGACTGGAACAACATTCAAGGAAGGGGTGCTAGAGAAAGAAAAGCAAACATTAAAACACTAAACTAGAGCTAAAATTATATGCACATGTTTTCTACCACTGGTGCTCCCTTCAACTCAACATCTGGAACAGCACTCTTATCCATCCTGCCCTTCCTGTGGATTGGGATGTGTCCGATGCACTTCCTGAGGATCTTATTGTACTTATGAGCATTCTATTCTAACTTAAAAAATTCAGAATGAGTCATGTGTATATGTTTTTAACTGTAAGTTTTTTTGGATTAATTTATAGCCAAGTGATCTTTCTGTGTGAATAACAATAATGTTGTCATACAAGCCAGAGACAGAGTGAAATGGGATAGCAGTGTGTGTGTGTATGTGTGTGTGTGTGTGTGTGTGTGTGTGTGTGTGTGTGTGTGTGTGTGTGTGTGTGTGTGTGTGTGTGTGTAAGTGGCAGATGTGTGTGAATACAAATATAAATTCAGATATAACTGATTATAAACACAATCCAAATATAGTTGAGTTATTTAAGCATGTTTTTGCCTGAATAACTGTTTACTGGATTGTGTGTATTATTAGGCAGAAACAATTGTGTAAGAAGAGTTCTGGCATTTGGCATAGAGGCTTAAGAAACTGTTTACTGTGGTGCAAGGTTTGATTCCCTCAGCCTCCACTTCCTACCTGTGTGACTCTGAGTAAGTCACTTAACCAGACACTGCACCTGTGCTGAGTCTGAAATAGGTCAATGGAGCTCAATGCTCTACCTAGAAAACAAAAAGATTCATGCTTTAGTTTTTTTATATATATTTTCTCCAGAAGAGTAAATGCCATTGATTACTCAGTGTGTGACAAAATCTGCATAACTCATTCCTTCCATGGTTTATTACACTATTAAAATGGATTAAACTGTCTTTGTTCACATTAAAAAAGATCATGTATGCATATTTAAAATATATAGTGTGCGGCATTTTGCAGTAGATTACTACTTCTGCCTATCAGACTGAAGATAAATTTGCTAAGCTAAAAAGTAAATATATATTGCTACTGGATTAAGAGAACGAGGGAGATTTTTATGTGAGGAGGAACACATTCCACCTTTAAATGTTCAGATAAACTTCAAAATACTGTTTTTCAGAATTTAGAATACAAACCAAATGAAAGCTCCGTAGGGCTTTTTAAGCTTAAGTAAATATTTAAACTATCCTCTGTGTTTCTTAGACAATACTACAGCATAAATCTCCCTGCATAGTTGCAATACCTTATTCTATTGTTTTCTTCACATTAGATGGCAAGAATGTGGGCAGGCAATGCCAGCCTTAAAATACATAAATATATTAAGCTGTTGTTGGCCCACTGAATTAGCAGAAAGGCAAGGACCTTGGTGAAGCAGAAAGGCAAGGAACTTGATACATAATTGGTGATATGGGGTTAAAATGATGGCTAGATCTAAATTGTCAGCTGAAATTGTGAAAGGGAGTGCCCAAAAGGCTGTTTTTTCAGTTTCTATCAAGATAATTGTGGGTCCAACCGCTGCTACTGCTCTAGTGCCCCACTCCTTAGTCACTGCAGAGTTTAGTAACCCCATCCGTCTGTGTAATTTTAGAAACATGCATGCCCAAGGCTACTGAGATGGGCTACTGAGATGCACTGCATGTGGAGGTTTTTGGGGATGAAACAATTCTAGCTAATTTGAAAAACTCCATACCTCACTTTTATTATCTGCAAATGACAGATGCAAGTTACCTCAACACTTGTGTCCAGTAGGGACTGTTTCTAGAAGAAGGTGGGTGGCAACTCATTTTAGTTTGGGAATAGTGATGATAAGAGAAGTAAGCAAAGTTTGATCAGATTTATTTATTGTATTTGTTACCAGAAAAGTCCACTGGGCCAAAGTGAGCACATTTTCATTGGAGGCCAGGGGAGAATAGCTCCACAGTAAATACATGCAAGGCAAATTGCACACAGTACAGAGTATATAAACAGTAGTGGTACACAGTAATCAAACTGAGAATAGCAATGAAAAGTGTTTACAATAAAGGCATGAATGTGGAAGATAGGGAAAAGTATGCATTCATGTAAGATGTGAATATAAATATACGTGTATTAGCACACAAGGGCAAGAAAAGAAGGAGACAGGTGGGCTAAGAGGTAGAGGTAAGTCAAGCTGTAGAGATAGCAGAAGGAGAATATTACGGTAGAAAGAAAGAGATGAATATATAAGAAATAAAATGGAAAAGAGTAGGATCCAGTGAGGGAACTCAGGTTTTGGGGTTATTTATAGATATAGGACATTGTGTAAGCAAAAAGACATGGGTGAAGGGCAATAATGTGTCAGTGCCAAACGTTCAGTCTGTGATGGCCTACTGCAACATGATGAGAGCAAAATGATGAAGGGGAGAGAGAGAGAGAGAGAGAAAGAAAGTGTCATGAGCTAGCATGGCATATACACGCCACAGAAAATTAGTTAAGGGGTAACAACTGACTCATGTCAAGATTATATGAATTTTATTTGTGGTTCTTATTTTCCAGTCAGCATTTTGGTTGATGCTATGTACATGTGTTAACAATGTAAAGGCTCATATAGCAGAAAAGAGATGTCTATTTGAGACACCAGAGAAGAAGCGCATTGGAATGTGATGTGGTCACAGGCAATAATCAATTTGTTAAAGTGTTTGAGAAGTGGTGTCAAAACATTCCTTTTGAGAAGTGGAGTTGAGCAATTCATATGCAGGGAATTTCTTGACTTGATTTTCCTGATAATAATACTTTGTAGTACATAGAGCTTTAGTTGTCCCAGTATACAAGAAGCTAGAGGAAAAAAGGAGTATAAAATGTTTTACTGGTTTGAAAGGTGTAACACATAGCTGTTCCATACAGAAAGTGGGCAAAAGCAAAGTGTAAGTCTGATGAAAAACAACTGGATAATTCATTCTGCCACACATTTGTTTTTCTGTAATAGTGGACCAGCAGTCCTGTAGATTGGGGAAGTTAAGAGAGACAGGACAACTTATGGGTAGGAGGAAGTCAATACAGAATCTGACTAAAGCCATCATCTGCACCATCTCTGTTACTGTATTGTTAGCTTTTCCATTCTTCTATAATTGCTGAGGAAAAGCTGTTTTTTTAGAAATTATAGCAGCTTCTTTTACAAAAGTCAGACATGTGCTTGAAATGAAAGACCAGAATTAAGAATTTAAGTATAACACAATATTATGACAAATAAAATTTTCCCACCATAATAAGCTAAACTGCACTAAAATGTTATGTGAAAATAAAGCTTTATATTTTGCACATACCTTGTTTGTGCAAACAAAAGTGTAGTTTTAATTGGTTGTAAGTCCCATACTGACTCAGGTGATTTGCCTAGATGCCCACTTCTATGGGCCAGGAAAACAGCCCCCTGCCTCAAGTCAAAAGCACACAAGCTCACATAGTCTGAAAAGGATTACCTGGTTACCTGCTGCTTCTAGCACATTACACCGTATACCCAGTCACTTGTTTGGTACTTCTTTTCTCATTTGATTATGAAATAAAATCAGAATCATACTCCTCAGTTGTCTAGATTTTCACAGAATGCACAGATTTTTTCATCATATTGTTAGTGTATTCCTAATACAATTTGTCATTTTCTGCCAGTCACTGAGGATCGAAGTTAATACATAATAAAATAATGACAGGCATTTGAGTTCCACACTTCATATCCTTCAGAAAATGCATACTAATGTGACACATGGCCAAGATGGAAAACTACTAACAGCAGAAAGTCTTTTTTTTTTTCAGATACCTTTATTGAATTATCACTTGTGACATAAGCAAATTTACATTTATATAAAAGTAATCAAACTATATTAACATAACAAACCGTATACTTCACATATATTGCTATATAGCATATAACCTAACCAACATATGTATATATTTTTTTGTGGATTTGTTATTTCAACATTTATCCAAAGCTCCAGAATAAGGACAGAAGGGGGGTGTGTCTGATGTGGAGCTGGATTATACACCCGAAATGAATTTGGTCGAAAGAAAAGGTAAATTATGTGTGGGAAGACTGTTTGACTGCCTAAATAGTACTTGCTATACGGAAAAAATCCCATATAACACCCCTTCATAAAGAAAGCAACTCAACCAATTTTAGCAACTACTGCCCAATTGCTATTCTATCACCCCTATCCAAAATCCTAGAGAGGGTGGTCCACACTCAACTCATGAACTACTTTAACACCCACAATCTGTTACCAATCATATAACATGGATTTTGCCCCCATCATAGTGCAACTACAGCCCTCATGTCCTTTACTAATACAACCAACTTAGAAATTCAAGGCAATTTGTATCTGCCATATTTCTAGACCTGTCCAAAGCATTTGATATGGTAAACCACAACAAACTGATCAAAGTCCTCTCCTCCCTAAACCTTAGTGCTTTCACTGTTACCTGGTTCCAAAACTACCTATCAGACAGACAACAGGCTATACTGTGGCAACATCACCTATCCACTCTCCTCCCAGTCTCCCTAGGTGTCCCAAAAGCCTTGATCTTAGGACCACTATTGTTCCCCCTCTTTACCAACCAACTCCACACCTCCATTCATCAAACATCTGTGATACAATACGCAGATGACTCTACCCTCATATGCTCTGCCCCTACCATACAGGACCTCTACACCATAACCCAGAACTCATTTCTATCAGTAGAATCCTGGCTTACCAATTCTCAACTCATTCTAAACTCAAATAAAACCAACTTCCTCCTCTTCTACCCCTCAAAAACACCTACAACACTCCCAGTTTTCACCCTAGAGTCCAAAAACAAAACTATTATCACCTCTGTGAAACATACAAAACTGCTAGGGGTCAACATTGACAACACTCTAAAATTTGATATCCACAAAGCCCAGACTATCAAAAAAGTTCATAAAAAATTAGGCATACCTTGCAGAAACAAGAAATTTTCAACCAGATCTACAAAAGCTACTATTGCCCAGACACACCTCCTTTCACCCCTACTCTATGCCTCCCCTATACTAACCAACCTACGCAAATCATACCTTACTAAACTAGACTCATGTTACAAAAAAATAGCCAAATTTGCTACAAACTCCCCCTACAAAACACACCACTGTACAGCCTATAGACAACTAAACTGGCTAGAACTTACTCAGCTCCTCCAATACAAGCAACTAACCTTCACCCATAAAATATTCCATGAACCAGATATAACCTCAGCCCTTCAAGATCTCATAAAACCATACACCACCACTAGAACACTCTGTTCTAGTGACAAACTCCTCGTTAAATCCACCAACACTAACAACTCAACTGGAGAATCCTTATTCTCTAACATCATTCCTAAAATATGGAATAAACTACCCACTTCCATCACTTCTATCTGCACCATAGTACAATTTAAAAAACTTCTGTTTACTCACTTAGAAAAATCCTGGCTTTGCTCTTGCTACCCACATGACTTATATTTTCCACTTTTTATACACACCCTCTGACTTTCTTTAGATCTACACTTTACAGTACTATTCTATATATACTATCCTATATATACTTCTTCCATCCCTATATATACTTACTCTTTTACCTCAAATCATTTCAAGTCTTCCTCAAAAATATCATACTGTGCTTTCTAATATACATGCTAGTCTAGTTTGTATAATACCATATAATCCTTGATGTACAAATTTTGTTAAAATTGCTAAGGTATCATCTCTTTCAGTTATTTATATTTGCAATGTGTATTTTCATTGTTGACCTGTACTCTAATTTTCTTGTGGTATAATGTTTGTTTTTTATATTGTTGGAGCTTTTCTCCCTGGCCCTCCACTGAAAATGGACTTGTGTCCAGTCAGACTTTTCTGGTAAACAACTGTTAAATAAATAAAATGTTAAAAAAATAAATAGAGATTCAAATTCTTTTTTAGCCGAGGGCATTTTTGTAATGAAAGAAGATGTGGCTGCAGAGCAGGTTGATGTAACACAGTTATGCAGCATGCTTACACAGGTTGAGGATGCATTATATAGGCTTAAAAGACTGCAATTACAATACTTCCACTTGGAAGCTTGCCTGAAATTGAAAATTATTCCGAGAGGTCTCAGGGTATTAAAAATGCCCACCTATGGATAGAGATACTCGGAACTGCTGGGCAAATGGCAGAGAATGAACACTGAGTTAAGCTTCAGTTATATAAGATTATTGATTGATTTTTTTCAAACTGAAAGACAGAAAGCTCAGTGAAAAGGTGTTCTCCCTTCAGAACAAACTGTATAACAGATTCCTCTCTGCGGTGACTGACACCAGTAAAACTATAAGACAGGCTTCTACACAAACTAAAAAAGAAATTGCTGGGAAACCACTCGGTTGGCAGCAGACAACTATTTTATTAAGCGTTTTTCATCTCTCAAAATAGAGAGACAAATAAGTGCTTAATAAAATATTGCTACCAAATGAGTGGTTTCCCAGCAATTTCTTTTGTGATTGACATCAGATTAAGCAGCATTATTGATTCTCTAGTTGCCTATGAAAGGAAACTTTTGTTTGTAAAGACCAGAAAGTTGGAGAAAGATAAACAGGACTGTGTGAATGGCCATGTATTTGCATGGCCAAGGTCTATGAAATCTACCAATGAGGTAGCTAGAAATGAGACAACACCCACAGAGGGCAGAACAGCAACCACAAAAGAGATATTAACTATGGAGAACACTGCAATGAGCTGTACTGTGTGTGAAGCGGGTGGTGAGAATCAAACACGTATGCAAAGTGCAGATGCACTGAGCAATAAATATCAGATGGGAGCTAGAAGAATAACATCTCAGTTGCTATTTAACAATGACACCTCCAATAAGTCCGATACAGTAACCCTTGTAAATGGGCCATTGAAGAAGGAGCTGAAGTGTATCTGTGACCACTAGAGGGAGTCAGAAAATGGGTCTATATTATAACATCGAAAAGACCAAATATCGAATGGCCTAAAAGGTGAAACTTCTGTAGCTTGAAGTTGCACAGCCCCCCATACCCCCCGCTAATTATATATGCCAACTCTGACATCGCACTACAGTCAGGAAAGGGCAAATTGTCCAATTTTCACTGTACCACGATCTCACAAAAAACACATCAATGAACAGCATTTTCACATTTTAGGCCATTCGATCTTCAGCCTTTTCATTGTTATGATAGGAACCCTCAGAAAATAGTGAATGAAGGGGGATATGAACAGCACTCCCAGCAATACCCTTTACCAATATCAAAAGAGACCTGAAAGCTGCAACAAAGATCCAAGAGTAGAATGAGATTCAAGAGGAAACAAGATTCTGCCTCGAACATTGCACACACCTTAGAGAAGATGTGGTTGGTCCAAGTGAATCCTTGATATGGAATATATCAAACAGATGTCTGAATGCAGTAGAAGAGGCAGTGTTGGAGAAGGGTCTTACTTTTATTCCAGTGAATGAAGCAGAGTTAACTGGTTTTATTATAGATTTAAAATGCTTCATGAGAACAGTAATGCTTAAACTTATGTATGGGAACAATGAAATTAATGACCAATGTGCTGGGTTTACTAAACCAAGTACTTTTATGTCTGTTATCCATCCGGTGTTGATGGTATATGTGAAGTTATGTGTTGAAGAGCTATATAAGGCATTTTATGATGATAGAGGCTTCACACAAAGAAATGTTAGCAAAGTTAGAAACCTAAGCGCAGAAGAATGTGAAGCATTGTAGTGTCTAAAAATTACAATACTATAATGATACAGACTGTGGATAATGGAGGTCCAATAATAATTATGAATCGCGAGCGTTATTTTTTAAATATGAAACAGATGTTAAGTGATAATAAAATGTATGTAAAAATTAGTTATAAGGATGTTTGCAAAATGCTTAACAAAGTTTATAGCATGTTTAATGAGTGTTTATTGTCTCGGATTATAGAGCATAGTACTTTTGAATATTTTAAGGTAGATGATCCAGTCATACCAATAATACAAGGGATACCTAAGACACACAAGGACCCTCAAAATCCACCATTAAGACGTATAGATTCAAGAAGAAACTGGTGCACAGAACCTGTTTCAATCTTTTTAAAGAAATAATTCAGACCACTTTTGAACATAAATGCAGTAGTTTTGAGGGATTCTAAACAATTTATAGATGACTTATATATGTTTTTTAGAGATAGAGTAGAAACAAATACTCTGACTTTAGTTACTTTACATGTCCAATCCCTTTTCACTAAAATACCAAATGAGAGGAGGTATTGATGTTGCAGCAATATTTGTTAAGATGTGGTGAATTTGACCATAGGACAACTGATTTGTTATACCTCCTAATGGAAGTAGTATTAGAAAACAACGTGCTTCTCTTTGACCATGAGATTTATTTACAAAAGATGGCGTAGCTATGGGCACTCCATGTGCCAATAGCTATGCCAATATTGTAATGGCACATTGGGAAGAAGTGATTCTGAATGGACCTTTTGTGCAGCTTATAGGCTTTTACCGAGATGTTATGGATGGTTTATTTATTATATGGAAGGGCACTTTGAGTCAATTAAGACCTTTTTATGAGTAACACAACTCTGTTTTTGAATTTCACTATGAATTTTTCACATGAATAGATTTTTAGATGTAAAAGTCCTGAAACATCCTGAGGGGGAATGTCATCACTAGGGTCCACAGGAAGAAATGTCATAGAAATAATGTATTACTTAGAAGAAGTATGTACCTCCCTCATATATTTGATAATACAGTTAAGGGGCAAGGGATGAGAGTATCAAAGTTAAGTGCTGAAGAGGAAATGTTTAAAGATGAGATAAAACAACTCAAAGTTAAGTTTATGAATAAGGCCTATAACACTCAGAAGGTCAATCATATGCTGACACAGGTACAGGAATTGAGAAATAAAAAAGCTAGACAATATTTCTCTGAGGGCAAACCTAGAGAGAGAGGTCCTAGAGTGACTGATGTGAATAAATCTCTAGTAATGATGCCAATTTTTTTTTATTCTAGTAATGTTACACAAGCCCTGTATGTTTATAAAAGATTTTG
The DNA here is from genome assembly GCF_019279795.1 of Protopterus annectens. NCBI lineage: Eukaryota > Metazoa > Chordata > Ceratodontiformes > Protopteridae > Protopterus > Protopterus annectens. The sequence continues at coordinate 1,245,742,601 of NC_056725.1, forward strand.
GCTGGTTTTGACAGCTGATCAACAAATTACAGAGGTAGTAGGACCTAATATGAAATTTGTGTTTAAAAACATGAAATATTTGAAAAGATTGTTATGTTACCCTAAGAGCAAGCAGTTAAACAGGAACAATGGACTTAAGAAAGCTACTCTACCATGTCAGAAATGTAATTATTGTAAGTACTTTGATACCTCTGGTCAGTTTGTTCACCCTGATTTCAATTAAAGTTTTGTTTTTAAGGAGGAGGCTGCATGTCAGCCACTGCATATGGTCTACTTAGCACATTGTCTAGTATTTAGATCAGTCTATATAGAAAAGACTGATAGAAAATTGAAGAAAGAATAAGGAAGCACCTTTATAACATTAATAATAGATTAGCTACTAACGCTTTAGCTAAATACGTAATAGACAATAGTGATAACATAGTTTTAGGTTTTTGATCATTGAAAAGACAAAGATTGATGAGAGAATGGGTGATATTAGAAATAGAACTGAGGTTAATGAAACTAGATGGATAGTTAGGATGAGAGCAGACAGTGGAAGAGGCTTAAATGACAAAATACCCTTAAAACCTGTTTTGAAGGCCAGACCCTTATATAGGTAGTTTCTGCATTTTAGTTGTTTTTAATAGATTTCAGAGCACCTAGTGAGGAGTACTTGATTATTTTAGGATATCCTTATTATACTTATCTTATAAACTTGTTTTTTGATTTTTTACTATTTAAAGAAAATTAAATGTGTGTTTTATGTTTTCACATTAGATTAAGTCTGTATCCATCTGGTTTAACTATATAGAGGGCTAGTGCCTTTAAAAACCTAATAACTGTAGATTGGAACATAATTGAGATATGTATTTAAATAGGGGGTTGGGGTAAGATGTGTCAATGTCTGAGGAAGCAGTTCATTTGACTGTAAAATTGCTTATGTGTTTTATCTGAATAAAATATTTTTTATAAAACTGGACCTGAGCCTATCAGTTTGTTCTGCTCTTTTGTTGGTGTTTAAACTTGGAGTACTCCTTGAAGGCTGTGTATGAGCCAAAGTGCCAGGATATTTTATGATAAAGATGTGTTTTTATTTTATTTTGAGTGGTTTCTACCAGTGGTTTTCCAAACTTGGACAACTATTTAAAAGAAAAATCAAGTTTTCTATGCTTTTTCTTTGATTTTTTTCCATCAGACGTTTTATTGACTGCTGTGACAGAATGACTCACTCAAAAGTGAACTCTCAAGACATCTCGGTGAAAAAGGAACTACAGTCTATAATGGGCAGTATCCAGGCGCATTCTATTAAATTTGATAAACGTGAGATCAAAATGGACAATATAAGAGAATAGTCCATAAAACAAGCAGAAATGTTAAAATAGATCATCAAACAACAATCTGTTCAGATCTCAGCAATAGAAGGCACATTAAATGAGCTGGATGGCAGAATGGCAGTGAGTGAGAATCACTCAGAATTCCTGTTAAAACAAAACACTTTGCTTATGGAAAAACTATAGGACCTAGAAAGTAGATCTAGAAGAAATAATATTAGGATATTTGGAATACCAGAAAAGGAAGAATGAGACAATATGTTGCAGTTTTTAACTAACTGGATGCCTAAAATTCTAAATGCATAAGAAGCTCTCTCTTTTGGTAATGAGAGATAGATCATATAGCTCTTTCAACTTCTTCTTTGAAGAAAAATCCTCTGGTCTCCAGATTTATTATTGTAAAATTTCTCTCCAGCCAACACAAGTACCTAGTTTTCAAGACTGTCTGGGCTAATTCTCCAATAAAAATAAATAACAACACTATCAGGTTTGACAGTGACTATACTGCATCTGTTATGACCAAAAGGAAAGCATGTATTCCATTCATAAAAGACTTAAAGAAGCTAAATATTAAAGCTTGACTAATTTTTCCAGCCAGAATTAGGATCTTTTTAACCAGAAGGTCAGAAAACTTTTAATTATCTAGAAGAAGCTGTAGACTTTTCTCAGAAAAAGAAACTTTTTGATTAATCAGAACATATGGATTGGACTCTTGTCAGCTTAAAGAGACAAGTAATAAGAAATGGCTGGTCTTTGAAGGGCAAAAATAGTAAAAAAATAAAGAAACATAATGTTGTTCTCATTTTCTATTTTGTCTAAGTTGTTTTCTCACAGGTATTCAATTTTGCCATCTATTATAGTTCATCATCAAATACAAAGTAAAACAAACAAAAAATGTTTATACTTCATCAAAATATCTTTTCTATAGAATATGAAATAGTGTATATATGTTATTGTTATTATTATTACTTAAAAGTCCCTTTGTTATTTTATTTTAATTGTCTCTAACATTATTTTCAAACATAGAAAGTAGTATGTATGTGGTAGGGGTGCATTGACAGTATCTGAGACAGTATGTGTGTGTGTGGGGGGGGATGCATAGTAACATGTTTAACTAATCCACTTAATTTGTATTTGCTTTCTATACATAATTTCAAGTAATCTGGTTTTTATTTTTGGTTATTCTATCTGGTGAATGTGGTTGCATGTGATAAGCTTTATCTATGTATAGTGGTTGTTGTGTTTGGTGGTTTTTTGTTGTATGAGAATCATTTATATACATTACTTCACTTTCTTTTAACAGGTTTAACTTGTGTGGTATTTGTTCATTACTTGGGCTCTTATTCAAAGAATTAGAGATGCTATTGACTGTTTTTTATATTAACTGGTCTTTTCAGTCTCTTTTCCTGCTTAGTGTTAGTTGAATTGTTTTAGAATGTTTTTCCCATACCCCAAGCTTTTTCTCAACTTCAAACAGTCTAGATTCCATGTTCAAGCTGCCTTTGCTGCAGGGAATGCATTTTGAAGTTTAACTCTCATTTACAGGAAGTGAACTTTTAGAATCTTAAAACAAGCAGCAGAAACACAAAAACAGAACATTTAAAATAAATCTAGTTAATTTTAAAATATATCCATGTAGTTTTTATGATCATTATCTTTTAAAAAGTGAAATAATGAAAATAAGAAATGGAAAGAAGAATGCAAGTGGGAGGAAGAAAAAGAGGACATCTGCAGTCTTAAAGACACCTGGTATTATTCTCTGTTTAGTGATATTTTGTGGTCATCCTGATTATAATTCTGTGAACATTGTATCCTTTATATAAGTACAGTATAAATATAATATACTCATGCAGCAGATCATCACAATACAGAGGAATATGTCATTTATAGTGATGAAAATTCTTGTTTAATACAATATTACTGGTTTTAATGTGCCATGAAGGAAGCTAAAAGAACTAACATAACTTTAATAATAATGAATTAGCCAGTTACTGCTATACAGAATACTTCTGATAAACAAAGAAGTACTTATTAGAGTAATGGAATTTCCTCTACAGTTTCTCTGGTTCTGTAGCATGCTACCTGTTACATTGTACACACAAATATTTACACACTGTCAGAGTGGATTTTTAGATTATTCAGTCTAAACATTCAGGACTTGGCATTGTGAGTCCTGATATTTTAAAAGATTAGTTTCCTTAACTGGTCCATTATTGTCACTGACCTTATATATTGTTTCATATCCACATTCCATTTATTATGCAAGTAAAAACTATCAACTTCCTTGCTAGCTATGTCTTATTTTTCTGACATTTTTTAATTTTTCCATTGTTCAAGGGCTATCTGGTATTTTCTACCTGGAATGCCCTAAAATACATATTCTTTACAAGAATAGCTAGTTTCATTAAATAAAATCTAATAAGTAAAATGACTGATCTGCTTCTTGCAACAGACAATGGTACACCTAAAGGTTTAATCTCATAAAAAATATAATGAACACATAGATCATGGATGATCCACAGATAATGGAAGACATAAGATATAATATAAAGGGGTAGTTAAGCATCAGGACTGTTGGTGGAGATCTGGAGGTGTGGCCTGGATGCTGACTGATTGACAGCACAACTTCTTAGCTCTGCTATCTAAGTTATATTTCTGAGAGAAAAGTTCAAAAACCTGAATTCTTAGACTATTTAAATCTAGAGATTTATATTTACTACAGTCCTTAGAAGCCTACATTGGATTATTTTATCATAATTCTTTGATATTTTTTGTCAAAATTTACTCAGAAAGAGCTCTAACATTTCCTCAAGATGAGGTTACTCAAAGAACGGTTCACAAGCTCTATCAATGAAGAAGGAAATACAATCTTTATTGCCTACTATGCAGGACCCATCCTTGAAATTTGATAAAATGGATAATAAACTAGATTCCTTTAAAGAGAAATTTACCAAAAAATGAAACAGTTATGGAAATGATAATGCAACAAAAAACTCAGATTACTAGCATGGAAGACTCATTCAAAATGACATAGAAAGTAGAATTACCGAGCAAGAGTTTCAGCTTAATTTTCTCTCAAAACAAAATACTTCCCTACAAAATAAAATTGATGACCTAGAAAATAGGTCCAGAGGAAATAATCTGCACATTTATGGATTACCAGAAAAGACTGAAGGAGACAATATGGTAAATATTCTTACACCCTGGCTTCCAAGCATTTTAAATTTACCTGAGTCTCTTGCTTATGGAATTGAAAGAGCCCACAGGTCACTGGCAGTTCCTTCATCTCCTAGCAAAGTAAATAAAAATCCAAGATCAATAATAGCAAGGTTTGTCCCTTTCCAGGATAAATAATTAATATTGGAAACAGCATAGTGAAATTCACCAGTCAAATATAATGACAATATAATAAGATTTGACAATGATTACTCATCAAAAGTAATCTCTAAAAGATATGAATATCTACCCTTAATAAGAGAATTGAAGAAGAGACAATTCAAAATTAATTTATTGTTTCCTGCAAGACTTAAAATCTTCTTTCCTGAAGATGCCCATTGGATGCAGCTATATCTTATTTAACATCTAAAAACTTTTAGACCAAACAGAAGAAATGGACTGCAGTGGGCTTTCCCTAAAGCATCAAGCAGAGAAAGATGACTGGAAAGCACTAGACAAGAAGAAGAAGAGGCTAGAAGACAAATAACTTTTAAAACTCTGTCTTTCGGTATTACAAGGCTACCTTACATTAATAACAAAAATGAAGTCTTTCAATCAAAAGAATACAATCAGAAAAGAAAATCAGGTAAAGATATTGTATTCTTGTTTCTATTCTGTTGTTGTCACTATATTGACATGCTGATAATGCTTGAAGTAATACTCTACATATAAATAGAAACAAAAGTCTTAAAAATGGTAATGATAGTAATACAAAACTTATAAGAATGATACATCATTTACTTATATCTATATATACTATGTTCTAATACTAAAGATTTATTTTTCTTTTCTTTAGAAAAAGAAAAAAAAGTGACTAAAAGGAATGAGAAGTTGTCTGTATAACACATCACACTGCATTTTCTTTTTCATGATATTTATCTGGGGATTTACTGGTACTTATATAGAGGAATTTAAATGTTTACTAGTAGTATTTTTGTTCTTTCCCTTTGATATACTGAACTAGTATAGACATTTTGAAAAGCTCTTCTTCTTCTTTCGGCTTTTCCTGGTTAGGAGTCACCACAGCAAATCACCCATCCGCTCATGATTGGCAGTGGAGTTTTATGGTGTTGAGTTGCCAGCCCGGCACTCAACCTTCCACAGAAGGCACACACATGCACATACTCACACCTAGGGCCAATTTGGAGTGTCCAATCCACCTACAGCATGTCTTTGGGATGTGGGAGGAAACTGCACCCTAAGCTTTCAAAAAAAAAAGGGAGTGTTGAGAGCTTGTTTTACCGATATTTCAGTATAATGGTTCCATGACTTGAACTGTTTTGGCTAATGTGTAAGAAGGGAGTTTTTATGCGTAACTGTTTTAGAAAATGTTTCCATGGCTGTTAACTCTTTTGATGTGTACAGAGTTTGTCTGGACTGTATGGACAGTCATGTAGAGAGGGGGAAAGTTGTCAAATATTCAAAGAGCTTGAGATGCAATTAATAGCATTCAAATTATTTACTTACTTATTTCTTGGCTTCCTGCCAAAGTCTCAAGCTAAAACAATTATTTACTTGCTCTCAAGATAATATTTTACATGTTTAATCCTTTTAGAAGCTTAAAATCCCTTTGTGAGTGTGTGAGTAACTTAAAACTACACAGCCTAGAAATGATGTAAGCATTTGGGTTTAAGGTCAAACATGATCTGTTTGAGTTTCTTAGCTTCTTAAAGGGATATTAACTTAATTTACTTAGAAGTGCATTACTGAAACAGAATCAAAAGTAATGAGTGAAATGTTAACAGATAAGTAAGTTTACAAAACGTGACACAATATATCTGAAGTCATTCCTAACCAACCTGACAGTCTATAAATGAATGAAATATAGTAAAGAAAATGATGTAAAGTAGATAGAGCTATATTTCAATATAACACTTACACTAATGTTTCATTGGGTTTAATTAAAGGAAAGGTACTTTGTCATGCATTTTTGGGAAATGCATAAAGGACAATTGAATATGTAAAAATGTAAAGAGAAAGTTATCATTAAAACCTCTCTGTATAAAGCAATGTTTTACTACTAAATAATATGACTATTATAATGTTATGATGGTGCTTAAAATAATCATCTGGGTTTAATCTTCTACATTGTTAAAGAAAAGTATATTATATAAAAAGAAGAGACATAATAAGCTGTTTTCTGTTAAAGTAAATGTGATTAGATAGACTAAGAAATGAGTCTTGGTAGAGGGCTTAGAGGGTACACTTGAATAGCTAAGCTATTCAAGGGTGGGGTTTGTTTCCCCGTAGGAGGTTTAGACTGTCTTTTATTTCACTTTTCAATGTTTCATTGTTACACTTCTTTTCATTGGGTGCGTGTGAATTATAATTACTTTGTCATAACAGGTGAAAATAAGTAATTTTGCTTAGTTAAATATGTTTATTCTCTGGTAAAGATATCCACATATGGCTAGCAATTTTAGTAGTAACAATTTATCTATGAAATGCACTTCTATCAACATAAATGCTTTAAATAACAATTGTAAAAGGGGAAGTCTTTAAAATATATGAAAATGCTCAATTCACAAATTATTTTTCTACAGGAGACACACCTTGTGCATGAAGACATAAATAAAATGAACACAAATAACTATACAGTTTTAGATAGTTCCCATTATAAACAAAAAGGGAGAGGAGTAGCAGTTTTATGGAAAAGCTCAATCTTAATGCCCAAAATCCTAAATACATATCATGACAGATCAAGGACATTTTGTTTAGTGATGATATCAATAAATGGGAAGAGACATACACTAGTACATATTTACTGGATACCTGGACTAGGTGTCAAAGTGGTAAAGCAGCACTTGGTAGACATTATTCATCCCTTCAAAGGAAATATAATAATATCAGGAGACTTCAATTGTATAATGAATGATTCTGACATTGAAAAAACACATGTAAGAAAATACCAGCATTGACAGTACTATCTAATTTCATAGGTTCATAGGTTCATAGGTAGGTACTAGGCTATCAGCCCCGGGGCCTATACAAGCCCAGCCAAAAAGGTACCCTGGCTTTTGCCACCCAAGAAAACTATTTTTCTTTGCCACTGTTGAGCAGAGCCACAGAGGTGATCCCTGGGGTGAATTTCCTATTCCCATCCAATCATCAAGATTTTTCTTGAAGAGTGCTAATGAGGAGCTTTGTTTGATATCGATAGGTAGTTTATTCCAGAGTATGGGAAGTCTTTGGGACAGGAATCTATCCCTCCAGCATGTTCTGTTTATTGTGGTGACAAGGTTTAGGTCCCTAGAGCATGTAGCTCGGAGGGATTGGAATTTCTTTAAGTGGAGCATGTCCATTAACACCTTTAACATTGTAGACATTAATGGGTGTGCTGATCCAAAATCATTATTTTTTACACACTATTCTCACCGATATGGTATATAATCAAGAATAGATAGAGTGTATATGTCAAGAGGTCTAACTGTAAAAACTAGATAAAGTCAAAGTAATCACATGTCCATTGTCAGACCATAATCCAATTGCTTGACTTGGACTTGAATACAAAACAAAGGATACATGTAACTAGCATGCCATCATACATAACAAGCCTGCACAAGAGATACATTTTTTTTTCTGCGATATATGTATGAGACTCTTTGAAATCATTTTTATATAGCAAAGCTTTAGCATGGTTTAATAATAAGAAAAAGCAATGGAACAATGACATATTGGACTTACACACAAAAATTAAGTTAAAATTTGATATTCAGAAATCGAAGAAATACTTAATAAGTGAACTTGATGAGATTAATAAAAAAATATTAGATACACTACATCATAGGACAATGATTATTCTGGAGAACATTAAAGTATATTCCTACTCGATGAGTCCTAGAAATCAGAAAAGAATAGCAAACAGAACTAAAAAATATAAAAGTAAATCAGATAAAGGACATATATATATATTCCAGACACTAAGAAGAAAGTATCAGACTGAAAAGGAATACTAGAAGCCTTTAAATTATATTTCAATAAAGTGAATGCACAAAGTAAAAAAAAATAAACCCACAAAGAATATTAAAAGCCATCTTTAGGAAACATATCAAAACTAAATTATTAGATGATGATATAAAGTTAATAGATAAACAAATCAGAATGACTGAACTTAAAATCCAAAATTAATAAATTAAAGATAAATAAAGCTCTGGGTATTGAACTTAAATCTCAAATTAATCAATTAAAGTTAAATAAAGAGCCAGGTATAGATAATATTATACCAGAAATGTTCAAATTACTAACTAAAGGAGCACTAGCATTATTGTTAAAGTGTTCACTTTAGTAAAAGATGCAAGGATATTCGAAATACACAGTAATATCTCCTGTTTTGAAGCCAGATAAAAATGCAAGTGAATGTTCATCTTATAGGCCAGTATCTTTGTTGAATGTAGACTACAAGATGTTCTTGGCACCACATGCAGCTAGAATTTAACAGTTACTTCCATGGTTAATTAACACAAATCAAACTGGCTTTTTAAAAGACTGAAACATGTATGATAATACTAAGAGACTCTTATCCTTAAATGATTATAGTAACCTTACAAAGAATGACAAGACTATGGTAACTCTCGGCATAAATATTGCCTTTGATTTAGTTCACTGGAATTATTTATGGCTGGTTTTAGAAGAATATGGATTCTCACAAAATTTACACTATTAATTAAATCTCTTTATGAAAAATCCTTAGCTTATATAAAGATTAGTTTGTGCTTTTCTAAGTCTATTGAAATTACTAAGGGCACAAAACAGGGATGTTCCTTGTCTCTTTTATTGTTTGCAATGGTCTTAAAACTGTTTGCAAGTGGTATTAGTATGAATGAAAATATTAAAGGTATACAACTTGATAATAGTCTAGAAATTAAGGTTCAGCTATTCATGGATGATATTCTATTAACCCTAAGGTTTAACAACAACTCACTAAAAGTGCTATTAAATTCAATTGAACAGTTCCAGGGTCTCAGGCATTAAGTTTAATGAAAGCAAGATAAAGATGCTACTTATAAACTCTAGTAAGAAAGATTTAGACAAGGAATTTTCCAAATATTTAATAGCTGATAATAAAAGTAAATATCTAGGGATTACAATAATAAATAACTTAGACAAAACAATTACAATGAACTATAGTATATCTTAAATCATCTTAAAAGTCTCATATAGAAATGGAATATTTTTTTTTCCAATGGAAGACTGACTTTATACAATTAAAATGATTATTTTTTCCAAAATTATTACTTTATACAAGCCTGTTCTCTTCCCCATCTACCTTACATAAAGCAATTTATTTATTTTTTAATAGATTAATGCTAAACTTTCTATGGCACCCTACTAAACCTAGAATAGCAATAAATTATCATTTAAATAATTGAGAAGCAGGGGGAATTAGTCTTCTGGATATAGAAATGCATGCATTGTCATCTATCATAAAGGCAATGTCATTATGGATAAATGCATCATATTTAGCCAGGTGGAAGCAATTACATGAATGAATATGGTTAAAATCAGGTTTTATATTGTCATCACAATATGCATAAATAGTATCAAATGATTTTCTTTGGATGATGAGAGAAAAAAAGCGCAAAATATAAGTTCCAAATTCATAACTTACACATTAAATGCATATAAAAACCATTTGAATAAAAACCAAGACATAAAAGCTTGGTCATTTTTCTTATACCCTATTGCATGCATGCTTAACAATATTAATACTTTTGAAATACATACAATCAAGAGTCTTAGAAGATATGAATTGATTTTTTTGCATCAGTTTGTTAGAATCTGGGAAAGTTCTAACAATGGAACAAGTAAGAAGTAAATTTAACTTAGACAATAAATTTTGGCTAGTAATACAAAATATGACTCAATATATCAAACAGATTAGAAACAATCCAGCTAAGAATCAGACAATATGCTCCTAAATTTATAGAGCATATGATCTCCTTTACAATACAAACTGTTCAAGGAAGAGGTCACTTATCAAACATTTATAAAATTAAAAAAAATTATATCATAAATGCATTTTTGTAACTATTATAAAAATATCAATAATCAAATCCCTAATGACACCAATATAAAATTAATACTTGTCCCTGCAAAGCAAACAGGTCTTTCTTTACAATGGAAGCTTTTCACATGGAACTTTTTTCATAGATTGCATATAACACCACATAAAAAGGAACTAATGTTTGAACAAGATAGTGTATGTTGGAGGTGTAAAATGAAATTGAAAGCAGATTAGCATCATATGTTTTATGATTGCCAACTGCTTAAAACATATTGGGTTAAAATAAATTATTTCTTACAAACAGTTCTTAATGATAAATTTCAGTTGTCTAAATTGTTGATATTGTTTAATGCTGCTGTACTTCACTGTGTTCATAGAACAAAAAATTCACTCCTATGGGCATTGTTATCCATCAAACACAAAATTATAACAACAAATTTGAAAAGCGAGACTTCTCCTTCATTTAAAGAATACAAAAACATTGTATTAAATGGAGCACGAATGGAATTAACCATCATCGGATGGAGAACAGACAGGATAATGTCTTATTACAACTCATGGCGAAAAGTGATTGAAATACTAGAGAGAAAAGACTGTAATATTTTATGAGATGAATCTTGATTGTAAAGATGTAAATCATACTTGTTAGACACCCATGTACATCATTTTGTTGAAGTTATTTGTTGTTTAACTGTATACATATATGTAAATATTATAAAGTTATGGAAAAATATATATTTTTGAAAAATTAAATAAAAATATTTGGAAAAAAAAGACTGTTGGTGGAATACAGAATACTTATAAATGCATAGCATGAATGAAGCTGATAGCATAGAAAACAGAGAATGACTTGCCATACATAACATCTGGCAATGTATTATAACCTCCAAAATTATAACAACAAATTTGAAAAGTGAGACTTCTCTTTCATTTAAAGAATACAGAAACATTATATTAAATGGAGCATGAATGGAATTAACCATCATCGGATGGAGAACAAACAGGATAATGTCTTAATACAACTCATGGCAAAAAGTGATTGAAATACTAGAGAGAAAATACTGTAATATTTTATGAGATGAATCTTGATTGTAAAGATGTAAATCATACTTGTTAGACACCCATGTACATCATTTTGTTGAAGTTATTTGTTGTTTAACTGTATACATATATGTAAATATTATAAAGTTATGGAAAAATATATCTTTTTGAAAAAATTAAATAAAAATATTTGGAAAAAAGACTGTTGGTGGAATACATAATATTTATAAATGCATAGCATGAATGAAGCTGATAGCATAGAAAACAGAAAATGACTTGCCATGCATAACAGAGAGCTATTAATCATCTGAAAGTTTGTAAAATAAAAATTAAGCATACATAGTTAAGTAAATGATGTTATATTACAATTGTATACACATAAGGACATCCACATGCAAAAACACACTCAAAGTGAAATGCATACTTACACAGACCACACTTGTCTATTCATAAGTAAGGACTCTACAGATGTATTTACACAAGTTATAACCACCTGCCTATAAAAACTATATGGCCCCATAACCTTTGGTATTACTTCAGTATGCAGTTGTCCCAATGCTTTCCTTAAAATGCAATTGTGAAATCTAGCACCTAATGTGATGCACCAAAGAGCTGTGCAATGCAAAAAAGTTTTATGTGTCAACACAGGGAACACTTCATTACTAAAATGCAAATGAAAACAAGCATGCAGCGGAAGCTAACATATCTTATATGGGACAACATATGGTTCACACCTCTGCACACTGGTTGCTATAAAAGTGTTTTTATACAAAATGATTTTTACAGACATTTGACTGGAAACTATTAACAGTGATTATAAACTTGTTATGAGAGAAATATATTTATTTGACTTCTATATAGATATTAAGTTCCATATAACAGCATTTATATACATTACTGTACTTATACTTGAATATAAGCTATTGTCTTCTGTGCTTTATGAAACAGTTTAGAGGAGATGATAATTAAAACACTTCAATCTGATCAACATCTGTTGCCTTAATTACTCAGAGTTACTTTGCTAATTATTGGAAAATAATATTAATGAGCAGATTTAACTCTTTGAAATGTTCTGCATTTGTTAGTGAAATATTTAATTTTATTTTATACAAAACTGACTTTTAAATCATTTCAAGCATTTTCCATCTCTCATTTGTATGATAAATACAAAAACTTGATCCGCACATTTCAAAATATGGCAATGAAAAGTACTATAAACAAATTTGTAAGTACATGATACTTAAAATATAATCATAAAAGAATGCTTCCTGTACAGAAGTTAGATGTTAAATGTATATTCCAAGTACTAGAGGTATTGATGGTAACACACATACATTCATAATACAAACATTCACTTAAAACACTCATTCATTTGTATATTTACTCTCATGCACAGATACATAGAACATATTCACTCTCAACTGTTAATATACATATCAAACATCTACTCAAAATTTACAAACACATACACATAGTTAAAAACACATACACACAGTTATATGTATGCACATCCTTGTAAATATATTATGCATATATAAGCACATTCAATATATACTAATATGTAATTTTAAATTGTAGCACTTTTTAATTATACTTCCATATTCTATTACTTTCACCTTGTCCCCCATGTTATTAAATAAGTTTTAAAAGTTTTATAATATGTGATCTTGATATGCATTGGAGTTATGATATATACAGGTTAATGTGTTATAGGTGTTGTCAGTTTTATTTATTTCCTCCATATAAATGCTTAAATACTAGCTATTTATACAATTTTCTATAATAAGATTAATTGGAAGAAATGTCTATATAAAATGTCTTGATCAAATAGCAAAATTTGAAATGCATTATTTCTGGAATATTTTTGATATATTCAGAAATACATAATATCATTCTTTATTATTAACATTTCCAACTTTATATTTCTAGGATGTTAAATATTAGTGTTTCCCAAATGAATACTTTATTGCTTTTCCTTTTACTATGACTTGAGTGTGCTCTGAATAGTTATAATTAATAATATTGTTTTAAATTAAGATGCAGTACTAACTGTTTAGCTAGGTGACATTGGGATGGGTTGGTTCGTGTGCGATTTGTATGATTATTTAATCAAATCAGGGAATTCTTGTTCCATGATGGCAGGTTTGAATGTATATAAGTTTGAAATTTTGCTTTTGTTTTTTGTATCTGTCCATAACAACAATTATTAGTACTTGATTATTATATTTTAAACTAAATCATCTTAAATCAGTGTATTTACATGCTTTTCCTACCTGTCCCTGCTATGGCCAACCTCTCGGACCCCTCAGCAATGCATTGGTGATGTACGAACGCCTCAACTCTTTGTTTCCCCACTTCTGCTACATTTGCTGATTGTAAACAGACAGCTCACTCAACCTTGATGTTCATCTCACTGTCAGACACACTGAAGTTCCTGCTGCAGTACAATTTAGTAGCCTCTCACCAGTAAGGATCCACTGCAATCTATGGGCAGACAATATCTGCTCGCACCTGGACATTCCATTACTTAATGTATGTACAAACTGTATTGTAACAGGCTTATCTGCAATACATATCATTAGCCTAAGGCCCCTTGTACATCACCTCTGTCCTAACCCTGCCCCTCTTAACCTCCTGTTTTACAGTCTTCTGATACTGTGCCACTCCAAGCTTTGCTGCCTACTCTGTCTACTGCATAACTTAGGAATTCCCCTTTCTCCTCTCAGTATTTAATTGACCTCAGGTCTTAAGTTCACTAACCTACCCTGCAAGTTCTTCTGAAATCCATCTCCCACCTCCAGCTAACACTTCACCCACTAAATTTTAACTCCCCACTAGTGTTTCTCATTGCACTTAGGCACTCATCTTTACTGTTTTTCCTCCCTAACCAGCATACCTGCATTGTGGTTGTTTGGTTTTTCAGATGCAGCTTCTAACCTGGGCCATCCCTGTTAGCTCAGCTTTCTGCCATTCATAATCTGTTCCTTAACCCGTTTCTCCCATGCTAGTACACTTAATCCCTGCCCACTCTTCCCATGTTGCCTTACGCCATTTAAGACAGCCCTCAGTGTTTGCTGCTCTTTCTTTCCTACCTGTCTCTGCCATGGCCCACCCCACAGACCCCTCAGCAATGCATTGGTGATGTATATATGCTGCAACTATTTGTTTCTCCACTTCTGCTACTTTTGCTAATTGTAAACAGGTTAGTTATATTGTTCTTTTAGCAGTTGCTGTGCTGTTGGTACAAGATGCATCCAAGACATAGGCACCATGTATTTAGCATTATTATATAAATCTGCTTGCTTTAATCTGCCCTGTATTAAGCATAGTCATACAAATCTGCTTGTGTTTAACTCTGCAAGGTTTGCACAGTATAACCTTTAGCCTAAACTGGTCCGGACATTGTGGTAACTTATTAGATACTTGCAATTATGATCTTCAAACAATGTTGAACCATAGCACCTAGGCGACAACTAACTAGACTTCCTGTTGGCTTAAATACCATTATTTATGATTTCTTTATATCCTAGAAATTAGTGTTAGTGTTCTTTGCGAGCTTTGACTAATTATCTAGCCTGCAGCCATTGTTATTTCAAGACGCTATGATCTATTGCAAGGCACACTTCTTACCCGACTGTAATACAGTAGTTAGTTGTTAAAGCAAATTAGCAACTGCAATTGCCCTGTATTGTTGCCTTTAAAACTATAAGTTAGTTAACGTACCTTACTGTATGAACTCTGACCTATAAAGCCAAAAATGATTTAGCAACAAGTACTGTAACACTGTGAAATGGACTGCTACCACCTCTCATACCTATTACCTAGTGAGATGTTAGGAATGTTTTTTTCTTTATTTGTTCACTACTATTATTTTCAGAACAGTGAGATATTGACTTGTTGTCTAACGGCTGCTTATCTAGCTTTATGCTGTTGTTTGCTCTCCTTTAAAAAATCAAATCATTGCCTGATTCCTTGCCCGCACTCTATACTAAAAAAGATAGTGAAAAGTGTTTTGCTAAGAATAGCTACTGAAATAATATTTTTAATGACTAAATACTGCCAGACTCTATCTATACTCTTTCCTATTTCTGTATTAATCTCTCTCCTATAACTAATAGCTCATCATCCTACTATTGTCATACCCACCTCTAACCTGTACTCACTGTCCTACTCTTTACCATATTGCTGTCGCATCCACTTGTTTTACTAACCCTATCGCTCTCTCTGTATTTCTCTCTCCAGACAGCTCACTCAACCCTGATGTTCCCCTCACTGTCAGACACACTGAAGTTCCTGCTACAATACAATTCAGTAGCCTCTCACCAGGAAGGAACCACTGCAGTCTACGGGCAGATGCTATCTCCTTGCACCCGGACATTCCATTACTTAATGTATGTACAAACTGTATTGTAACAGATTTATCTACAATACATATTGCTAGCCTAAGGCCCCTCATACATCACCTCTGCCTTAACCCTGCCTTTCTTAACATCCTGCTTTACAGGCTCCTGATACTGTGCCTCTCCAAGCTTTGCTGCCCACTCTGTCTACTGCATAACTTAGGAATTCCCCTTTTAGTATTTAATTGACCTCAGGTCTTAAGTTCACTAACCTACCCTGCAAGTTCTCCTGAAATCCATCTTCCACCTCCAGCTAACACTTCACCCTTTAAATTTGACCTCCCCAGTAGTGTTTCTCATTGCACTTAGGCACTGGACTTTACGTTTTTTCTTCCCTAATCATCATACCTGTGTTGTGGTTGATTATTTTTTTCATATGCAGCTTCTAACCTGGGCCAACCCGCTCCATCTGCCCTCACTGCACTCAGCCTCACTCCACTCCCCAGCCCTACCCCCTTTACACCCACCCCCTATATCCTTAGATTTATACTCTCTACACCACTCCCACCACCCAACAAGGCCCAATCATTTGGTTCTCACAATTAACCACTACAAACTCCCACCACTCTACAACAGCCAATCTCTGTGTTCCCACAATCAAGCACAACCAACTCCCACACCTGGCCACATCTCAACTCCGCACCCTCCTCAAACATAACCCTAACCATCAAACTTTCAAACAACTAGCAATAAAGTATTCCACAGAGCTCAAGGTACTCAGTCAACTATTCACAGTTAGCTATAGCCTCCGAATCTCATTCAACAACAATTGCAGGCATTTCCCTGGCTTATTCTTACAGTCATCAATAGTCACCTAACTCCTCAACAGCAATCTCACTCATTCTTTAGCCTATACAATAAACCCACAACATGCTCCTCACTCACACTCTAACACTCACAGCCCTAATTTTACTTACAGATATTACTTCCTATCACCATACAGCTATTGCATGTACAGCAAACTCCATTTCAATCACACACTCCATACACCCAGGTCTCTTTCACATAACAACCTGTCACCACATTATAATAAACTCCCCACCATGCCAGTTCTCAATAAACCATCCATACAATACAATAAGTACCTCACCAAAATCATAAAACTAACTGTATTCATTGCATCCAGGCTGTCTCTCACTGTAAACTTACACCCAAACCCTGGCCCTCCCAACTCGTCTATTAACCTCTTAAATACAAATATATCCCACAATCGACCTTACCTCTCCAGAATTGCTAGTGATCTGCTATTACTAAACATTAATATTTGAAGCATACTAAACAAGGTCCATGACTTCCATGCTCATCTTTGCAACTACTTACCAGATGTAGTACCCCTAACTGAAACCTGGTTAAACCCTGAAATCTCCAATAATGTAATTACTGCCCTTGGCTATAATTTACTATGCAAAGACCGGATAAACAAAAAGGGAGGAGGTGTTGCAATACTATTTAAAGACCAGCTCAATGTCACAACACTAGACATCCCTACTCCAGCCCTAGGTATCGCCAAAATTTTACTTACTAACCTCAAAATGAAAGTCAGGAAAACTATAAATATAATTGGTTGCTACTTCCCTCCAGATGATAGTATAACCTCCCTTGAGAACTTACTCCATTGGGCATCAGATACTCTCCCTCAAGAAGCAATTATTCTTGGTGACTTTAACACTGACTGGACACAACGTAACTATACCATACCTGCTAATCATATCAATGTCCATGGTTTCACTTATCTAATACAACACCCTACTAGAACTGACAAAACTACAAACAGACAAGTCTATCCTAGATTGGATACTTTCTAACAAACTATCCCAAATAAGTCAATCTGGTTGTCTGTCTGACAGCCTGAGTGACCACTTGCCCACCTATATAATTAGACATCGCCCACCTTTAGAAAAAACAACCACCTTCCAAGAGATATGCAACAAAAATAATTTTATCCAATCTAACTTCATCTCAGCTGTGAAAGCCTGCAATTGGAATCCCATCAAGCAATTTAACCTCAATAAAGCCATTAGGTTCTTTAACTCCACATTCTTAAATATACTAACTACCCATGTTCCACCTAGAACCATCAGAATTAAGTCTAACTATGCAACCTGGTTGAGCAAAAAAATCAGGTCTCTGCTTCATGAAGATATAAAGCTTGGTCCAACTGGTACAAAGTCGAAACAATAGACTCTAAACAAGCATACCTAGAATTCAGAAACAAAACCAAAAAAAAAAAAGATCAGAACAGACAAAATAAATTACTATCATAGCATACAAATGAAACATCTACATAATCCTAAAAACTTTTTGAAAGCTATTAATAATGTTCTACAGCCAGGTAAATCTAAGATCCCTTCCCCTACTACTACTGACACATCTACTAATATTGCCGCCCAATGTAACAAACTCTTCACTGAATCCATACTTGCACTAGCAAATTCTCAAAGCTCCCCTGACCCCAATGAAAACTATGAATATCTCACTAATGAAAACAGCTTTACCTTTCACCCAGTCTCTGTAAACTTGATTATAAAATTACTAAGAAAGCTAAAACCAACCACACTAGCTGCAGGCAAACTCCCAGCTGAATTTTTAAAAACTGCCACTGATGCAATAGCATATCCAGTAATCATCCTCATCAACTGCTCCATCTCTGAAAAACTAGCCCTTGACATCTGGCAGATCTCCCACATTATTCCCCTCCATAAAGGGGGGAACTCAGAAGAACTAACTAATTACCACCCTATAGCTATATTGTCTCCACTCTCAAAAATACTGGAAAGGTACTTTCACATACAAATTATGGAACACCTCAGCACACAAAAACTTCTTACTAACACACAGAATGGTTTCAGGCCTTAACACAGCACAACCAGTGCCCTCATGTCATTTACACATACACAGTCAATAAACACACAAATGAAAGTAAACATGTTTCAGCAATCTTCCTAGACCTTTCCAAGGTCTTTGATATGGTTAATCATAACAAGCTCATAAAAGCTCTATCAGAATTAAATCTTGCCCAATCCACTTTTGCCTGATTCCAGAGCTACTTACAGGAAGACAGCAGGCTGTTAAATGGCATCAGGAGCTATCCCCTATGCTCACAGTAACAATAGGAGTTCCACAAGGATCTATTCTCGGACCACTGCTATTTACTATTTTCACCAATAACCTTTATACCTCTACTCTCCACTCCTCAGTCATCCTGTATGATACGTTAGTCTGTGGCTCCTCTTCACTTCAGGAACTACACCAACAAACCCAAGCCTCCTTTCTCTCTGTTGAATCATAGCTCACTGACCTCCAACTCATGCTCAACCCAAACAGAACTAGACTTATCATCTTCCATCCTGCACAACATACCAATCCTGATCTCTCATTTAATGTTCTATCCAACAGCAGAACTATCATAGCTCCTGTTACCCACACAAAGCTTCTTGGCATTGTAATTGATTGTAACATGACATTTGATATCCATATCTCTCACCATAAAGCAAGTCCACAAAAAATAGGCACAACATATAGAAATAAACAGTTCTTAACAAACACTGCTGGGAGATTATTGCAAGCACACATCTCATCTCTACACTACCATGACTGCAATGCAGCTAAAGTGCCACTATTTTTGTTTCTGCATGAACTGCCATGTTTTATGCAATGCAAGATTAAATAAAGAGTTCATGTATTGTAGTGAATTACCAATTCTTGTCTAAGTTTATAAGTCTTGTAAATAGTGTAATTTGCATTTAGAAATTTTGTTAAGTTTCTATATTTTTCTCTGTACTAAGTGTGGAGCTTTTCTCTCCAAATTCATGTCTAAGTTTTATAAGCCTTGTAAATATTGTAATTTACATTTATAAATTTTGTTAAGTTTCTATATTTTTTCTCTGTAGTAATTGGTGAGCTTTTCTCCCCGGACCTCCACTGAAAATGGGTTCCTGACCTAATGGACTTTCCTGGTCAACGAATGTCAATAAATAAATAATAAATAAATAAATTATATGCCTCTCCAATCCTTACTAACCTTAGAAAAAACAACTTATGCAAACTAGAAACCTGCTATAATAAAATTGCCAAATTCGCTACAAACAGTGCTTATATATTTCACTACTGTCTAGCTCTCAAACAACTAAACTGGCTGAAACTTCCTCACCTACCTTTATATAATCAACTTACCCTATCTCACAAAATTCTATATCAGCCAGAGAAAACCCCATCACTACAAATTCTGAGAATTCCATACTCCTGTACCAGAAACCTGTGCTCCACCCACAAATTCCTCCTCAAAGTAACTAAAAATAATAATGCTCTGGTACATCTCTCTACTCTAACACAATAGCCAAACAATGGAACAAACTTCCACCTCTCATCACTGCCATAGCTTCCACATTAAAGAGTCCCTAAAATCACACCTGATAAACACATGGCTGTGCTATTGTAACACTCCTGGTTAATATTAGAGCCCATTTTCCTCACTCTGTCTCCTTAACTCAGTACTTTTCTGTCTCACCTTCATTCCTCACTGTACCTATCTAACACACCTTCAACACATACTTGTCTCCTCACATCTCTGTTAAGTATATCCACCTCTACCTCTCTAGCTGTTCTTTTGACAGCTGCAAAAATGTAAAAAAAATGCAATACCTCCTTCTTTAAAACCTTATATTGTATACTGATGCTGTTATTATAAATCATGTCATATGTTATATGATGCTATTTGTCATTAATGTACTATGTGAATTCATTACTGTACTGTATTGGGTGTATTCATAATGATGAATGTTATTATGTGTGTAGATGTTATTTGTGGAGCTTTTCTCCCTGGGCCTCTGCTGAAAAAGGACCCATGTCCAGTCGGACTTCCCCAGTAAACAAATGTAAAATAAATAAATAAAATAAATTCTTATGAAAAGTGACATATAATTGTCTCTCTTTAAACATCAGTGGAGTTAATAATCCATTGAAGAAGAGTAGCTTAAACAACTATTTAAAACTTCATAAAGCTTATATAATGTTCTTACAAGAAATGCATTTGTTTTCTGACGATTTAGATAGATTGATATTAAAGGATTATTCAACTCTTGTGAGCTCTCATTTTAAATAAAAAATGAGAGCCAATCTTATTCTTTAGAAAAATTCATTACCTGTATCTGAAATATTACCTATTCAGATAAAAATGGCATGTTTGGTTTAGCAGGGCTAGAAAATGACAAAAAAATCTTATACTTTTGTGAATTTTTACTGGATACCTGGAATTTGAGCCAAAGTTGCTAAGAAGTTTTTGGATATTATAACCGTATATACAAAAGGCAAATTGATTATTGCAGGAGATTTTAACTGTATTCTTTCTAGTAAAGACACATCTACTAATAAGGTTCCTAAGCTATCCTCAGTAGCTGAACACTTAGATCATTTTATTAATTTTCAACATTTGAGAGATATGTATATATTAAATCAACTAACTCTCTTAACTTTACACATTATTCTTATAGATTTGGCACCCAGACTAACACTGATAATGTTTTTACTTCTAGTAGTTTATTTACTGAAATTGAAGACGTATTGATAACTTTATGTCCTTTATCTGACCACAATACTATTTCATCTCTAGTAACATTAAAGTCAAGTAATTTGATTTACTATCAAAGAATTTCTGCTTTTATAATAAAACTAAAAAGTTAAAGGAATGGTGTCTAAAACAAGTAGATTAGTACATTGAAATTAATAATAATACAGACGTTGTGGAAGTAATTCTTTGGGATTCTTTAAAAGCTTATCTATATGGAAGAATTAAAAATTGGTACATATGTATAACAAGAGTGGGATAAGGAGTCGATGTTTTTGCAGTCTAATATAGACAAATTGAAATCTAATTTAAAACCTTATGACAAATCGGCAAATGCTGAGTTGAAAATATTAAGTCAGAAACATCTTGATGTACTTCACCATATAATATCAGGAAATGTGGAAAAATAAAATTACAGACTTACTCAATAAACTCAAAAAGCATGCACAGGCTGGGTGTTAGATCTAAGAAAAAATAAATATTAATCGCATTAAGGAAACAATTTCCAAACAAGGTGATAAAAATAAGAAAGTGACTGATTTAAAAGACATACTAGAATGTGTTAGGAAATATTATGAAGAAATTAATAACAAAGAGACAAGCTTAGAAATCAGCAATACATCTGAAGACTTTATGAATGACATTATAATGTTTAAATTAACCGAAAAAAGGTTGAAATTAACCAAAAAACAAAGATACAAAATTGATAAGTCATTCCCTCTTAAGGAGTTAAAAGATCAAATTAATAATCTTAAACCAAATAAAGCCCCTGATCTTGATGGTATAATCCCAGAATTATACAATTTAGTCCCAGAGAATATTCTAAATATCCTATTGAAAGTTTTTGAACAAGTTAAACATATGTCAGCTCTCTTCCTGGAAATATTCTGATATCTCCTATCTTGATACCAAATAAAGATTCTAACTTATGTTTTTCTTACCATCTAACTGCATTATTAAATGTTTATTATAAAATATTTATTTTTATTCTAGCAAAAAGATTGAACCTTGTTATGTCAGGATTAATAAGTGATTATCAGACTGGTTTTATACTATACAGAAAGGTTCAGGATAACATAATTAGGCTTAATACTTTAATAGATTTGGCTAATAAAAACAAAAAGAACTATCTGTAATAAGTCTAGGTATAAATAATGCTTTTGATTCGATTATTTGGAATTATTTGTTCAAAGCACTTAAACAATATGAATTTTTCCTAGATGTAATAAATCTTATAAGTAATCTATAGAATAACTTATTATCTTTTATTAAAATTAGCTCTTTTCTTTCTAGCTCTTTCAAAATATTAAAAGATACAAAACAGTGTTGTCCCATGTTGCCTCTATTATCTGCTTTAGCAATTAAACCTTTTGCAAACTTTATTAGATCTAATAGCAAAATTCAGGGATTTTCGATAGATGAAAGTTATTTCTGTAAAATTCAATTATTTGCAGAAGACATTTTAATAATAAGTGGTGATGTTGAAGCTTCAATAAAAAATTTAACTAAGTCTATTAATTACTTTGAAAAATGTTGGGTTTAATGTTTAGCCATGATAAAATAGAAACTTTACTTATTAATAAAAAAGTTATTAATTATTTAAAAACTATAAGAATTTTATTTGGGTCAATTTCACAGATTAATTATCTTATAATTAAATCTGCTGTAAAAGACTCAATAGCAGTACATTAAAGTAATTTAATATACACTGTTACTAAAATAATTATTAATTGGGACAATTTGGTTTTTTTACAATGGAACATAGACTTATTTTAATAAAAATGATAATCCTACTAAAATACTTTTATATCTACAATCACTAATTATTCTGCAAATCCTGCTAAACATACTTTTCTATCTACAATCACTAATTATTCTACCCCCTAAAAATATTTAAGAAATTAAATTCTACTCTTCTTAATTTTCTCTTGTTCCCCAATAAATCAAGCATATAATTTGATTGGCATGTTAAAAGTTGGCAAAAAGGTGGGTTACGTTTTCCAAATGTTGAATTACATGACAAATCTTTAAATCTCAATTTAATATCTTTGTGGTTAAATTTCTCTTACCAGTCCACTTGGAAATCCATTTATGAAAGATTAATATGTAATAACAGGCATGTTGTCAAATCTTTCTATAGATTTGGAATTAATACATTTTACTGCATCTTGAAAGACTTATGTTTTAGTGAAAAGAAAAAATACTATTCATCTCCCTTCACTGATTACATCCTTATAAATTTTAAGTGATTCATGAATTCTAATTATATAGTTAAAGATTTATTGTTTTCATTGTTCCGTATATCAAATACTGTTGGTTGTTTGGAAACTTTTAATATAAAAAAAATGCTAGACCTTAGAGATGCAAATTTAATCTTTTGGCATCAATTCTTAATCAGAAATAAATCACATAATACAGGTTATCGTCTTTCAAGACATTGCTTAGAAAATAATAATTGGCTGTTTATACAATCTTATAAAAATGAGTTAGGGATAAAACCAAAATCTCCATAGATTTTTAAACAAAGCATATTCCAAAGATACTTGAGGTTTTTTTTCAGACTCAATAGTAGCTCAAATAAGAATGAATCATATATATCAAAAATTTATTAAATTATAAGAGACAAGTTTGGTTCCACAGATTCATTAATTTGGAAGTACTCAACTAAGATTAATGAGAATGCCTTTTCTGATGAAGATGAATGCTTAATTCTTTATTAAATCTGTGAGAAAATCAACTTCTTCTCTTTACTGGAAAATATATACATGGAGGTTTCTTTACAGAGCTTTATTAACTACACATAAAGTGGCTTAACTATCGGAGAATTAATTGTTGGAGATGTAATGAAGTCTCTAACACAGATTAGTTTCATATGATATTGAACTGTAAAATAATAACTCCTTTTTGGGTTGAATTTAGAAATGTTGCCTTTTCGGACAAATAATTTAAAATTTCTAACTGCTTGATCTTATTTAAAGTTCCAGGTCTGGATTCCATTGATAGGGAAGAGGTCCCTCTCCTTTGGTCCATTTTAGCTATTGCAAGAAAATAGTCACAAAAAAAAATAGAAATGTAAAACTACTCTTTCTTTCACTGAATTCATTAATTCAGCAAAAAAAGTCTGTAAAAAAGAATTGTCAGCTGCTAAAATGAGAACTTTGAATATTACCAGTTTAGATTTTGCCTGAAATTAGATGATTTACATTATGAATTTTAATCATTTACTTTTCTATGTTTGAATTTGTTGTGAGATTGCTTTCATTTAATAAGGAAGTCCATCATGTTAGCTTGGAAGACCACTACTCTAATTTCACCGAGTATATTTTTTCTTCCCATGCTGATCTTTTCAAAGACAAACTCATGAATCCTACAGCTGTGTACTCCATGAAGTTAGACCCAGATGTCAGTCCAGTTATCAGGCCAACTCAAAAAGTTCCTATAGCCATGCAGGACAGAGTCAAAGCCGAGTAAGATAAAATGGTGCAATAAGGTGTGAGTTGCCCAGTAGGTTCATCAACTCCAACTGAATGGGTTTCTTCCATGGTGGTAGCTCATAAGAAAAGCTCAGATGATGTAAGAATATGTATTGATCTTCGAGATTTGACCAAAGCACTAAAAAGTCCTCATCATCCAATTTGCACAGTAGAAGTCGCAGCTCTAATGCCAAATGCTACTGTTTTTTTTTCTAACTTAGATGCAAAGAGTTCATTTTTGCAAATTCATCCTGACAAGAAATCTTCATTGCTAACTACTTTCAGTACTCCATTTGGAAGGTACAGATTTTTGAGAAAGCCATTTGGGATAAATTCTGTGAGGGGAAGTCTTTCAACATGCAATGGAACAATTGTTTTCTGGGTATCCTTGTGTATTATAGTTGACAAAATACTAGTAGGAGGTAATGGTGAAGCTGAGCATGACAGAAACCTCAGAAAAGGTCTGGAAAGACCGTGTCAAGTGAATCTTAAGCTCAATTCACAGAAATGCAAATTCAAGCTACAAGAGATTACTTATGTTAGTCATTTATTTATTAGTTCAGGCCTACAAGCGGACCCTTCTAAACAAACAGCCAATCTAAGAATGCCAATTATAGGCAATGTTCAAGCCCTACAACATTTTCTTAGCATGGTCAACTATCTAGGGAAATTCATTCCCAACTTGAGCCAGCTTTCAGCACTGCTTAGAGAGCTAACACATAAATATGTATCCTGGTCTTGGTTAGAGCATCACCAAAGAGCATCTGATGTCCTGAAACAGAAAATTGCTAGTCTACCTACTCTCAAATACTATGATGTTCACAAGCCAGTTACTCTTTCATGTGATGCTTTGAAATTTGGTTTTGGTGTAGTCCTCCAAGAAATAAACATCTAAGCTTGTTTCCTGCCTTTTCTGTAACTAGTCTAGTCCAGATACAGATTTGCTGTATCCAGGATTATTTGTAAGCTTCTGAGCCCCCCAAGCCTTTCTGTGTTGGAGGGAAGCCTTCTATCTTATCAATGGGAGTGGTAAGCACTAGGTAGCCTATCTACCACAAGAAAAGTGATTTCCGTCCCAGAAGTTGTAGTTTACTGGCTGTTTGGGCACTTTTTCCATCTCTTTCAACTTTTTGGTTTAAAAGCCTGTGTTTGTGCTTGTTTCCCACCTTTCTGAATGGTGCCAAAGTCTGCTCTTCAATTTTTCCCTTAGATCTGGTAGTTCTCTCCTTTCCTGCACTTTCACTAACTTATTAGTCTAGCACTTTACCAGACTTCTTGTAGCAATTATTGTAGCACACAAAAGTACTACCATCACTAAATATTCTACAAGAAAACAGCACCAGTACTTATTATTAATGTCCACCCCTCCAGGCATGTCTAAAGGTCAGTTCCCTGTTCTGTCTCCTATTAACCTGCTGAACTTGGGCATCCTGAGGGAATGCAGCAATTGCCTCATGTACACCGACAACCATCTCCTCTTACCTCCCAACACTCAGACTGGTGAGAGATGCACTTATATATCAAAATTGGAACCTACACAGTCTCCAGCCAAGACAGGAATAGCTGGGAAAGATGAGAAGGTCAACACTTGCACCACACCACATGGAATACACAGCCCTACAGAACACACACCAGCACTACCTTCACATAAAAACACAAACCACACACCCACCTTTCTGGAGGCTCTCAATAAAAATCTACCCAAACAGCAGAGACATCCAATGCAGAAATACACTCGGCCACCACAACAGTATTCACAAGATACATAACTCACCAAAACAGTGTGGCACTCAACTAAAGCCCCTAAGGCAAAACAGCATGCCCAACACACTAGTCATAGGTGATTTGATAGTGAGGCACACTGATGTCCCACTCACTAGGTTGAATAAGGAGAAAGTAACAGTCAGCTGCCGGTCAGATGCCAGGATCCACCACATAATGCATGCACAGGTCCCTCAACAACAGGTAGAAATATGACTCTGTCATTGTACATGTGGGTGTGAATGACCTGAGACATACCTCCCTGGAAAACATGAAAAGAGACATGGAGGAGCTCTCGGATTATGTAGCCCAGGCAGGTATGACCCTAGCCCTGAGCAACATCCTACCATCACCCAGAATGATACCACAGTACAAGCAGAAAATGATTGATTTCAACAATTGGCTATGTTTCTGGTATCATTCTAAGAGGATCCAGTATCTGTCTGCCTGGGATGACATGACTGACAGACCTCAATGCTTTGCCAGAGATGGCCTGCATCTGTCAGCCCTGGGCTTCTGGATACTGGCAAAGGCTCTTGCCACCCCTATAGTGCCTTTTTTCAGGTGGTATTCCAAAGACCAAATTACCACCATAACACCTACAAACAAATGCAATCTGAGGGTCATGCTGCTCAATGCTAGAAGTCTAAATCTCAAAATGCACTCACTTGGAGCACTCCTTAAAATAGAGAACATTGACATTTGTGCTGTAACAGAGATCTGGTTCAAGGTAGCAGAAAGCATCCCTGAACTACCAGGCTACAACTCATTCCACACCTTTTGGCCCCAGAACTTGGACCAAAGCTCCAAAGGCGGTGGTGTCTCCATATTCATAAAGAATGCGCATACCTCCAGACTGGTAGCCCAACATAATGCATCTGAGATACTTCAGGTGCAGCTAACATTGGGTAAGACAGCGATTCAGGTCGTAGCCTGCTATAGGTTCCCAGCCATGTCATAAGACTCACACTCCATGTTCCTAAGCACCCTGGAGAATATTAGGGTCCAACCTAACACTCTCATACTGGGTGACTTCAACTATCCCTCCATTAACTGGGAAAACTACTCATGTACCAATACACTTAACCAACATTTCCTGGAATTCATTAATTCCAATGCCCTGGACCAGCTCGTTCTTACCCCCACTAGAGGTAGAAACATCCTTGACCTGGTCATTACTAACATGGGTGACCATTGCTCTACACCAGTAGTCAACTCCACCCTGGTTAGATGGCCACAAACTAATCACCTTGGAAATCCACCCCCCCAAAGGTAAACTCCATTAGAAACTTCTCCAAAGCTAACTATGGGCTCCTAAAACAGAGGTGGCTAAGTTTACGGCACCCATGCAAATGGAGAATAGTGGCATAACCACTGAATCATACACCAATGCACTGTACGAACATGTACACAAATGCATGGATCTCACCATACCCAATAGAACCAAGATGCTCTCCTCCAAAAAAGGAACCCAATCTGGTGGGCCCCTGCCATAAACAAACTCTGCAATGGAAGGAAGAAACTGATGCAGAATAAGGTGAAGTCCCAAGACTGGAAAAACTCCCATATCAGCCTCAAAAAAAAGTTGAGCTCCCTCATCAAATCCTCTAAAGCTAACTATGAAAACAAAATTGTAGCAGATAGTAAAGACAATCACAAGGCCTTCTATAGTTATGTAAAGAATCACCACAGCTATACCCAGATTTGCTTTTAGCTACTGCACAATGGTACCTCCTATACTGAGCCAACAAATATTGCCAATTTACTGGCCAACAGATTCAGTGCTTTACCTCACCCCCCCCACCAAAGGACCAATCACAATACCAGTAGATTTCCAGGCACCCAGTATTACTGCTGTACAGATTAAAACAGCACTGTCCAAGGCCCAGAATATAGCTTCTATGGGACCTGACAATATCCCTGGCTGTGCTCTACATGAACTACAGAGTGAACTGGCACCTCACCTGTGTGCCCTATTCATTCACAGCCTCACCTCAGGCTTTGTCCCTACCAAATGGCACACTGCTACAGTCATCCCTCTTCACAAAAGAACAGCAACTACAGACCCTGGGAATTATCACCCCATTAGCCTGACGAGTCTAATATGCAAAGCTATGGGACGCATCATCATGGACCTAATAAACAAGGATATAGGAAATCTACAAACTCTGGATCCTACACAATTTGGTTTTGTAAAGGGTAGATCATGCCTGCTCAACTTGGTTGACTTTTCTGTGTCAATCACCAGAACTGTGGATGAAGGCAAGGTGGTTCATAAAGCCTACCTTGATCTGGCTAAGGCCTTTGATACCATTCCTCACTCAGGAATCATAGAACAACTCACTAAGCTAGGCATCAACCTCTATATCACTAGGTGGGTTGCAAACTGGCTCACAGATAGAACCCAGTGTGTGAAAGTAGCCAACTCCAAGTCAGACTGCCGACCAGTCATGAGTGGAGTCCCACAGGATTTGGCCCTGGGTCCTCTCCTGTTTGGTATCTACTTTTCTGAAGTGCAGGCCAACATAAAGGGTATCTGGCTGACAAAGTTTGCAGATGGTTGCAAGTTGGGAGCTATTATTCACTCCCCAACTGATATTGACATCCTACAGACAGGCCTCACTGAGACCAACGACTGGTGTCAGAACCATGGCCTTAAGCACAATGCCAAAAAATGTGTCATCATCTCCTTTGGGAAAATCCCAGTTCCTATAAATTACCACAGTGATGGTAGTCCACTGAACACAGAAGGTGTTATAAGAGATCTGGGAACACAGATTGACAGCAACCTCTCTTTAGACCACCACATTGCCACTGTGGTGAGAAAGCCCTTCTATGTGGTACATCTCATTACTAAGGGTTTTGCATCCAGGAAGAAAGAGGTCATTGTCTCCCTCTACTCTTCCCTTATTAGGCCAGTCATCAAGTACAATGCCCCATTTGGTATGTACCTCACTAGACACCTGCAACAACTTGAGAGGCCACAAAAGTACCTCACAAAGAGGATTCTAGGCCTTAAACACTTGTCCTATATTGACATACTCAAAAAATTCCCAACTTTTCTCCATCTCATATCTCCTGCTTAGAGGTGATCTCTGCTTGACTTACAAAGCCATGTCTGACCCAGCTCTGTTAGAAATGCTACATCTAAAGAAATCCCAGTCCCTGGGCACCACATGCTCTAGAGATCTCAACCTCATTACCACAGCCAACAGAACATGTTGGAGAGACAGGTTCATAACCAAGAGACTGTCCATGCTATGGGATAGACTTCTCATGCATGTCAAACAGAACACCTCACTGGCTCTCTTGAAGAGAAATCTTGATGATTCAATGGGAAATAGAACATTCACCCTGGGGATCACTCCAGTGGCTCTACTTGACAGAGGCTCTGTGAACTAAGGTCAGGTGACACGATACCAGGTTAATCCTATGGGCTATGCTTGTAAAAGCTCTAGGGCCATTAGCCTAGTACACACCTATGAACCTATAAGAGGGTCAACCTGTTGCCTATGCATCGAGAACTCTTACCCAAACTGAAATGTAGTATGCTCAGATCAAGAAAGAGCTTTTGGCAATTGTGTTTGCATGTTCAGAGCTCCACGATTATGTTTATGGTAGTCCTATCCAGATCAAAACAGACCACTAACCTCTAGTCATTATCTTGAGAAAGCCTATGCATTCAGCTCCAGCCAGATTACAATGCATGATGCTAAGATTGCAAAAGTATTATTTCATTCTTGTCTACAAGAAAGGTGAATTTCTTTATCCTGCTGATACATTATCCTGATCACCCAGAAACACCACTGAACATCATGAGAATAAGAACACTGATTTTGAAGTTATGGTAGTGAGACATTTTCTTCCCCACATCTTGATGAGCTGAGAGATCACATAGCCACAGATCCAGTTTTACAAAGGCTCAGCCACTTTACCAATCAAGGATGACCATCAAAGCAATCCAGTTTACCTCAAAAAGTGTAACCTTATTTTCCATACAGAGATGAGATTTTGTCTGGCAATGGTATCATTATGAAAGGTCCAAAATTAATTGTTCCAAAGTCCCTGCAACAAGAGTGCTGTACTATTTTGCATCATGGTCACCCAGGAACAGACTCTACCAAAAGAAGGGTGAGAAGACTGATATTTTGGCTTCTATGTCACAATACATTGAGACAGCACTTTTATCTTGTTCTGTGTGTAATAGTACTAAGCCACATCAAAAGAAAGAACCACTTCAGCTAAATCAGATTCCTGAACTACCTTGGTCAACAGTAGCCACCGACATTTTCAAGTGGAATGGTCAACATTATTTGGTGTTAGTAGACTCTTACTCCAATTAGTTTGAGGTTGACCTATTTCCTAACCTAGCATCCAGTACTGTTATTACTAAGATGATACATCATTATGCAGTCCATGGTAGTCCACACAAAGTTATTTCTGACAATGCCATGCAGTTTACAAGCCAACAGTTCAAAATATATGCTGAAGAATGGGACCTTACTCATGTCATGAGCAGCCCTGAGTATTCACAGTCAAATGGTTTGGCAGAACGTGCAGTTCAAAGTGCAAAACAGTTATTAGAGAAGTCAAAACGAGACCATAGTGATGTTTTCCTGAATCTCTTGAATCTCAGAAATATTCCTTGTGACAATCATCTTGGTTCGCCTGCTCAGAGACTTCTGTCAAGAAAAACCAGAACCACATTACCAATCAGTAGTCAATTGTTGGTTCTATGTGTTAAGAACAACAGGTCATTGAAAATCAATATGTTGAAGAAGCATTTAATCCAGAAGTCCTATTACGATAAGACCAGTAAACTGCTCAATCCATTACGAGAAGGAGAAGTGGTAAGGATGCAAACGTCCAAAGGTTATGATCAGATTGGAGTCATGAAAAGTATTGGCCCAGAGCTGAGATTGTAAGGAGCAGAGTTTAGGCAGAATTGGAAACATTTGATGCTGGTGTCTAAGCCTATACCACAGCAAATAGCCTGTGAGTAAGGCTCTTTATTTCAGAGTGAGTTGTCTAGTGTTCCAATTCCAGAGGATATTCCCATGCCTGTGATGAATCCTGAAGTTTCTGATAAGAGTTGTTCACCAAACACTGTCCCTGTTGCTAAATTCAGTTCACATTTTTATGTTACCAGATCTGGTCACATCTCTAGACCATGTAACAGATACACGGCAACTTGGACATGAACATTGTGTTTGTTTCTAATGTCTTTAATAATGCATGTCTAACTTCAATGTTGTTTTTACTAAAGGCAATCTTTTTAAGAGGGAGGATGTAGATCAATGTGTGTGTATATACCTTTAAGAAGCTATCCAAGGGCTTACACAAGTGTATAAATACTGAGCACATGCAAGTCTGACTGCCATTTTGTAGTAAGCTGTTGAGATGTAAGCATGTATATATGTAAGGTCTGTCTGTTAACCAATTTGTTTATATTGTATGATGCTGCTATCCATCCTGATGTGTTTTTATGTATTAAATCATCTAAACAAAATACTTGCTTGTCTTCTATGTTAGAGAGGGACGAGTGACAGTTTGTTTTAAGCGGAATGCAATCAATCCCCACAGGAGCGTTATCTACACATATTTCTTATTCTTGTTTTCAATTAAAGCATGCTGTTTGGCTTGGATTGTATTTCTAGTAACAATTTCTTTACCTCAGTAGATGTAGTTTGCAGCAACTGATTGCATTCATAAAAATATAAACTGTTTAGTTAATATGTAAGAATCAAATCACCTTGTTTAATCATTTTATTTTACTAGGTGATTTGGTCATGTTGACTGATGTTGATGTGACACCACAACCACATGTAAAAATGGGAAAAAGGGATAGCTGATGATGACGACAATGACTATCAACTTTAGATAAATATTTTGCTCAGTTTCTCTTCCATCCTTCCCTATCCCTACAATTCCTTCATGACTTCCTCACGCATTCGTTTTGTCCATCTCTACTGTGTTTGAAGGATGGTTATTCTCAGAATTTACATATCTCTCTCAGCAGGCATTATTTTGAACATCTTTCCTTCTGCTGTTCCTGTTTCACAGCATGGCCTCCCCACAATACTAAGTATCCTGATAACCTGCAACCTTTTATTTATTATTTAACTTTCATTGATAGGATTAGCCATAGTAAGCCTGTAGTCCAGTTTCATAGCAGACCCAAGGTGGTAGGTATACTAAGTAGGGTAATTTCCCCAAGACAGTGGTAAATATTCCTATTCCTAGTTGTTAGACTACCCCATGCAGTTTAAATGAAGAGAGAAAAGGGGGAAGTTAATGCTCTACAAGTTGTGAAAAAGTTGGAAAACAGGGCTCAGTGTGGATCCTAAGTTAGATGAAGCATTGGATGCTATTAATAAGTATTACTGCAACCCTCCTCATGTTTTCTTACATTATACAGGCAAATACTGCTCCCTTTGAAACTGTATTCGGTCACTATCATTGAAACCATTTCAAATAAGAATAATGCTCCTAAAAATTCAGTTGGTAGATTAAAGGATTGTGATGTTTTGATGGGATAGAAAACCAGTGAAGAGTATTTGGATTTTATGTATTTATCTACCTGTCTATTGAACTATTGATCTATCATCTACTTATCTATTTCTCCATCTGTCTGTCTATCTATCTATCTATTTAAATGTGTTAAGCATAAAAGTCTATCAGTGAAGACCCATTTCCTGTGGAATCTCTCCAGTGTAAAACCAAAACATACACAATATGCAGAGTAATACTTAACAATTACAAACAGAATATTAGAACAAACTTTAAGAATGAATATTGCATATTTGTAGATAATGTCTAATAAACTTGCACAATAACAGACTGACTGGACCATTAGGTTTTACTAGCTAGTCATTGTTAGATTACAGCATGTAATAAAAGTAGCAACAAATATTGCTGAAAAAAAATACTAACACAGGAAACAGACTTAACTGTGATAAATTTATATCTGGCATTCAGTAATTAGTCAAAATTCCTGTATGGTTCTGTTAGGTAAATGAGTCTGCATTCCTTTGCGTAACATGCAAAGCATGCAATACATTAGAAACTAGGGACCATCATATTATAGCATGCAATAAAATATGAAATATTTACTGGACTAAGTAGGGATGCTTTTTAACTAAACTTATCTTTTGTGGCACTTCCATTTGTTTCCTCTTTTTTCAAAGAAAACTATTTTTAGTAAATTTGCTAAATACACTTAAAAAGAACAGAAATCCAAAACATGCAGTATCAGTCAAAATGCCATGGGGACTTTTAAATATGATACTTTAACTCCCTATTTTATTCAATATGTACACAAGTGGGGAAAAAAATCTGCCAGGGCATAACAGACTCATGTATCATAAGCAATTGTGGTTAACTTCTGAACCAAACTATATTTGACCCGCACCTTGTCTAATAGTTTTATAGATAACCAGTGGGGACAAAATGGATAACATTTTGCTTATAGAATGTATACTACATGTCTGTATCCCAAGGATGTAGAGTTCCAGCATAAATTTGGCCATATGGACTATATATTTTTTGTGGGAGGTGAGGGATTTACATGTCTTCCAATTTCTGACATTTTTTTTTTGCTACCATTGGGGTCAACTGCAGTGTGTCACCCCACACTTTTAGTAGCCAATTACTTTATTTTATATGTATATATATATATATATATATATATATATATATATATATATATATATATATATATATATGGATCTAATTTACAGGCTCGAAGTTTCAAAACTTCAAACTGCAAATGGTTGAGACAATAAGATCAAAGTTTTGAAACTTTGAAATTGCAATTAAAAAAATAAAACAACATTTGTTTTACATTTTTGCAGTGGGACAAGACCCCTGCATCCTCCTCATCCCCTGCTAAATAAATATACCAGCTCTGAGATCACACTACAGTGAGCAAAATGGTAAATTTCCCATTCTGCGCTGTAAGGTCATCTACATTCAAAATGTTGTTTCAAAACTTCGATCTAATGGACGTGACCATTTGCAGACATACACACACACACACACACACACACACACACACACATATATATATATATATATATATATGGTTCTACCTGACATAGCCGAAACCACACAACACCGACAACCACATCACCGACACCACATATTGACAGTCCATAAACACGAAACCACATACATAACGCGAAATAAATAACCGCGGTACACAAACACGAAACCCCATACACTGCACACACCACAATAACAATTATTAAAACAAAACACATCCCCATTCCACAAACCACACACAACACAAGCACACCAAAATCCTTACAAGCCCACACTAAACCTCCTAACCCTAAGGTCCGCCACTATATCACCACTTACCTACCCGCCTCCCTAACCCTAACTCACTTAACCCGGCCCCTAACCCTAACTCACTTAACCCACCCCCCTAACCCTAACTCACTTAACCCACCCCTATCCCCACAGACCGTCAATCTCCACACTTACCTGCCTTACCCGCCCATCCGTCACTACCGCATACTCACACAGCCTTTCCCATGTCGGCATCCTCGGCGTTGGTGTTGTCATCCGTGTCGGTCTTCTGCATTGTCGATGTTCTGCCACTCGGTCTTCTGCTCAATTCGCTGTCGGTCTTCTGCGCTGTCGTGAAGTCAGGTAGAACCATATATATATATATATATATATATATATATATATATATATATATATATATTTATTATCTCTAGATATTTCTGTTAAATTCTATGTAAAACTGACACTGTACCTGTCAATGTTGTTCTTGTTTTATTGGAGCTTTTCTCCTCGGGCCTCCATTAAAAATGGGCTCACACTCAGACGGACTATCCCAGTCAACAAATGTAAAATAAAATAAATAAATAAATAAATATATATATATATATATATATATATATATATATAAATATATATATCTTTTTTTTTTGTTACTCTAATCTTTAGCATTCCAGAAGATATGTATTCAATTACACAAGGGATAATTCTTGCAATGCCAACATTTGTCATCTACCCTGGCATACATCAAAGCTAATTTCACAGGAGTTTAGAAAAGCTCAATCAGACACTGTCTACTGGAAAAATCGGTACCATTGTGTGTTAGTGGCATATTTGTATAGTTTACTCAGTTTCTTCCAGGCAGTCTGTGACAGTTTATAATTCAGTTCATACTCCCAGCTAATTGTGGATCTGTTAGTAAGACCTATTTTAATCCCCTGAATTGTGTGAGATGCATTTTAATGTCTGAGAATACTGTACATATGCAAAGTAAACATGCTGCTCAGACTTACATATTTCAATCTCAGGTGATAGGCAAAGACAGCCATTCATATTGTAAACTGTGAATTGTCCAGAAAACTCATAATGATGTTACATACATGGACCATATACTGTTGCAGAGATACTATTGTACAGAAAAATATGCATTAAATATTTTTCATGATCACAACAGTTTTGGAGTGGGTTGGAAATAAACCCACTGATACTGTCATAAATAACAGAACAAACACTTGCAATGTTACACAATACAGTCCCAGGCTGATTAACCATTATTTTACTCAGAAAGTCCTCTTGCTTCAGCTATTGACTTTATTACCTTTGGACATTCCTTGAAACTTATTTGATTGCATTTTAGAGTAAATACAAGTTTGCTAAACTCCGTAAACCAATGAGAATCCTGCCATTCATAGCCACATCTCTCAGTGAGTGTTTCCTTAGTAATAAATACATTATCTATGTGTAAACCTTCCTTGATTACTGGGCACGTGCAGGTGCATCAGAGTACTTGCACATTATTTCTTTATGCAGACCTTTTAATAATCTATTCAATAGACCCTGAAGGGGAATTGAATATTATCCTCCAAGTTTTAAACGGATTTGGAAAATCAAGGAGCCTCAATCCTGACCACTGGCAACAGTGGGGAATGTACACACTGGGAGGATGACAATTACACACACAGTAAAATACAATTTCTCTTAAGAGCAAACAGAGATCACAGTCAGTCTGGGGCTGGTTTCTCCCTCTTTCTCCAGACCCAAATAAGACTCCCCAGTGGCACAGCTATAGGGGTGAGATCTCAGATGAGTGGCCAAACCAAGATCTCCAGTACCCTCTCTGTCCAGCCAACTTTTTGTGTTCCTGCCCAAGTAGCTGACACACATACTCCTTGAGATTTGATTTGTATACAAACACACACCTGAGAAAGGCTGCACAGATTTACTAGCTATACCCCATTTTTCCCAGACTATAAAGTAGTTTTCACTTCTACCAACTAACTCTTATCAGCTACTTTAAGACCCTTAACAAAGGGTGTCCAAACCTACTGAGTAATGTAACTATTAATCCAAATGGTAGTCTGGCCAAGAGCAAGGCACTTCAGGAGTGGCCTGTACAGTGTCACCAAATAGATATGCAAGTACTCTCAAAGCATAAATATATCTAAACAGACCAGCCACAATTGAAAGTTTTAAATATATTTAATAATAAATAATAAAAGAACAACACAATACTCGGTAAGTAATCAGTTACATCAGAGTTCAAAATCACAGGAGATACTTAAAACAACATTGCAGGACAGTCTCAAATAAATAAAGAAAACATGTAAGCTGTACTTTACTATATTCCTATCTGAATAAGATTTACAATGCCCTAAAAACTTACAGCAAGGAAGTGCAGAAGGTGGTAATGAGTGGATGTAGTCAGGTCAAAGAAAAATACAAAAATGCACAGTGTCTGTCTGAGAGAGTTCTTAAATTAATATCAAATATTACTGCTGGGTTAGCTTAGATGACATAATTTTTGTCACCTGACTTCAGTTCCCAAGCTAAACCCCCCCCTTTGTCAGAAACTAACAGAATTTTAGCATCTCCCTGTGAAAAATACATATCTCTCAGATGTTTGTAGATCCTGGAAATCATAAAACAATAAAACACTTCTACATCTTAAACCTAGTAATTATTTCTCTTTCAAGACAATACAGAAAACTTCTAGCTCTAGACATTGTGTCTGCTACTGCACTGAATGTGAGAGATAACATGTATTTTACTGCATGGTTATGAAACTATTTAATTTCAACTATTTTTTCTGAATGTTTTTCAAGTTAACCTCCTGTGCTCCAGTTTCCATTAAACATATACATCTAAACTGTCACAATAGTGCCGATACATTCCTGCTCTATTCCAATAGGACATGCTCTGGTTACATCTTAGCTCAGTACTTTACACACACGTCTGTATAAATCATATCAATATTCAAAATGACATAGAATTATTTACAAAATTCCAGACAGCTGGGCTGGCAGTATTTCCATTTGTCACACTTCTTCCCCCCAAAAATCTCAAGCTAGTTTTTCAAGTGACCCTTGAGAAAAGTAGCTGGAGAGGGTGGGGCCTATCTGGGAATACCTTACCCTATTCCCTGTCTTGAGGTCCCATCTGTGTTGGCATTGCTAACCCCATTGCAGTGCTGCACTGTCATATAATGTGCTTGCAACCCTGGGCTCCACCTTAGTAACTTGGCATTTTGATGGCTGGTGCAATGTAGTCATGTTAAGGGATTGGTTTATAGGTTCATAGGTTCATAGGTTGGTACTAGGCTATCGGCCCTAGGGCCTATACAAGCCTAGCCATAACAATTCCCTGGCTATTTCTTCCCACGCCATTTAATTCCCTGGACCCTTGTCTAGCAGGGTGACTGGCATGATCCACAGTGTGAATTTCCTTTCTCCCATCCAATCATCAAGGTTCCTTTTGAAGAGGGCCAAAGAGGTGCTCTGCTTGACATGTATGGGCAATCTATTCCAGAGTCTGGGGAGTCTCTGGGTCAGGAACCTATCCCTCCAGCATGTTTTGTTTATTGTGATGACAAGGTTTAGATCCCTGGAGCATGTGGCTCTGAGGGATTGAGATTTCTTTAAGTGTAGCATGTCCAACAGCTCTGGGTTTGACATGGCCTTGTATGTTAAGCAGAGACTGCCTCGGAGTAGATGATATGCGACAGAGTATAGCAAGAGTTTTTTAAGGTGGTCAGCATAGGGCATCTGCTTTAGGCCTGTGATTCTTTTAGTGAGGTATTTCTGTGGCCTTCCAGTTGTTGCAGATGTCTTGAGAGGTACATACCAAATAGGGCATTGTATTCTATAATGGGTCTAATGAGGGATGAGTACCATGGGACAATGACTTCCTTTTTTCTGGATGAAAAGCCCTTAGTGATGAGGTGTGCCACATAAAAGGATTTCCTGACTGTTGTGGCGATGTGGATATTGAAGGTGAGACCACTGTACACCTGTGTCTCTATGTCTCTTATCACACTTTCAGTGTTTAGTGTACTGCCACCTATGTGGTAATTCACGGGTACATGTTTTTTCCCAAAGGGGATAACTATACATTTCTTGGCATTGAGCTTGAGCCCATGGCTCTGTCACCAAGCATCTGTTTCTGTAAGGCACTTTTGTAGAGTATCCACATCATTTGGGGATTCAATAATGGCTTCCAGTTTGCAGCCATCTGCGAACTTTGTTAGCCAGAGTCCCTTAGTGTTGGCCTGTACTTCAGAGAAGTAGATGACAAACAAGAGAGGTCCCAGGACTGAACCCTGAGGTACTCCACTTGTCACTTATCTGGAGCTAGATTTGGAGTCAGCTACTTTTACAGTGTGGGTTTTGTCAGTAAGCCAGTTGGCAACCCATCGAGTGACGTAGGGATTAATGCACAGCTTAGTAAGTTTATCTATGATTCCAGAGTGTGAGATGGTGTCAAATGCCTTGGCAAGGTCCAGATAGGCTGTGTGGACTGCCTTACCCTCATCCATGGCTCTGGAGACTGATTCAAAGAAGTCAATCAGGTTCAGGAGACAAGATCGGCCCTTCATGAGCCCAAACTGGGTGGGGACCAGTGTTTGAAGGTTGCCAATGTCTTTGTTTATATGTTCCATGATAATACATTCCATGGCCTTGC
Source organism: Protopterus annectens (assembly GCF_019279795.1). Classification (NCBI taxonomy): domain Eukaryota; kingdom Metazoa; phylum Chordata; order Ceratodontiformes; family Protopteridae; genus Protopterus; species Protopterus annectens. The sequence goes on from NC_056725.1 coordinate 1,245,782,338, forward strand.
ATATCGGGCTCATTAGACTGATGGGGTGGTAGTTCCTGGGTCCAAGGTGGATCCCCCCTTGTGGAGTGGGATAACTGTAGCTGTGTACCACTCAGTGGGCATGAAGCCTGAGGTGAGGGTATGATTAAACATGACACTTAGGTGAGGTGCCAGTTCATTTTGTAGTTCATGTAGTACACAGCCCAGGATGTCATCTGGTCCCATGGATGCTGTATTCTTAGCTTTGGAGAGTGCCTGTTTTACCTGTGTGGCCGTTATTACCGGAATTTGGCAATCTTCCATTACTGAGATGGGCCCTTTAGGGGGTGAGAGGGGGGTGAAGTTGGCACTGAATCGATCTGCCCAGATATTGGCAATATCCTTGGGATCTGTATAATGTAATGGCATTCTGTTGTAGCCCAGAGCAGATCTGAGCATTGCCATTTAGATTCTTGACATAGTTATAGAATGCCTTGTGGCTGTCTTTGGAATCTTTGGCAATTTTAGTTTTGTAACTAGCTTTGGAGGATTTTATGAGGGATCTCAGCTTCTTACTGAGGCTGGTAAGGTAGTTTTTTGCATCCTGGGATTTTCCTCTTTTCTGCAACAGTTTCTTCCTTTTGTTGTAAAGTTTGTTTATTGCAGGGGACCACCAGATTGGCTTCCTTTTTTTGGAGGAGAGCATTTTGGTTCTATTTGGGATGGCACGATTCATGCATGAGTAGATGTGCTCATACAGTGCTTTAGTGTAGGACTCAGCAGTCGAACTTTCAGTTCCCATCTGCATGGGTGTCATGAAGTTTGTAACTTCTGACTTGAGTAGCATGAAGTTGGCTTTGGAGAAGTTCTTTATGGAGGTTTCCTTACTGGGGGGTGGTGGTGGGATGTGGATGTTAAGGGTGATTAGCTTATGGTCTGACCTGACCAATGAGGGGGTAACCATATGTGTGGAGCATCGATTTCCCATGTTGGTAATGACCAGGTCTAGGATATTGGAGCCCCTGGTGGGACTATGGATTAGTTGATCCAGGGCATTGGAATTTATGAATTCCAAGAACCGTTAGGCAAAGGTGCTGGTATATAAGTAGTTTTCCCAGTTAATGGCAGGGTAGTTGAAGTCACCCAGTATTAGGGTGTTTGGTTGTATATTAATATTTTCCAGTATATTTAGAAAGGTGCAGTGAGAATCTTGGGGCATGATGGGGGATCTGTAGCAAGCTACAATTTGGATTGCAGTCTTACCTAGTGTTAGTTGCACCTGGTGAATTTCAGACGCATTGTGTTGGGCAACTAACCTGGTGGTGTGAATATCCTTGGTGAATATGGACACTCCTCCACCTTTAGTGTTTTGATCCTGGTTTGGTGGCCGAAAAGTGTGGCAAGAGTTGTAGCTTCGTCTGTAACTACATGCATTTCCTTCTATAGAGATAAGGCTGAGGTTTCTGCAGTGCCCACATTATGGCTAGACATTCCTTTTTTAAAGGTGCATAACATTCCTCCCTGGGTTGGAGACTACATCTGAAATATTCCAGTGGGTGCTCTTCTCCCTCTGAGGAGACCTGGCTGATTAGAGCCCCCACTCCATGGTTTGAAGCATCCACCTGCATAAGAAATTATTCACTGTAATCTGGACTGACTAACACAGTGGGTCATCTCAAAGTTCCTTTAAGCTTCTGGAATACCTGCTCACATGCTGGGGTCCACACTACATTATCTGGCTTGTTTTTCCTTGTTAGGTCTGTCAGGTGGGCAGCTGTGGTACTTTAATTGGGGACAAACTTTCTGTAGTACCCGGCTGTCACTAAGAATGCCCTCACCTTTTGTTTTGGTAACAGGAGCAGGCCATACCTGAATGGCTTCCACTTTGGCAGGTTCTGGCCTGATATTACCACTCCCCACTCTATGTCCCAGGTAGGAGATCTCTGCCATACCCACCAGACACTTACTTGGCTTAATGGTCAACCCTGCCCTCTGTAGACTGCCCAGCACCTCCCTGACATGCTGAAAGTGAACTTGCCAGGAATGGCTGTACATGACAATGTCATCAAAGTAAGCAAGGGCAAAATCACCTGCTCCTGCTAGGATATAATTTACAAGTCTCTTGAAAGTTGCTGGGGCACTTTTCATTCCAAAATGCATCTTCATGAACTAATACAAGTGATAAGCAGTCAAAATGGCTGATCTCTCTCTAGCATTGGAAGTCAAGGGCGACTGCAAGTAACCCTTGGTAAGATCACTAGTGGTAAGATACTTAGCCTCACCCAGCTGCTGTAGGTCTTTATCTGTCCTAGGCATGGGGTAAGCATCTGACTCTGTGTGACTATTTAATTTCCTTTATTCCACACAGAACCTGCTGCTGCCATCCTTCTTTGGTACCAGCACCACTGGGGAGTTCCTGGGACTGCTGGACTCCTGGATTACCCCTAGTTCCAACATTTCCTGCATCTCCTCCCTCATAGTCTGTTTGACTCTCTCAGGCACCTTAAAAGGGGCCTGCTTAATAGGCCTTTGGGATCCTGTATCCACATGGTGCTACACCAGGTGGGTACACCCTGGTTTCCAGTGAACATGTCCCCAAACACCTGTAGTACTGCTTGGATTTCTCAAGGCTGGGTAGGAGATAGCTTCTGGAACATTGTTACCCATTCCACTAAGCAACACTGAGCAGATCAGTCACCAGATCCCCCTCAGACCCCTCCTGAAACTGCAAATACTCAGCACAAGGGCCTCCCTATGGTGGTAAGGTTTCATCATGTTAATATGGTACAATGTACGCCCCTGCCACCTGCCTAGCAGTTCTACCATGTAGTTAACATCATTGAACTTCCTTACCACCTTGAAGGGTCCTTCCCAAGCTGCTGCAGGTTGTTGTGTCTGACATGAATGAGAATCATTACCTGCTGCCCCATAGCATACTCTCTAGCTTGAGCATTCCTGTCATACCAGACCTTTTTCCCTGCTTTTGGGCTTCTGCCAGGTCTTGTTCTCCTTGGCCAAGCTCATGAAGCTGAGCCTTGTCCTGAGGTTTAAGACATATGCCACAACAGACTCTTTGTGGGATTCACACTCACCCTCCCACTCATCATGAATCATATCTAGAGGTGCCCTCACCATATGCCCATACAGCAACTCAAAGAGTGAAAAACCTGTGATTCCTGGGAAACCTCTCTGTAAGCAAACAACAGATGGGGCAAATATTTGTCCGATTCCCTCTTGAACTGGTCTGCAAATGCCCATAGCATAAACTTGAGTGTAGAGTTTAAACCTCTCCACAAGACCATTAGTCTGGGGATGGTAGGCGATGGTCTTTAGGTGCTTCACCCCACAGTGCTTCCACAGACAAGCCAGCAGCTCTGACTTGAAACTGGAACCTCTGTCAGTCAGTATTTCTTTTGGAAACCTACCCTGCTGAAAATTTCTAACAAATGGTTTGCCACATGTTCTGCCTTAATGGAGAACAATGCCACTGCCTTAGGGTATCTGGTAGCATAATCTACTACCACTAGGATATACTTCTTCCCTTTGGAACTTAATGTACTCAGAGGCCCCACAATATCCATAGCTGCCCTCTGAAATGGCTCCTCAATCACAGGCAAAGGCATCAAAGGAGCTCTCACCTTGTATCCTGCCTTGCGTATCTTTTGTCACTAATCGCAGGTCCTGCAGTACTCTGCTACATCTCTGGAAAGCCCAGGCCAATAAAAGTTCTGCTTAATACACCTCTTTGTGTGTTTTATGCCCATATGACCTTCAAAAGAAATATCATGGGCTATGGCTAGGAGTGCCAGATGGTAGGCTCTGGGCATTACCAACTGTTGTATTCTCTCACCCTCTAGCCCTCCCTCAGGGGTCCACTCTTTGTACAGTAACCCTTTGTCCCAGTATACAGATTCCCCTTTCCCTTGAAAATCAAGTGCTTCACTGGCTATCTCCCTCAGGCCTTGTAATATATGGTCTGAGAGCTGAGACTGTCTCAACTCTCTCTTTGTAACACTTCCCAGCTCCCCTTCTACAGGAAGTCTGGCATCCTCTAACAGCAGTGCCTCACTGTCAGCATGGGTACTACTACTCACCTCTAACCTTGCAGTCCTTCTGCCCAAGAGAACCTCAGTACTCACAAGCAGCTGTGGATCATCTTCAGTCTCCCTGCTACAGGATAGCTACCTCCCTGAAGTAGCCACTTCTCTAGTCCTGGATGCCAGTGTGCAGTCTGTCTGGTTCTACCACAGGCTACCAGACCCACATGCTTGTCTCCAAGCCTGGGTGCATTTAACTACACTCACACAAGGCACTGCATTATCAAAATAATTCCCTATCAGGACATCTGCAGGGATATCCTCAAACACATCTACTTGCTTGTTTCCTTTTCCATCATCCCAGTTGAGGTGAACCCTAGCCTTAGGTATTTGGAATCTGGTCTTCCCTAAAGCTCTAACTGGAGTAGACTTCCCAAGCAAGTAGTGCTCCTCTTTAACCATTGTGATTTCACAATGGTTAGGTCAGAGGCTGTGGCTGTCTTAGCAGTGGCCTCTTTCCCATCCACTAAGATAGGCTATAATCTCTTGTGGTGGTTTGGTACCCTTGTTATCTTGAGACAACTTACTGCTGGCATTTTGTCATTCCCACTTACTGGTTTTCCCAAATTTTGTTCCCCACCTTGCCACTGTGGACATCTATATGCTACATGACCCCACTAGTTGCATTTAAAATATTTAGCCCTTGGTTCTGGACATGTACCTGGACTAGCAACTTACCCTGCTACTGGTGGACTCTGTTGGGTCAGTCTGGGCTGCCCACCGTGGGTTCTGTTGGACCAATGAACAGCACTGGGTATCCCTTTCCTGTTCAGTGATGCCCTGTTTGCTAGGTATAGGTCTCCCTTTTTCCCCAACTAATCTGCAGCATGGCATTGAATATCTGCTAACCAGATTCTCATGTCCTCAGGCAAAGTGCTAAGGGCTTGTTCCCCTACCAAAAGGTCTGCCAGCCCTTCAAAAGGGCTGACCTGACATCCACTCACCCACCTATGAAAATAAGTGCTTAGTTCAGCAATATATTCCCACACACTTTATTTGCCTTGTGTCTATGCTTACAAAACTTTTTCCTATAAGCTTCAGGTTTTAACTTAAAGCACTCTACAAGACAGTTTTTTACAGTATTATAATTTAAGCAATCAGTATCAAACAATTTATAAATAGCAGTTACAGCTTTACCATGGAGTAAGGGGGTCAGGAACTGTACCAAGAGCCCTTGGTCAACATTATACTGTTTACATACCCTTTCAAACATAAACAATCAAACCAAAAACCACCTCCAGAGGAAGCTTTAATAGGCAAAAATAGTAAAATGAAAAAAAGGCTTCCACCACAACGAAAAGTTCACTGAGAAATTCTGTTAAAATGTAGACCTTAATAAAACGAAGAAATAAAAAGCACAGATCGTGCTGTTCAAGTTGCACCTGTGACATACAGGACTGTTTCCAGTTGGAATATACATGCAGAAGTACATAGTGATATACACACTAATGGGCAACATCCTGAATTAGCCTCTCGCAATACTCCTAACAATAGGACTAATGGTAGTATAGTTAACAATGACTCTGGTATGCTCGAGGTCATTACATTGCTAACAGAAGATGATAATGCAGTGAATGTAGACACTACGTCGGTAGGAAGCATTCAGCCTTCAAGTGAAATAGTTCCTAGCGTGATACCAAAGAAGGGATCTGTCCATGCACCTTTGTAACAGCAACTCCCTTTTTTATTAACACAGAAAAATGTCGGGAGATCCAGGTCAGAAAGCAGAGTGAGGAAAAAGAGAAAGGTAACTTAGGAACCTCAGTGAACTCAGATAAATTGATTTTATCGGTAATTAATATATCCGATTATGGGTTGACAGCTACCCAAAAGAGTGTTCTGCAAAGAGGCTTGAGCTTTATACCATCAATGCCTTCTGACCTGAGTGAGTTAGTGACAGACTTAAGGTGTTTTGGCAGGAGCATTACGTTGAAGTGTCTTTTTGATAATGAAAATACTGGTACAAACTATACATCATCTGTGTTGAAAATAACAAGTTCCTTTGTCTGCAGTAAACATCTCAATGTGGAGATGTTCTTATGGTTATGTGATAATGAGGTGTTTGAACGGACGTCAAGAGGAAAAAGTAAACACTATTACAATTTAACACAGGATGAGTTTCAGGCATTAAAAGAATTGCAAACAATGAAAGAAATTATTTTCAGGCCAGCTGACAAAGGAGGAGCTTTAATAGTGATGAATTAAATACAGTATGCCCAGAAAATGCAAGATATGTTAAGCCATAGTGATACATACCATAAAATCGAGAAATATCAAGTAGACAGATTGATTTCTTCAGTAAAGAATGTCTTGTATGACAAATTAATGACTAGAGCAATTGATAAAAATCTGTATGACTTTCTTGAAATGGTATATCCAACTATACCTGTTATCAAAGGGTTGCCTAAGATTCATAAGAACAGTGTTGACCCCCGTCTGAGACCGATAGTTTTGGGGAGAGGTTGGGTCACTGAGCTCCTTTCAATCTATGTGGAAACTGAACTCAAAAGTTGTTGCCTTTTGCACTTACTGTATTGAGGGACACTGGTCAGTTGCTGGAGAGATTGCATGAAAGAATGGAGCAAGGAAGCTCTATAGATAACCTCATTTTGGTGACAATGGATGTCAATGATTTATTCACTTGCATACCCAACGATCTAGGAATAGAAGCAATAGGGGACTTTGCCTCTCATTTTGAAGTAAACATGGATGTGAATCTAGTCTGCAGCTTCCTGGAATTGGTCCTGGAGAGCAATGTGTTCCTCTATGGTGAGAGGCAGAAATGGGGGGGAGCCATGGGCACCCCCTGTGCAAACAGCTATGCCAATATAGTCCTATCTGAATGGGAAAGGCAATGGGAAATGGATGCGAAAAATGAATGGAAGAATGCATCATCTTTTACAATAGGTTTGTGGATGATGTTATATCCCTATGAAAGGGCAGTATGCAACTCCTAAATGATTTTGTCAACTATTTAACAAGTACGACTAGCTTTTTAAGATTCAAAGTAAAAACGTCAGCAAGTGAGATCGAGTTCTTAGACATGAGAATTTCAATGAATAATAGCAAAGGAATTGACACCACTATATTCAGGAAACTAAATTGGAGGAGCCATATGCTATACAATAGCATGCACCCAAGACATGTTTTTCAGAATATTGTTGAAAATCAAGTGACCCGGATATCCAAGCTCTGTACTGACGATGATGATTTTCTGCATGAACAAAATAAACTCTTACAGAATTTTGCTTCAAGAGGCTATAATGAAAAACAATTAGTCATGAGTAAAGACAAAGCAATGTCCATTCGATACAACAAAGGGCAACCATACTACTCAAAACGGAAGCAGAGTGATGTGAAGAAAGGTGGGAACAGCAACAGTCTCAGATGCATGATGACTTACAGCATGGACTCTTTTGATGTCCGTGAAACCATCAAGAAATTTTGGCCAGTCTTAACTGCTGACAGTAAAATTAAGAGAATTGTAGGGGAAGCACCTAAGTTTGATTATAAAAACAAGAAGAACTTAAAGGATTTACTGTGCAACTATAATGGAATACCTAACAAGCAGAATACAGAAGGAAGAAATAGGTTAGGAACTTGGAAATGTGGCTTTTGCAAAGCTTACAGCCACATTAAATGTTCCAACAGTTTTGTTCACCAGGTAACTAACAAATACTATAAGTTATCTGGTTTTGCTAACTGCAACACCAAGAATGTTATATACGTTGGCACTTGTAATTTGTGCCAAGCCTTTTATGTAGAAAAGACCAATAGAAAGTTTAAGGAATGGATACTTCACCACCTGTTAGACATCAAGAATAAAGTGGTAACCAATGCCCTATATGGACATGTGTCTGAAAATCCAGGGCATTCATTTAGCTTTATGGTTATCTCGAATGTGACTACTAACTTCCGTGGAGGAGATATTGTCAACAAAACAAGAAAGCAAATGGATCATGAACCTCAGAGCTAATTTATTTACAGGGCTCAACAGAGTAGTTCCTATTAAACCTATTTTGAAAGAGAGAAGCCTAATTAAGAAATGAAATGGAGGCTTAAGGAAGGCATGCATCTGATTGCTGTCTGTGATTGGTTGAGCAATTAAGGATTTTTATTTAACAGCAGTAAGTCATGTCTACACACTAGGATCTGAAGAAGGTTTTTTAACTGAAAGCGTTTATCCTGTTTGACCTGCAACTTGAACAGCACAATTTGTGCTTTTTATTTCTTCATTTTATTAAAGCCTACATGGTAACAGAATTTCTCAGTGAACTTTTCGTTGTGGTGGAAGCTTTTTTTCATTTTACTACTTTCAAACATATGAATTAATCTATCAAAAGTATCACCCTCTGTAAAATGTGGAAGAAATTTACTGACCTTTGTGGCTTCTGGGGTTTGGTTATTCCCTTCCCCATTACCTCCATGACCCTGGTGAAGAGTCAGCATCTCCTTTCCATGTTGCCTCTGCCTTTCATTGTCCTTAGCTTCCAGACATCTCATTCTCTCTGCTGCTTCTAATTCCAGATGTTTGGCCTCCAGTTCCAGTCTCTTTAACTCCAGATGGATTTATAATTCCTCTGTGGAAAGGTTGAACTGTCTATTTTCTAAGAGTTGACATTTCCATTGCCAGCCCAGTTCTCCTTCTGATTGCTGGTCTGTGATGTAGCTGTGCCCAAGGCTACAATAATTTCTGCCTTAGTCAGATTGTCATGCACCAATCCTTTAGCCTGGCATGTCTAAGCCAACTGGCTCCTTGTCAGCTTGTCATACTCCTCTGCTGACATGCTTGCCTGCCTGCTGTCCCTGACTAACTAAGCTAACAAAAAAATAAATAAAACAATTGTGATATGAAACTCTGAATGTTCACTGTGTGGCTGATTGAGAGTACAACAACTTTGCTAGTTACCACTGTTTACAGGCTACAGGAATTCAGTATCCACACCACCGAATCCTAATATGTAGCTCACAACTACAAGCCAATTAATATGTGATGTGGATCTCCCACCACTGCCAATCAATTAATATGTAATGCCTCTGCACTGGCCCAGTAATCAAGGAGCCTCAATCCTCACCACTGGCAACAGTGGGGAACGTACACACTGGGAGGATGAAAAGTACGCACACAGTAAAGTGCAATTTCCCTTAAGAGCACACAGAGATTACAGTCAGATGACATTCACTGTCATTCTCCAGATTCCCATTAAGACTCCCCAGTGGCACAACTATAGGGTTGAGATCTGAGCTGAGTGGTCAAACCAAGATCTCCAGTACCCTCTCTGTCCAACCAGTGATTCTTGTTCATGCCCAAGTAGCTGACACACGCACACACTTATTGAGATTTGATTTATACACAAACACACACACACAGACACCTGGGAAAGTCTGGCACAGGTTTACTAGTTATGCCCCCTTCTGCCCAGACTATAAGGTAGTTTTCACTGCCACTAGCCAACTCTTAGCAGCTATTTTAAGGCCCTTAAAAAGGGTGTCCAATCCTACTGTGTAATGTTACTATTAACCCAAATGGTAGTCTGACCAAGAGCAAGGCTATTCAGGAGTGGCCTGTACAGTGTCGCCAAATAAATATGCAAGTACTCTCAGAGCTTAAAAATCTCTAAACAGACCAGCCTCAATTGAAAGGTTTAGATATATTTAATAATGAATAATAAAAGAACAAGACAATACTCAGTAAGTAATCTGTTGCATCAGAGTTCAGAATCACAGGAAATATTTAAAACAATATTGCAGGACAGTTTCAAATAAATAAAGAAAACATCTAAGCTATACTTTACTGTATTCCTGTCTGTATCTAAAAGAGTTACTATGCCCTAAAACCTTACTTACAGCAAGGCAAGTGCAGAAGGTGGTGATGAGTGGATGTTGTCAGGTCAAACACAAATACAAAAATGCACAGTCTCTCTCTGAGAGAGTTCTTAAATTAATATTAAATATTACTGCTGGATTAGCTTGGATAACATCACAGAATTTTAACTTCTCCCACTGAAAAATACATATCTCTCAGATGTCTGCAGACCCTGGAAGTCTTAAAACAATAAAACACTTCTACATCTTAAACCTAGTAATTACTTCTCTTTCAATACAATACAAAAAAACTTCTAGCTCTAGACATTGTGTCTGTTACTGCACTGAAACTGAGAGATAACATGTCTTTTATTACATGGTTATGAAACAATTTAATTTCAATTATTTTCTCTGATTTTTTTCAAGTTAAACTCCTGTGTTTCAGTTTCCATTAAACATATACATCTAAACAGTCACAATAGTGTAGGAACATTCCTGTTCTATTCCAATAGGGCATGCTGAGGTTACATTTCAGCTCAGTACTTTGCACACACTTCTGTGTAAATCATATCAATGTTCACAAATGACATACAATTATTTACAAAATTCGATATAGCTAGGCTGGCAATATTTCTTTTTGTCACAAGTACTATCCACTCTCTTCATCTTGCTTTAAGAGGCCCTTCTCAAATATTCATTCTATGGCATCATCTATACAGCAAAAGTCAAAGAGGAAATGGTACATCCTTGATGAATTCCTCTTTTAATATAAAATGTTTGAGAGTGTTTATTTCATATTTTGACTTTGTTTGAGGACTCATCAAATAGCAATTTTAAGACATGAATGAAGCCTCAAGGAAAGTGCATGTGATTTAATAGAATAAGGAGAAAATGCCATTTAACTTTGTTGAAACCTTTTCTGCATCAGAACTTGACAGTACCAATTTTTTTGTATCTCTTCCTCTTCAATAATTCTTACCTGGGATTCAGAAACTCCACATCTGCAATCATGGTTAAGTCAGCTTTGTTTACTATGCTTGCATGACAAGTTCTGAGCCTCATTACAAATACATCTGACCATACGGGTATGTATGATGACCAGATTCTGGTTATAGAAGGGATCCATGGGAGGATTGTGTAGTAGCTGTTGTAACATTGGCCATAGATGACTGTGTGATTTAGTTATCATGAAACCACGGGCACAGATGGAAATACAAAAGTACTGAATCATCTGAAATCACTGTCACTTTATTCTGTTTCATACAGACTGCTCAGCGATGATCTCTGCCTTGCATATAAGGCAATCCTTGACCCTGCTTTATTGGAAATGCTGCAGATCTGTAAGCCAAATGGTACATGGGTTACTTGCTCTAATGGCCTTAACTTGGTATGTGACATTAATAGAACCTGCTAGAGGGACAAATTTGTCTCCCAGAGGTTAACACACATTTGGAACAGACTCCTGCTTCATGTCAAGCAGAACACCTCATTGGCAATCTTCAAACACAATCTGGATGATTTGATGGGTAACCATAAGTTCACTCCCAGGGGTTCCACCTATGTCCTTCTTGGACAGGGGGGATAGGTGCTGATCATGAAAATTAGAGTAAAACTTGGCTAGGGTGGTAAGGGCCCTAGGGTCAGCGTAGTATCCTCCTATGATCCTATGATCCTATGAACTGATGTCATAAATCAAGGGAAAAAGATATGCAGAAATATTTTTATGGAACAAAGTAAAGCTATGATGGCTAAGAGCTGAGTGTAAAGATAGCAGTAGGGAAACCAAAATAAAATAAACTGACAGAAGAGTGCAAAGACAGGCTGGAAGCAAAACACAATGATGAAGGCATTACGACACATATGTACAAATATCTATCTGAAATATCTGAACACAGACACTGTTAAACTCAGTCAGACAGGATAAGTGGGATACAAAAAAGTAACATGAATGCACTGACTTATACCAGTCCTAACATCAACACATTTGCAATTTTATTGGTGTGTCTTTACCATAATGCAAATATAATACAGAGATTTGAATTCATTACCCTATTTAGTGATATTATTTTACACATATAGTTAACACATATCAGGGGACTGTTATACAAAAACTGGAAGGAATCAGAAACAAAAAGGCAGCCATCAAGGGATATGAGCCCATGAATCTCTTCAGTGATATGTTCCCAAGCACCACATTACGAAGGTGAGCTACATCTTTTATAGCTTTCCTGAAGAGTTCTCGGGAAAATTATCAGGGGTATGCTACATAAAAATACAATGGAAACAGAAATCAAAAGATAGCCTGCAAGTGATTTAAACCTCTGATTTTCTCTAGTAATACAGTCCCAGGCTTAGCACTAACAAAGTGAGCTATTACAAGTGTCTGGCTGAAGGGACCAGGGAAACATATATCAGTGGACTGATACATGCACAACCTGGAAGCAGAAATCAAAATGCTACCATCAAGGGATTTGAACACAGGACTTTTTTCAGTGATATGTTCCCAAGCACAGTATTAACAAAGTGAGTTATTGCAAGACATACACTAAAAGGGGTCAGGGAAAAACAATTGGGGGAATATTGCACAAGCATAGATTAGAAACAAAAAAATCAAAAGGCAGCCCCTAAGGAGCCCTGTAACTTTCTTCAGTGGTACAGCCCCAAACACAGCATTACCAGGGGAGCCATTGTAGCTCACACACACACACACACACACACACACACACACACACACACACACACATACATATATATATATATATATATATATATATATATATATATATATATATATATATATATACTAGTGAGATGTGAAACAAAAGTTGGACTTGTAGTATTACAGATAGATTAATGGCTGGGGATATCTAGTCACACCTGTAGTCAGAGAGGCATTTTAATGTCTGAGAATACTGCACATATACAAAGTAAACGTGCTGCTCACACATACATATCTTAATCTCATGTGATAGGCAAGGACAGTCAATCATAAACTGTGAAATGTCCAGCAAACTCATAATGATGTTACATAAATGGACCACATACTACTACAGAGATACTATTAGACAGAAAAATATACATTAAATGTTTTTCATGATCACAACAGTTTTGGAGTGGATTGAAAATGAACCCACTGTCATCCTCATAAATATCAGAACAAAAACACTTGTAACATTACACAGTCATCTATGCAGTAATGACAGATATGGTACTGGTTTATTGATGTCATATTTGTATATGGCATGCTATGGAAGGTTAAAGGTGTACCTAATAATACAAGTTATATTTACAGTGCATAGGTGGTGTCTGTTCTTTGATTTTATCCCTCTATAGGTTAAGGAAGTCAGGGTTGTTTGCTTCATGTCACTTTCATAGTGATGACACTGTTCCACTATGCGTGAGATGCCAGTTGTCCAAATGACAGCCTTGGCTAAGCTATTCCAGGCTTCAGCCTTATACTGAGATCATTTATAGCATTCCTGCATAAGCCTTCAGTAGTAATCCTTATGGAGTAGGTAAAAAATATCTTAGACTCCACCTTACGCCACCTCTGTATGCTAAAAGGAACACTACTATCTTCTTTTTCAGCCATGTCTAACTTTCAAAGATCTCATGAGAAATAGCAAAGGATATACAGCTGAAATAGTTCTTGTGTGCCCCTGGTTCTGTGCAACAATGGGCATCTATGGACAGATAATTTGGGTTATGAATAGTAAACTGTGACAATATAGCATCTGTATTGTTATGGTTCAATTGCATTTATGTACTCTATCCCTTTGGATACTGTTGAGAATGTATACTTTACAGTGACTCCATCTAAAGATGGTTAAATATAAGGTGGCAATTCCCACACCTCTAACCTAATATGCTGAATGTAAGAATAAGAGCTGCCCTCAGGTACACAGATGTGTGCATGGCATTGTGTAGAAATCACCATGATGTCTATCAGGTTTGCTTATCACACATATTGACTGACTCCAAAACAATAATGAGACTGGCCCTAATTTACATAATCATCATGCTTAGAGGGGTGAATCTGGATGATATAAGAGTGACTAGAGGCAGAGATCCTCATCACTCTGTGGAAGAAAATTTCTGGAACCAACATTTGAATCTTGCTAAGGGTACTATTTAGATAATAACCAAATATCTACTTACACGAAAACACACAAAGCTGAAGTCCAAGCACCTTTGGAGCAATGTTCAAATGTTAAAATGAAAGACCAGTCTGATGAAGTTTGAAACTTGTTCAAACGAAAGCGCTGTTTCTTTGTTACTAGAATCATTAAATACTTGGTGTTTTTATATTTCTCAACTTGTGGTTTCTTTCATTTCAACATTTGAACATTGCTCCAGAGGTGCTTGGACTTCAGCCTTGTGTGTTTTCATATTAGTTTGGTGACTTTGTGAAATATCTACTTATCTCATTACAACCTAGTGATACCTTCGGTAATTTCTGCAGTTGCATTTTACTGATGACTCTAGCCATCAAGTATTGCTTCTTCACATTTGCATTAATAATTACAAAACTATGCTACACACAAGGTATTATACGATTTTATGTTAAAGCTTCCATGATGGCAATCACAGTTGTACAGATATTTAACCTCTGTCTAGTGCATCTAAAGATATATTAAATATTATTAGTATACTATTTATTTATATTGTAATGACATGCATATTTCTCTAAATATCTCAATAATCAAGTGACACAGACAGTACTGCTTAGCCTCATATCAAGATTCACAGCTGTATGAAGAAAATGGTCCTGGCAGTAGGTGGGTTGCTTGAATGACTGCTGAGCTATCATAAGCTGTTTATACAACATTACAAAAATCAGTATTTACTGCGTTTATTTATCATCATCAGCAGCACTATTTTCCCCGTGTTCAGCACAGCCTCAAGGTTTTGCTTCAACCTTCAGTATCTCTCTTGATTCAGTGCCACTGTCTTAACCTTCTTTGATAATTATGCCTGACTGCCACAGGTCTTCTCTCACACAGTCTACACAATCCATTCATCTCTTTACTGGAAGTTTTCAATTCCTCTTGCCTTCTTCCTGCTTGTCCTAAATCTTTTTCACCACATTGACTTTTGCTTTTGTTGCACATGTACTTGAACCACTAAAACCTGTTCTCTTTGACCTTCTCTGCAGTTGAAGCTTCTTGCAATTTTGCTGTGATGTCATCATTTCTTCATCTGCTCCACAGTGCACATCCTACCTTTCTCAGGCATTTCATTTCCATCGCTTCTAGCTTCCTCAGCTGTTCTGAATGTGTTTGTTGTGGCTTAAAACTCAATTTGAGACTAGAATTGAATACTTGCCACTGGTGTAAAGATTATTTTGTGCTGAATAGTTTGCCATTTACAGATTTCTAACAATAATTATAGTTCTAGAGATAGGAATATTTGTTTGAACTGTGAGAAGATTAACTTCACTTTTTTAAGCTCAAGTCACATCCATTGGAAATTAAGAGTTCAAACTCAGAAGATCTCCATTGGAGGGAATGAGGTAAGTGTTACTTTTTACACATCTTTTCCTTTGTACAATAGTAGTTTTTTGACTGCTGTTTACTCTAAGGAGTGTAAGGGATGTCAGATTGTCAATAGTTTTAAATGTAAACAGTAAAAGAGCAGACACACACACACACACACACACACACACACACACACACACACACACACACACACACACACAGACACACACACACACACACACACACACACACACACACACACACACACACACACACACACAAATGAGACCGAATAAAACAACCACCATGTAAAAATAATCATTTTTAATAGTAAAACTGTTAAGCACTTTGCTATATAAAATTGCTTCTTCAGGCCAAAAGTGAGAACATCCACATTTAAATAGAATTGCATCACTACCTGTTAGAGAACTAACCAATCATAGAAATAGTATATTTAAAGGTACAGGTACCTGATGTCTATAAAGCATAAAGCAAAAAACTTACTTCTAAAAAATGTATGAAAGAAAAATCTAAGAAATAAAATATCATATAAGTATAAAGAAATTACTTCTTCCTCAAACCCATAGATTTTAAAACTGGGCATAGAGGGATATATTCATTTAATCCATGACCCTTATGGGATTGCAGTGAGATTATCCATCTAATCTCCCTTATCTCGGTCTCATCTAGGGGTTTGAGGAACTATGTAGATAGTTCTTAATATTTTTAAAAATTGCAGTAGTAGAGTTAGCATGTATTTTAATGTATATTTCCCATTTATGTGTAATTTAAGAAACCATAACATTTAATTCTTACAATTTTCTAAATATTAACACTTTAATTTTTAAGATGTCACACACATAATTATTTTGTTGTCTTTTTTATGATTCATCTATACAATAGACCATTATTTTGAATATCAGTACAATTGTATATAATTCAATATTTAGAAATCTAATCCTTGCTCTTTCCAAAGTGCTAATATGAATAATGTGGACAATTTTTGGTTTTGAGGGAAGTTATAAAAATTATAGTAATATCTTAGCCATTTTAGGAAGTTTTTATCTCAAATTAATGAGATTGTTTGTAAAATGTATACCATTTTCATTAAGACTATCAATCTTGTTAACATTAGTCTTTCTTCAAATATAAAGAATAAGTTATTCCATTTCTAAAGTAAGTAGTCTACTTCTTCTATAATAGTTCTAAAATTGTCCTGAATAATGTTATTTATGTGCATGGAATTTTTTTATCCTCAAGTATCTAATTTCTTGTTTGTTCAATTTAAACTTACAGTTTTATTATAAAGATATTTTATTTTTCCAATGTATCAAAATTGTCTCTGTTTTTTTTCTTCATAAAGGTTAATTGTATATTTTTAAATGCTTTAATAGAGTTACTGATTGATTGATGTTTCTATTTCATATAGTTAAATATAGTTAAAATAATATAGTAATGTTAATTGAGCAACAGGTAGCACAACTGCTTTTGGTGTGGGAATCTCAGAAGGCTATGGGTTGTATTTCCACAACAGGTGTCTGTATTAATTTTCCAATACTGATAGTGTAGTGCAGCACACAGGAGTGCTACACTACTAAGTGTGCCACCCTTCAGATGAGACATTAAAGTGAGTTCTCATTTGCTTGCTTTCATTGTAGTTCAGGGGCATAAAAGGTCCCATGGTACTTACCTTTGCTTTGTTTACATATTTTATTTACATTTCTTTATATTATTTACATACTCATATTCATAACATATATCTTGTTATTTCTTTCCATTGTTTTAGTCTTAACACAACTACACAGAAATAACCAGTTGTTTCAATATTTCAATATTTCAATATTTCATTATTTCAATAAAACACCAAGTATTTGCTTCCTCTAATCAAAACTTAACTATTGTTTAAAATTATTTTATATATCCACATCCTTTCCACCACAACCATCTTTTTATTTCATGTAGCTCATTTTTTATCATCTTTCTTTTTATTATACAATAAACCTTCACATCTTATTTCTATAATCTTTAGCTTGCTAAAACAATATTGTCCCATTTTTCAATTTTACATTTTTGCATTTTTTTCTTTCTCATACTTTCCATATAATATACTATATTTTTTCATATGAACTTAATTACTGTGCTACAAATTCCTCCCTTTATAATTCCTTTCTCTATACATTCATGTAATAAATCACAGAATAGTAATTTCTCATTTTCACTCACCTCTTTATAATAGTCATAACTTAATGCACCTATTCCTGCTACTGCTTCTTTCATTCCTTCCTTTATTATGTTTTCTATTTCTCTCATAGAATTATCCTTTTTTAGAGAATTATTAACTTTTTTCATTTTTTATAATCTTCACTTTTTCGTGTACTATTTCCTTTTTATGCAGTCTACTCACAAACTTTTCAACAATTCCATTATTCTTCTCTGCCTATATCTGTATCCCTTCTTCATCACACCGTATGTACTTTCTTCCTTTCCTTATGTTTACCTCTTTTCCCAAAATGGTGAAACATCCTCTTTTTCCATTAACAAAATATTTGTGTAACTAAATGTTTAAGTGTTTTCTCTAGTTTTTTCATACAGCTCTCTACTTATTGTAGCACCACATTGTTATGTTGCTTTTTTATGTCTTTTTATGATTTCATTATAAACCCTTCTCTTCCTTTGCTTCACTTCACCAATCTGTCCACTGTTCATAGCATAATCTGATTGTTATATGCTGTTTCCACAAAAAAGGAAAAAAAAACGTATGCTCCCTTTTCATCTCATTTGCTTTAACAATTTCTTCAGCCAACCTTTTATCTTTTGCCTTTCTTTATTACTTCTCTGCCATCCTCTATTCTAGCCCATACCACTGTATCATCTAAAAATACAACCATTTCTACCCCATCTTTTATTTCTTTCATTTCTTTTGAATAAACCGCATAATTTAGTTCAGTTCTTAAAGCTCCCATTTTATATATCCATTGTCTATTCCTTTTTTCAACCCTCATGTTTTATACCTTCTTTTATTACTTTACTATATTGTCTTAGTTTCCCCTCTTCTATTTCCAGTTGAAGTTAGTACCTCCCACCTTAATAACCGACATATTTAATAGTACAAGGTTTTCAAATTCCAAAAACATTATTTTCCTGTCATATTGGTGTAAGCATAAACTACAATTATCCTTACAGATCTTTCTCCTTTTCTTATACCACATATCACTACTCCTCTAGGTACTACTGCCACCATATCCAGTGTCTTTCTAGATTCACTTTAAAAAATCCTATTCCTGAGCGCATATCACTCGTGACTGAACATATAATCTTTTTACCTGTATTGTGTCACTTCTTTTCTTTTCTATTTATTTTTTTCTTTTCTTTCCTTTCCTTCACAGATCCAGTATCTAACAACATATAACCTCCATGCCTATTTTACACCATTTAGTGACTACAATACTTCTAATATTGTTTTGAATGTTGTTTACATTTAGTGCCAGTATTCCTAAGTCACACCTTTCCTTTTTACATGTTTTTTTTTAGTTTCATTCTCTATTTTCCTTTTCTTTCTCTGCACATATCTCCGATTGATTTATTATTTTCTTGCTGTTACTCTGTCACTCCCCTGTCTCAGATGTTCCCTCTTCCCCTTCTTCACTTCCTAGTGCTACATATTTGTTTTATCTTGCTGTGTAACACTTTCTATTTCAAAGACATTTCCTGTCTCATTCCCATCATCCCTCTCCATATTAGGTACATTTTCTTCTTCAGTTATCTCCCCCACAATACTTTTTCCACTAATATCTTCAGTTATATTATCATCAGACTATTTTTCTTCTGAAATATTCTCTTCTTCTTCTAACCTTTTCTTTTCTAGTAACGTACAAACTAAAAATCCTCAAATTTATTAGGTCTACACATTTTTTTCTGTCATGTCTCCTTTCTCCACATTGACCACATCTTTTATTCCACTATTGCACCAAGTGCATCTCATCCTCACAAAAAATTCTCTAGGCTGGCCTTAAGACCTCACTGAGTCCCTATTTCCCATTCACAGTTACAACATTTGAAATATTGTCCATTTTTCCCTCATGTACATGCAGCATCAACCGTACCTCCCAACCCCATCTAGACATTTCTTTAATCATACATATTTTTTGATCTCATGCAATTTATTACAAACAGACAAAAAAAGTCTTTAGTTATTCATTGACATTAGATTTCTGAGAAAGTCCGACTCGGTAGGTTCTTATTTTCACTGGAAGTCAGCTGAGAAAAGCTCCAAAGCATTACAAAATCATTTTAAGAACAATAAGTTTACAATCTTCCTCAAGTTCCCCAGTATCAGATGTTCTGAACTGCACATTTATTTTCTTTATTGCCTACAGTCCAAGGTTCTGAAAATATACTCATTCCATGGTGCAAATGAGCTGTTTTTCTCTACTTTATACACAAATATGTCAATTAAAATAAAAGTTTCAAATGTAATCTTAGAAAAGTCTTCTGTTTCTATGAGTATTAATCTTACATGTTGTACTTTAAACCACAAAGGTAAAATGTTACTGTTAATACCTTCATACCTATTAATAGTGTCACTGTTCTTTGTTTTGATTCTTATCACTAGTTTTCTCTTCTAGTTTTGTTGTCCTTCATCAGTCCTTCTCTTCTTTCAACTTCAGTCACAGCATCTTTCTTTCCTTTGTTTATTCTGCATGTGTAAAACCTTTCTTGTTGCTCATAACCAGAAGCACAGCTGGTTCAATTAGTGGCCTGGGCTGGTGCTTTGAACCAGAGCCTCACCCTGAATTGAAGAGCAAAAAAGCACTTCATTGTAATCAGCTATAAGTGATTAGCATATTACAGTTAGATTTATGCACCCCCTCCCAGCAAGAAAATAAAATAAATGGTTGTTCCTTCTACTGGCACATGAACTAGGTAACCAAATGCATGACACACACACACACACCCGGCCCCAGCCATTCAGGTCCCATTTCTGTGACCTGCCCCAACTCTCCTTTAACATATTTTAATTAAAAAAATGCATTTTTTCCTTTTAAATTGTAGCATACAGTAGCAACTGTAGCAACTGTAGCATACAGTTGCTACAGTTTATGCCTGCCTGAATGGAGTGATTCTGAGCTCATTTTAGTTAACAACAAGAAAAGATTTCTCTTAAACTGTAGTAAACTGCTTGCTACAAATGTTGCTACAGTTTATACCTTGCCTGCACAGAGTGCTACAGTGCTCATGTTTTAGACAAAAAAAAAATCTTTTTAAACTGCAGCAAACTGCTTGCTACAAATAGAGCAAACAATTGCTATAGTTTGTATTTTGCCTGCATGGAGCAGTACAGCACTCAAATTTTAGTTAAGAAAAAGATTTTTAAAGTATAACAAATATTTACTATAGTGTAGCAAACAGTTCCTACTGTTTAGTCAACACATGGAGCACTACAGTGCTCACGTTTGACCACAAATGCAATACCAGATTTTAAAAGCCAGTATTATATTAAAGAGTGATTGAGACTGGCTGATCATGCCCCCAACAGTTTGCACCTACGGTTGTTGCCCCTCTTGCCATGCCCTAGCTACTCTTCTGCTCATAACAACACTGTCACATAGACATGCTTTTAGAACCATCTACAGCATTGGCCAAGCATGCTCCCAAGCTGCTTTCTAAATCTTTTGGTAATCCAGCTCCTTTTTCTGATCCATGTGGTAGTATGTCCTCTGTTAACACTCCTAGCATGCAATCCACCTTAGTACTTCAACTTACTTCTTCATGAACATTTGACTCATTTCAATATATATATATTTATATATATATATATATATATATATATATATATATATATATATATATATATATATATATATATATATATATATATATATATATTTATATATCAAAACAGGATTTCCCAGACCTCCTTCTTCCAACTCTGTAACAATAATCTCCTCTCATACAGAATCTGTTTGTGAAATTTTAGTATTCTGCAGCACTCCACTCAGCTTTTAGTCTTCCATCTTCAAAATATGGAATCCTACCTCTCATAACATGGAACAAATGAGCAAAATATGGAACACTCACTAACAATTTATTCACAACTTTAACTAAGAACCTTGCAGGATAGTTAAAATAAAAAAGAAAACACAAGAGAAGAATGAATCTCAAAAATTGCTCTTCTCCCTTAAACTTCTTTTTACAGGAGCCAAGCTCCCCTGCACACACACTGTATATATATATATATATATATATATATATATATATATATATATATATATATATATATACAAAACAGTGAAAAAAGGCATTTTACAGCTATGTACATAGCCTAAAAGGTAGGACCAAAGCATGTGCAGAACTAGTGACCAACGGTATCACACACACTGACCCCACAGTGATAGCAAACTGGCTAGCAAATAGGTTTTGAGAAAATTTCATCACCCTATCCCCTCCATATCTATCACAAACCATGCCCACACCCCCTTCCCACCCTACATATCTGAAGAACAGGCCATCAAAGCATTGTCCATGACAAAAACACACAGCCTCTACGGGACCAGTCAGCATCCCAGGCTGCCTTCTAAACAGGATAAAATATGAACTAACTTCACCATTATATAACCTTTTCAATCATAGTCTAACAACAGGCTTTGTTCCTGCAGAATGGAGAACAATAACAGTTATTCCCCTCCACAAAGGTGGGCTAGCAACAGACCTGGGGAATTACAGACCCATAAGCCTAACCAGGCTCATCTGTAAGGCCATGGAACGTATCATTATGGACCTCATAAATAAAGACACTGGTGACCTCCAAACCCTGAATCTTACCCAATTTGGCTTTGTCAAGGGCAGATCCTGTCTGCTAAATTTTGTGAACTTTTTCAAAAATGTGACCAGGGCCATTGATGAGGGCAAATCTGTGCACACAGCATACCTTGACTTGGGCAAAGGCGCTTTCAACACAATCCCACACTCAAGCATGACCGATAAACTTAGCAAACTGAATGTAAACCCCTCCGTTGTAACATGGGTTGCCAACTGGCTCACAAACAGGACACACACTATCAAAATGGGTGACTTCACATCAACCAGAAGACTTGTTACCAGTGGGGTGCCACAGGGGTCAGTGCTGAGCCCCCTACTGTTTGGTATTTACTTCTCAGAAGTTCAGGTTAAAACTAAGGGGATGTGGATGGCCAAGCTTGCAGATGACTGAAAACTGGGTACAATTATTAAATCCTCAAATGATGTCAGTATACTCCAGGAGGGTCTAACAGAGGCCAGCAATTGATGTCTTAGTCACAGTCTCAAAATGAATGCAAAAAAAATGCATCATCATTCCCTTCAGTACAAACAATGTCCCTTCAAACTATCAAATCAACAACAATACACTAAGTACCCACAAAGTGGTAAGGGACTTGGGTTCACAAGTTGACTGCGACCTTAACTTTGACCACTATGTGTCTACTGTAGTAAGGAAGGCTTTCTACATAGCACATTTGATTAGTAAAAGCATCGCTCTGAGAACAAAACAGGTAATAACTCCTGTATAATCGGCACCAATCCAGCACATAAGTAAGTATAATGCCCCATTTGACATGTACCATGCAAAGCATCTGCAGCAATTTGAGAGACCTCAGAGGTTTCTAAACAAAGAAGATCAAGAGACTCCAGCATGTGCCATACGCAGACAAACTGAAGTCCCTGTCACTTTACTCTGCGTCATATAGACTTCTTAGGGAAGACTTATAACTGGCCTACAGAGCAATCCGGGACCCAAACTTAATGAACTTGCTGCATATCCATAAATCAAACAGGACTAGGGCCACTCATTCCAGGGACCAGTTTTACAGCAGCATGCCTGTGACAAAGACTCTAGTTCTCAGAGTGACTTGTACAATGTTCCTGTTCCCGAGGACATTGCATCAGCAATCTCTGTTCCTGAGAAAATCCCTGAGATTTTTCAAGCAGAACATTCCCCAGTGACTGTCCCTGTTGCTAAACCCAGAGTCTTTGTCACAGGCATGCTGCTGTAAAACTGGTTCGGACACTGGTACAAACACTTTAGATTTCATTTGAATTTCATTCCTTGTGATTCCACAATGTACGATCTCGGCTCTTTTACAAACTTTTCACAAATCCGATGCAATCAAAACCTTTTGATGTCTGCATGCTCACTGTCTTCCCTTTCCTCAATGAACTGAATGGTTTGCTGGTTTTATCATAGTAAGACTTCTGGGATAAGTGCTTCTTCAACAGTTGGGATTTTATTGCTTTGTTATTTTTAGCACATGGAACTAGTAAATTACTACTCATTGATAATGTGGTTTTGGTTTGTCTCGACATAAGTCTCTGGGCAGATGAACCAAGATGATTTTCGCGCAGAATGTTTCTGAGAATTAACAAGTTTAGAAAAACATTGGTATTGTCACATCTGGATTTATCTAACAGCTGTTTTGCACTTCGAACTGCACATTTAGAGAAGCTGTTTGACTGAGGGTATTCAGGAGTACTTGTATATGAACTTGTAATATGAACAAAGTCTCATACTTCTGCAAATTTCTTAAACTGCTGACTTGTAAACTGTGCACCATTCATACCCCCCAACCATACCAAATTACTCGTTTTTTACTGAGTTTTGGGGTCCAAATAATGGAGTGCCATGATTCCCGAGTGGCACCCCTTAATTTCTGAATTTCCCGGCTGTTTCTTTTGAATTTTTTTTCTGGTTTTGCAGTTGACATCATCATGTACGAGATTAAATCAGCTCCATGAAATGGCCTGCCAGCCTATTGGAATGCTCAATAATGCATTTAGCAGTTCAAACAACGTGCGTCAGCACGCATTCACTTCCAGAAAGCCAGCTATGAGGGAATGGACAGATTCCGAGAACGGAACAAGCCTGGCTGTTGCAGAGAGAACAAGCCAAGAGACTGCTGGTTAGTTAAGCCAAGCATATGTTTCCCGAGAACAGAACAAACATGCATTTGGAAATGAAACTCCTTAGGTAAGATACTGTTTTGAGACAAATGGAACTCCTGCAAGGTGTGTGCTTTGATCAAGTTTTCTTATTTTTGGTTTCCAACCCTAGTAAGTCAGCACAAGTCTAACAACCAGGCATCCTTGTTAAGTATACAATGATGTGCAAATTAGTTTTTAATATGGGGGGGGGACTTAACGCCGGTTAGCAGATAATTGGTCCAGAGTGATCTATGCATGTTATAAGAAAATTGTTTTTTAATATTTATTATTCATTTGGCATTGGATATCGTTGGCATTTACTGATTTTTGAAATTAGGATTTTAAGTGGAAGTTAATCATTTTTGAAGATTCATCCGTTGATTACGTTTCTGTCACAAAATGCTGGCTTTTCTTCATGCTGTGTTTGTGTCCTTAAAAATCATCTGCCTCTATACTTTCCAACTGTATGAGTCGGGCATGGCGCTCTTTATTATTTTACATTTGCTGACCTTGTTAGTGTATTGATAATGTCTGGTTCTAATCTTCTGTTATGATTAATGCCAGTGCTGTTATTTTTAATGTTTGGAAGTTGAACCGTGTTCATCTCCATTAATTGTACAGCATAAGACCGTCTAGCCCATGGCCTTTGCACGCACCTACTTTTTTGCCTGCCCCTACTTTTAACCACAACCATATGTTTTGTGGTTCTTGTTCAAAAATCTGGAAGTAGATATACACAGTGTGGTATTAATTATGTAACAAAAATTTGGAAACTGTTGTATTTCCTAAGGTAAGGCTGCCTTGCACCTCACCAGCTTTCCCCAATTAGAAAAGAGATGCTAGTGTGAAATAAAGTGTACAGAATCCAATAGCAAAAATATGCGCAATATGCAGTTTACGTTTTGTGGTAGTAGTACATATTATATGCACAGTACCCCCCTTGAGCATTTGTGTAAAATCCCTTTAATGTTTACAGGAGTCGTTAATAAAACTCAGGGCGGACTTGAACGGAGCTGTGGGCAGTGTACCGTTACTGCATATAGAAAATTTCAGAATACATGCAGGCATGGTGAGTGCACGTGTGTATGTGTGTATATTGGAAATCCACTTTACCAGGCTTGTTATGTGTGTGTGTGTGTGTGTGTGTGTGTGTGTGTGTGTGTGTGTGTGTGTGAGAGAGAGAGAGACTCTGTCCTACTGTCTTTATTACTCTGTTTCAAGTGGAGGAGGTTGGGCATCATGGGAAAGTTGGTTGAGTAATTCTTGTCAGTCATAGTCCTAGAAGTTGGAACCAAACCAAAACAAGCATGCAAGCATGCAGCCAAACACAAATCCAGTAACCAAAGAAAACAGCTCACATAGTGTTAAACAGATAGGAAAATCTACAACCTCAACTCAGTAAAAATACTCTGAGTGCTGATGAACTCCACATGTGTTGGGACAAAAGTGCTTAACTGGTTTATTTTAAATATGTATTAAAAGTATATTCATGTTTTTATTGGCATTGGCTTCTGTTTTTACCAGGTTGAGGTTGTAGATTTTGCAGTCTGTTTGACAGTACATGAGCCATTTTCCTATAATTCTATTGGTGACAGAGATGAGAGCTGCCAAAACAGATTTATCATTTTGGTAAGCATGGAACACATTCCACTTGCACTGGAAATCTTTATTTAAGGCACCTCTTTCCCTTCAGTAATGAAACAAGGGCTCTGCCTACCATGATCATACCCTTCAGTAATTCAGCTGTATTCCTTGTACCTAATGTGTTTGCAGTAAATTTTTTTCTGATAGCAAGATAAGTAAACATTTTAAGTAGGTCATGCCAGTAGGTACCTAACACTGCTGGGAAAATCCAGAATAAAGATTAAAGTCTTGTGGAGTCATATTGAAATTTGAGACATTTGCTAGTGTTATTTTTTCAATCATTTATCATTATTTATGGTGTGCAATACTCTGAGTATTATATGAGTGAAAGTAAAACTGAAGTGTCCATATGCTAATGGTGAATACAAAATCTAAAAACCAATGTGAGATAATTACTTGACTTTCAACAATAACATCATTGTAATGCATGTTGTGAGTAAACTTGAGGACAGTTAATGCTCTGCTGTTTAAGCCAGCTCTTCATTTGTTCACAAAGAAAAAAGTCATGGAAAAAGCCAACTGAAATTCTTTCATTTACAGGCTTATGCTACTGAGGAGTTTTTGGTGGCTGTTGTATATACCCAATGGGTAGAGTTTTCAGGCTGTACTGATATTTTAATATTCAGTTAACAAAGAATATGAATTACTCTCTTAGTTATAGCAAGATAAAAGAAATATGATGTGATAGCCTGTGGTATATGCTGAATTAATCTCACATTTTCAGTAGCAGGGCACTTGTGCAAGGATTGATCTGCCCCTGAATAAATCTGTGTTACTTAACAACTTGGCATGCACTGTTTTATTCGTGCAGTAAGGAATATAATTTAATAAAGTCAGGAAGGTGTATCAAAGAACACATGTATGTTTCTTACTTTGTGTGCAAGGGGCATATGATTTGAAAACAGCCTAAAGGTAATCTTTCTTTATCCACCACTGGCCACCAGAAGCATTTTCTTTGGATGTAGTGTGGGTTTCAATGCTGTTTCAATGAATGTGAGTTTCAAGGGCAGATAAGTTTTAATGCAGAGTCTATTTTCATTGTGAGACAATATTGCTTTGTTTAGCTGATGTCTATTAGTGTTTGTGCATTGTGCTATAAAATGCAAATATAAAATCCAAATAATCATTAAAGAAGTAAAACAGTATGCACATTAGTGTTTATGGTAAATGGGGCAGAATAGCCAGGTAACGGGACATTGGAATGGCTGCAGGGAGACTCTGGTGCCATATTTTGGTTGTCTGTTCTTTAGTTTGCATTTGAAAGCTGGTATCCCACAATTCCATTACAGTGGGAGAGATTACATAATTATGTTTGCAAATTTATTTTAATCAGCATACGGATTTGTACCTATTTTCCATGGGCCTTGTCCAGATTTTTGATGTTCCCAGGTTGAGAGTTATGGCACCATTGTCAGAAATAACTCTGTGGGCCACCATAGACAGAAAAATGTCTCTTCAACTTAGTAATGACAGTACTGGAAGTTAGGTTGAGAATAGGTCAATCTTGAACCAACTTGAATAAGTGTCTACTAACCAAGTAATGTTGACCATTCCACTTAAAGATATCTTTGGCTACTGTTGAAAAAGGTAGTTCAGGAATCTGACTTAACTGAAGTGATTCTTTTTGTTGTTCATACTATTACATACTGAACAAGATGAAAGTACTTTCTCAATATCTCTTGATATAGAAGGCCAAAATACTAGTCCTCTTGTCCTTCTTTTGGTGAAGTCAGTTCCTGGGTGGCCATGATGCAAAAATCCTGATGTACTCTTGTAAGGATTTTGGAACAATCACTTTAGGACCTTTCATGATGATACCCTGTCAGACAAATTCTCATCTCTGTATGGAAAATACTGCTGCACTTCTACTGGTAAACAAGATTGCTTTGAAGGCCATCCTCAACTGATAAAGAGGTTTAGCTTCTGGAGAACTGGATCTGAAGCTGTGTGAGTTCTGAGCTCATCAATATATGTGGAAGAAAAATTTCTCACTTCCATGACCTCAAAATCAAGTTGCTCATTGTTATGTTGTTCTGTTTTTTCTGGGTGATCTGGACAAGGTATCACCAAGATAAAGAAGTTTGCCTTTTGAGTAAACAAGAGTGAAATTGTACTTCTGCAGTATGAGCATCATGTGTTACAATCTGGCAGGAGCTGTATGCATAGGCTTTCTCAAAATAGTAACTAAAGGTCGGTGATCAGTTTCAATCTGGATAGGTCAACCATAAATATAATCATGAAACTTTGAACATGCAAACACGATTGCCAAAACCTCTTTCTCAATCTGAGTATATTGCATTTTGGTTTGGGTAAGAGTTCTCAATGCATAGGCTACTGGTCTTCCCTCTTGAAGAATGCACCTAGACCATACTTAGAAGCATCACAGGAAAGAATAACTGGTTTGTGAACATCATAGTAACTGAGAGTTGGTAGACTAGCAATTTTCTGTTTCAGGACATCAAATACTCTTTGGTGCTACTCTGAAAATGAACAAATTACATCTATGCATGTCAGCTCTCTTAGCAGTGCTGAAAGTTGGATTAGACCAGGAATGAACTTGCATAGATAGTTGACCATGCCAAGAAAACATTGGAGGGCTTGAACATTGTCTCAAGCTGGCATCTGGAGAACTGCTGTTTGCTTGGCAGGATCTGGTCATTTGCCTGAACAGGTAAACAAGTGACCAACATAAATAACTTCTTGTAGCCTGAATTTGCACTTCTGAGGATTCAGCTTTAGATTCACTTTATGTGCTCTTTCCAGAACTTTCTTGAGGTTTCTGTCATGTTCGACTTCACCACTGCCTCCTACTAGAATATCGTCTACTATAGTAAAACATGGATAGCCCAAAAAAATTTGCTCCATTGCACGCTGAAAGACTTCACTGGCAGAATTTATTCCAAATGGCTTTCTCAGAAATCTGTATCTTCCAAATGGTATACAGAATGTGGTTAACAATGAAGATTTTTGCTCAAGCACAATTTGCCAAAATTAGCTCTTTGCATCTAAAACGGAAAAAAAAACAGTGGTGTTTGGCATGATGGCAGCAACCTCTTTGACTGTGCACATTGGATGACGAGGTCTTTTTAATAATTTGTTCAAATCATTTGACTCAATACATATTTTGATGTCATCTGAGCTTTACCTGTGAGCTACTACTATGGAGGATACCCATTCAGTTGGTTCTTCTACTGGACAAATTACTTCTAGCTGCACACCATTTTGTCTAGCTCTGCTTTGGCTATGTTCTGCATAGCTACTGGAACTTTCTGTGCTGGTCTGATAACTGGGCTGACCTCTGGGTTTAACTTGATAGAGTACACAACTGGTAGTTTGCCTAGTTTGTCTGCAAAAATATCAGCATACTCAGACAAAATAGTTTGGGCGTAATTTGAGCTGTTGTCATTAGGCTTACATGGTGGCCTTCTTTATTAAATGAAAACACTCCCATTTTCAAACTGTCTCTGAGGCCTAATAATGACTGCACTTGTCTCTTGACTACATAAAACTGCAAGTCATAGCTGTTCCCAGCACAGTAACAAGAAAGCACTACTGAGCCTTCGGTATGAATCTCTTCACCATCATAAGCAGCAAGCTTCGTACACATTGTCAAATCTAGTCATTCTGTAGATTTTACTATAGGAAAAATTTCTGCTGGCATAACTTGGCACTTTGAGCCAGTATTTACTTTGAACTCTACAGGACTCCCATTAATCCAAACAGTACAAAAGATTTCATTCTTTGCCCACAAATCTACTGCATTGACTGTTTCACCAAGCACAGACACATCATTAACATAAAAAGTAGGGTTGCAACTTTTGAACTGATCAGCTTGCCTCTTGGAATGCCCTTTTTTAATAAAAGAATGTGCCTTATTTGATTTACAAAAACTTTTGAAATGATTCCATTTATTGTGAGAATGATACTGCTGACCAAAAGCTAAGCACTTTTCTCATTTGGGTTCATGATTACCACCACACTTCTGACAGTTGACTACGAGGTTTGCTATGGGTTTTGCTGAGTCACCCCTGTGCTTTGCTGCATATACCTTAAAACTTACAGAAGTAGCTCTGGGTTTTACTGAAGTTGGGGCTGTGACAACTCCACTCTTTGGCCTATATCTTTTAACCTCATGCTACTTACTATCAACATGAGCTGTGGAAGGTAATGGAAGGCTTGCTTTCTCATTTGTAAGCATACTTGTGTGCCTTTCTGTATGCTTATATATCTGACAAATCTCAATGGCCTTATTTAATGTCAAATCACTGTCTTGAAGCAAAGTCTTTCTCACTGTGTCATTAATACCACACACAAGCCTGTCTTTTATCAACTCATCTCTCATATCACCAAATCTGTACATTTTAGGCTTATTTCTCAAGTCAGTTATATATGCTGCAAAAGTTTCACCAGGCTTCTGATCCCCTGTGTAAAATAAGTGCCTTTCCATTGTAACATTTGTTTGAGGGTTATACATTTCTCTAAATTTACGTTTTAAGCACTCAGGGTCTTCATGCATTTCAGCTGGTACCACAATATGGCGGTCTTCCCCCTCCCCTGCAAACACAGCAGGTGCATACACAAATGAATGCTTTCTTTCAATGACCTCTGAACCAGCTAAATTAAGCAGAATGAATGCTTTTGTACATGCATCTATGTTAGAAGAAGCAGCTTGTATGAAAATATCATATTCCTGCTCAGACACTCTCCAATTTTCTGCAATATTTTTATCAAACGCGAGCGGTGCAGGTCTGCAACATCCTTCTGCTTTGCCCAGAAATTATAGTAGAACACAATGCAGTCTTGGCCTTGTAATTAGGTAGGAACATGCACACACACCAGGTACTTGTAATAATATTCAAATGCACAATAAGCTCTTCAAAAGACTGTACTCTGTGAAATATTCTTTGAAATAACTGTACTTTGTGAAATAACTGCACTGTAATACTGCACACACTTGTAAACACTTTGCACACTTCGGATACTTTGAATAGCTTTAGTTAATGTGAAAAAGTAGTACATAGCAAAAAATAGAGTTGATTTCCCTTTTTAGTACATTTTATGTGATATGGATATTGTTTCAAATGTTTTCATAATTATTTTGAATATTTTTATCAATATGCCACAGTTTCGGACATTTAATTTAATAAGAAATTTGTTTTGAGCATTTTGAGTGCTTTGTTTTATATATGTGGCAAAATAAATCATTTAAGCAAGTTTTAGTACCTGGAATTTGTTTCTGACCAGTTTTATGATTTGTTTAAGCAGTTGAGATGATCCACTCCTGTATATTCCTCCATTTCTAACCAGTTGGCCGTGACCCTGGATCCTACTTCTGACACCATGTTGCTCATGTTGTGTACATTAAGAAGATGTTGAGGCTTGGATGTTTGTTTAAGTAGTTTATTGCATACAAACACATCACGATGGCTAGCAGGAACATTGAACTTAAATGAATTATCTAACTGACTGACTACATACATGCATGTACTCACTCTGGCTGCTCACTGAAAATGGCAGTCTTGCTTGCACATGCTCAGTACTTATATGCACATGCCCACTGACTGGAATGCTTCTTAAAGGTACATCATGAACTCTGGTCTACACTACATTGGGATGAAATAGCTAGGCTTGAAATGACCTCTAGGTTAATAGCCTAGTAATCTCCTATGATTCTATGATTCAGAGAAAT
>NC_056725.1:1245818962-1245950270 GCF_019279795.1 Protopterus annectens
TGACAGGTTTAGCTTGGTACAGGTATTTTTTGAGTAGGAATGTTGGGGAGTGATCACTGAGGCTATCTGATAAGCAGCCTGTTATATATGACTGTGGGCTCTTACTGACTAGTATCCAATCCAGGGTAGTGTGCTTGCTGGAGTTTTTATTTATCCTGGTTGGTGACTGGACTAGTTGGGTGAAGCCATGAAGGTTTACATGATGGGTTGGATGGTTGCGAAAACAAGATTGCCAGTCAATATTGAAATCACCTAAAATTATAGTTTCTTAGGGGAGATGGTGGGTAGACCAGCTGAGGAGGTTTTCTAGTGGAGGGATGTTTTGGCCAGGTGGGAAGTAGCAACCAGTTATGTTGATGGTTTTGTTTTGGTTTATTTTGAGGTTGGTATATATTATTTCTTCATTGCCTATTTGTGGAGCTGATGATTTTAAGATCTGGATGTTTAGATGTTTAAATATTATAGCTACACCGCCTCCTTTCTTGTTTAGCCAGTTTACTCTTAGTATGCTGTAACCGGTAGGGAGTATTTGCTCACTGGTAATGTGAGGTTTTAGCCAGGTTTCTGTCAGGATGACTATATCTGGGGAGTACAAGTCTATGGTGGCATGGAGTTCATGGACTTTGCTGGATATACTTCTAATATTTAGGCTTAGTAGAAGGAAGTCACTTGGCTTTCTATTGGCTGTGATATGGGAAAAGTTGTGATTTCTAGTCTGATTATGAGGACTGGGGTTGGAGATGGTAGGGCCAGAGTTGGGGTGGATGTCTCCACTTAGGGCTAGTTTTGATATTCATGAGGTTATTAGTTTTCTCAGTTTTTGAATGGTTTTGTTTATTAGGGAAACTTTATGATTGTGCTCTGTGGGTAATATGTATGGTGGGAGGGTTACTATGTTAAGTTGTACGGATGCTTTATGTATGAGTAGTATAGTTGGTAGAATATGTGGGGAGTGCATAGGGATGGTTCTTGAGTTGGTGGGAGGGGAGCTGAGTGAGAGTGAGACATGAGTGGTGGTGTGAGTAGTAGTACAGTGGTAGTAGTTGAGTGGGGGAATGATGGAGCTTTGGTAGGATGTAAGATATGCAAGGAGAGTGCATGCAGTGAGCATAGGTAAGGTATGCTTGCACATGTTAGTTGAGGAGGTGTGATAGTAGTGGGAAGATGGAAGAGTTAGTGTTGGGTTAGCACTGTGGTTGGCTATTGGAAAGATGGGAGGGGTTTGTGAGTGTAATAAAGGTAGGACCACTGGGGGCGGGAGGGAATAGGGGGCAGGGTGGGGAGCGAAGCGGGTAGAGACCCTATTAGTAGCTCTTATGAGGGGACTAGAAACAATCAGATAACAGAGTAAACTGATAAATGAACATATGGTAGTGACAAAGGGTGGTTGCAGTTTTAAACATGGTGCCTGCCACAGATAATATTTATTAACTTTGGGATTGGCTTAAGGTAATAAACAGGGAAGGGGGTGGGGGAGAACAAGGGTGTGAGCAGGCAGTTCTTTTGTACTGCTGCTAATGAGCCAAAGCAAAGACAAGTTTGTGTTTAAGAAACAATCAGAATTAACCAAGGACTGCTCTGAAATTGTAAGTCATTTCTTAACCATTTCTTAGGTGGAAAAACAGGATAACCTTGTATCAGTAGGCTACTGTGGTCTCCATTTAAATTAACAAACACACAATATTGATCAGTTATGGATACTATTTGCTAACAGAAGGGAATAAGAGAGAAAGTGGAAGATGAGTGTATGTGTGTGTGTGGGGGGGGGGGGGGGCTACTTACAAGCCAAAGCAGAGTGCTCTCCAGGGGAAAATGAATATTGGCTCAAACAGGTAGACACATACTCAAAGTTAACTGTAGCTGTTTGCTGACAGTTCAGACCCGGACTGCGCTTTTCTTACAAGAATGTTAAAGGTGGTACCACAGTTGAGTACTTAAGAGTGGTGTTAGGTCTAGAAAAGAAGAGTACAGAGAGGAGTAAGCACTTTGAGATGGTAAATATATATTATAATGTATATATATATATATATATATATATATATATATATATATATATATATATATATATATATATATATATGTGGGTAGGGGAATTTTCTCTTTCCCTAGGGATTGTGTGAGCTCAGAGTCAGTATATATAACTGGCAGGGGCTATGGGAGGTACAAAGGGGCTTGTCCCCCTTTAAAACCTCTGGTAGTTGGTTTGCTCTACCCTGGGGTAATTCCCAGGGGATACACAGAATGTGTCAGCATTCATAGTTTCAGTGTTTTCCCTTCAGGATTCTGTGTGTCAGTGTCTCTAGTTTTGGTTAATACATTTGGTATGTGGAGCACTTCCAATATTATTTATACAGTTGAATAAATGCAGTTTTGCACTGCATTTAGAAATATCACCATGCATTAACATGATTCATAATTATAGATCTTCATAATGACCAGTGGCATGCAGAAGACTGTCAGCCTCTGCTAATGGTGTACCATTATCACAGAAGGAGAGAGGACAAGCAGACTCCATGCAGTAGATTATTTGTCACTGCTGGGATGCCTTGCAGTATCCTGTCAAATATTTTCTTAATATTGACCCAGACAATTTTTCATAAGTCTTCTTTCTGTGCATTGTATGCCACATGGCCTAAAGAAGGAATATTATGAGCTACAACCAGCAGTGTCTTATTATTTTAGGTTTTTGAGATGATAAGCTGCTGTACTGCTTTTTTCCCTGGGCACCCATCATGAATCCATTCACTGTAAAAAAACATTTTCCCAGTAAATAGAACCCCTGCATTTGACAATCAGAAGCATCCTTAGCAAACTCTCTTAAGTATTACAAATTAAGATATGACAGCTGTGCTTCTCTCATCTCTTTCTTTATTAGTGTCCCCTGTTCCCCTTCTAAAGAAAGGTTAGTACCTTTAGACATCTTTTTTGCAAATACAAACTTGCCACTGTAATCTAGCTTTTCTCTTGAAGGAGCTACACTACCAGCTTCTGTTGAAGTTTGAAACAATGGCCGGGTCTCTCCCTGCTCTCTTCCACATGCATTTGTCTCCATGCTTGGCTGTATGTAATTGCATGTATAAATGGTACTGTATCATCAAAATAATTTTCTATTAAAATATCTACTGGAGTATCATCCAAGCACAGGCACGTGTTTGTTACATCCCCCTTTCTATACCAGTCAATTCTAGTCATTGATACTCCCAGTCATAGAAGTAATGGATTGATCTGCCCAGAGAAGTTAGGTCAAGTAAGCTCTGGTCAGTGGTACTTGAAGTGGTGTCCCACACATGGCAGTAATGGATTGGACTGTCCACATAAGTAATGCTATTTTATACCAAATGCAGGCTATCCTTCTTACCAGTGTTTTCTTTTATTGTTACCAGCACTGAGCACAAGCCACTGTTATAGTTTGGAACAGCTGTTTTCCTAAGACACCTTTCCCAGCATGAGTGTCTTCTCTAGTGAATACTGTATTTGCATTATGTTACCAAATTACTTAGGTTTTGTTGTTATTATCTGGCTTTCTAGTGACCATTTTGGATTCTAACAGGTGTGACACTATAGTAGTAGTAGTACATTGTCTTGAGACAACAGCTGTTCCAAATTACAATGGCTTATACTCTATCCTGCCCGAAAAAAAAGAAAACATTGCTAAGAGTGATACTGCATCATACATAACTGCTTGGCATGCATTGTAAGCATTTCCCTTTGCCTGGGAAATCTACTGATGATTTAAACTGTGGCAGAAAAATACAGCTAGTAGCTACACACCTCCCATGCACTTGTTCCTGTCCTTCCCCACTGTGTGGACTGATCAGAGATTTCTCCTTTAATCCTCTCCCTCCTATTTCTTCCTGCGCTACTAATCAAACCCCATTCACCTGGGCCATAAGGAGAGCTTCAGAGCACATTAGCAAAGAGATGACATTTGTCATCCTAGAAGTTGTTGCCCACCACAACTGCTAAGCATTATGACTTGCCCCTTGCCTTATCCTCAGTGGATGTAAGTAGAGCCTTCTTTGTCTTAGTAGTCTATTTTTTGGCTTCATTATCATGACTTCCTATACAGGGATTCTGTCCCTTTATTTTTAGTGAGGAAAAAAGTAAGTTTTTCAGTCTCTGTTTACTTTTCTTACTCCTTGCATTCCTTACCTTTCTCAGCTCTAATGTAGCCGTCAAGTTTCTACAGTTAGCAGTGTAAGTAACACAGCAGGTAGTACATTTGCCTTTGGTGTAGAAGGCTATGGGTTCTATTCCCACATCAGGTAGATTGAGTACTGACACTGCAGTGTAGTATAAAAGGGATCACTCCTGTGATTATCAGCCCAACCAACTTAGATAAGGTTAGACATCATCAGCAAGTGCCTTCCTCTCAGGATGTTAAGACCCTCCCTCCTTACTGCTCTGTCAGTCAACAGAGACACTAATCAAACCCATGTTGGTTGGGCCATAGTAAGGGCTTTGTCCTGCCACACTATTAGAGCGGCTTAGTTCCATCAGCAATAAGCTGATGTAGACCAGAATGAAGGTGTTAGGACTAAGAAGACAATAGTTCTAGTGAGGGATTTTGACCTCAGCAAAGTGGATTTTATTATTCTGGCATTAATAGAAGGAAGAGTACTAAATCAGATAAAATTATGGAAAAAGCAGAGACAACCAAGCTCTACAATGCTCTTAAAGTCAATGATTAGCCCCAGCAACACCAGAGCAAGTCTGAGGGGGAGTGTAGACTTAGCATGGATGTGAGGCACTGGGGACCAGACCAAAAAAAAAAAAAAAAAAACAACAGTATATGTAAATACTTCCTTTATAGGTTCTACTCCTGCTTCTACTACTGTCTTACCTCCTACTTTTTTATTTATTTCATTTAGGATATGATGTTAAATATCATTCCTTATACATACCACCAGTCCCCGGATCTGAATACTTTACAATTAATAATACCATTGTTCAAGCCCTCCTTATATCTGTTGAGCATTCTCTTATCAACAGTAAGTTGTACATTTTCTTTCCTAATTTACTTGCATGATTAATCATTCCTGTCTTTCGATCTCCTGCATAATTTCATATGCAATTTTTTTTCAGTCAATATCCCTCAACATAACAGACCAATGCAGACTGATCACATGGAAACTTCAGCAATTCTGCAGAATCAAAGTTGCACCAACACCACTGATGAGATTCTACAAAACTCACCCATTTAAATCTAATATGATTAAGGCATTCTGAAATACAATTTTATGTTGAACTGCATGGATTTTATTATTAATGTGGGCTATACAAGGCACCTGTAACCAACCAAAAAGCAGGGTGAACGTTCTTTTTTTTCCAGTTTGGAGTAATGTGGTACATAACTGAGTTCAGTTCCTTCAATGTGGCCTTTGTGGGTTTTCATGTGCACACTGGACTACAAACATTGCTGCATTCAGCAGGGTGAATGAGAAAGAAAAAAAATGTATGACTAAAACAAATGCATTGGTTGACTTCACCAAATGCCTTTATTAGTTAAGCTTAAGACAGCTTTGAGAACTGAGAAGGCACAGGGACTGTTTTCCCCATCTGCACATGGTACAAATACCATCAGTCTTTTTCTTTTTTGCCTTTAATACATTTTGCAAATATTTTATTAATGTTATTGGTAAATGCAAAGAAAAATGACCTAGCATTCAGCCACCATGCATCCACTGTTGTAAGGAAGTCTTTCTATATTGTGCAAAAGGATTGCATCGAGATCTGAGGATGTCATTGCCCCCCTTTACTCAGACCACATCATGCCTGTCATCAAGTATAATGACCCCTTTGGCATGTATCTGTTCAGACACATGCAACAACTGGAATGCCCACAATGATACCTTACTAAAAGTATATAAGGCCTACAGAAGATGTCCAATCTGGCCCAACTCTAAGCCTTAACACTATACTTAGTGTCCTACAGACTGCCAACAGGTGACCTGGGTCTGGCATACAAGGCATCCTCCAACAAAAATATTAATGGATTTACTGCACATCAGCAAGTCAGACGGCATTAGAAATATTCTGTGCAGGAATGTAACAGACTTACCTAGGAAACTATAAGAGGAAGAACAGATGATGGTGCCATTCCTATGAAACTGAAGTAATAGATATTTTCACATCAAGAACTGATTCTGATTTAACATGATAAATGTATTTTGATTTTAATATATCATTCTGAACTCTGTAAGCTCAGTAATTATTGTGAAAATGTCCAGCATCTTATTAACTGCAAATAACTTTTATACGGACTTATCGTTGTTTTTGAGGTGCTTAGCAAGAAACAGTTGGCATGAAATTAGATATTCATCAGTTAAAATCCATTTCTTTACTCCAGAATGAGCAGCATTTTTCCAAGGCCATGAAATACATTTTCTGACAGATGTAGGAAGTAATGACAAGAGATTATGGTGACACTGTATGTATGCATGCAGATACATTCCTTAAGGACAGGGAAGTACTTAGTGAGAAACTAGATCTCCACTGGGCACCTATTATTTTCCTATGGCATTCCGAAATGGAATTATTAATGAACATTGCACAGTTATGTGTTCCAAAGAAAACAAACATACTCACATAATTCCAAATTTGCACACTACCAGCTCAGCTAAATTTGGAATAAACTGGTTTCTGACATGGGGAATATTTGCACTGCAGCAAAATAGAGTCACGTTATTCAATCTCAGGGAATGAAGAGTTGTTGGAAGGCAATTCATCTTCCTCTCTGTCAGATCTTCAAAAGCAATTCTGCTTTCTAATCTGGTTTGTTGCAACTGATTAGTTATGGGTTTCAGAAATGTTTCCTTAGTTAATCATAACTGTTGTAAATCTTCTAAATGACAGATGTTTGTGCTTTGTGTATGTGTGTGTGTGTGTGTGTGTGTGTGTGTGTGTGTGTGTGTGTGTGTGTGTGTGTGTGTGTGTGTGTGTGTGTGTGTGTGTGTGTGTGTGTGTGTGTGTGTGTGTGTGTGTGTGTGTGTGTGTGTGTGTGTGTGTGTGTGTATGTGTCTTTGTGATGAGGTAGCAGATAACTATGTAACTACATATCCTATCACATACAGAAAGTGGGTAAAATGTCTAGTGCAAAATAGCAGGCCATAGTGGGCGCCTTTCCTACTCATCTCTTATTCATTACATAATTACTGTTGCTCATCATTGATATTTCCCCAGAAGCAGTGAAATGTAGTCATGTTCCTCAGGTTAAGTGTGAACATTTACCGCTTATTTATCAGAGAAAAAGGCAATAGAATGCAGCTGATGGTTAGGTACCTACACAGGAAGGAAGTATAGCAAGTTAAAATACTGACACAGCTACGATTTCTTTTTTCAGAAGCAGGTTCTGTAGTATGAGAAGGAATTCTTGTTATATGGGGTTTAATTATTAATTCACCTTCAAGGGGAGAACATTTCTTGAACGTCTTCATGAAGAAAACCACTTTCTCCATCTTTAAACAACCAGCGGTAATTGCCATGGCTTCCTTTTCTTTACTTCTAACGCAATCTGTGTCTCCTCACCTTTTACTGCCCTAGAAAATGCACAGTGTATTTTATAATCACATCTCCTATGTCTGCACAAGCTCTATGAGTAAATTGCATAAGAATCAGTAGCCAGGAGAAAACAAAAAGACGACTGGCATAATGCCAAATGCTTTTTTCCATTGGAAATCCATTGCCAGTACAATTTCTAATTGTGTACCTGCAATGATTAACCCTTAAGGGAAATTTCTTCCCTCTCTCAAGCTGGTGCAACTGTGAAATTGGTATATATAAATCTGGGGATGTGGGGGCCTTGCACCTTGCAACAAACAAAAAAATGAATTTTTTTGCCCCTATGGATTTGAAGCATTTTTTTTCTTTTTCTTTGTTCTTTTGGTGTGTGGACTTTCAAGAAGCATTTCACACCAGAGCCTAAATAAAGTAAGGTAAACAATTTTGTTTACTTTGTTGGAAGCGTTTGAACTAGTATTTCTTTATTTGCACTAAAATGCATAGTTGAGCAATGTAGATAGTTCCTTGGGAAGTCATTTATAGCCATAAAGGTGTTTAGTGAGTTTAAATATGATATATTTTGCTTTAGAAATATAGATATTATGTGTGGGGGCTTGGCTCAAATAATGGGATGAGGCACAGTGAGTAGAATGCAGAACTCTGGAACAGTGGTGGCTTGAGGCACTGGAGTTCATTTTTTAGTTATTACTTTATTATTGTTATCTTTTTTCATTTCATATATAAGATATTTCTTCACTGGCATTTCATGGAGTCAGAACTTCTAAGTTCTGCTAGAAATATTGGCTTCTCAGCAGGGCTGATTCAAAAACAAGCCCTGGATTTTCACAGGTCATCCTGCAGGGCAGTATTGAAACTATAGAATCTTTTTTTACATATATCGATTCTACTACTGCCTTTGTGAAATTTAAACCTAGTTATTCAAAATCAGACATACATTTTTTGTATATTAATGTATATATTAAAGATAATACAATAGGTCCTAGAATCTGTAGAAAAGA
The DNA here is from genome assembly GCF_019279795.1 of Protopterus annectens. Classification (NCBI taxonomy): domain Eukaryota; kingdom Metazoa; phylum Chordata; order Ceratodontiformes; family Protopteridae; genus Protopterus; species Protopterus annectens. The sequence continues at coordinate 1,245,827,482 of NC_056725.1, forward strand.
AGTTCAAACTGCTAGATATTTACATAATACGAGTATGCACCACCCCATATATACAAAGGCATTGTGTGCAGTCAGTTCCTTAGGGCCAGTTGGCTAAAAACAGATATATCTGACTATATCAAACAGCTAGATGAGATGGTCATAGAGTTTAAACATATAGGCTATAGTATTAAACTGTTAGAAGAAATAAAAAAAAAAAAGTGTTGAGTGAAAGAGATAGCCTAGCTAGACCATATCTCTCAGTAGAGAAGAAAGCCCAACCAATGGGACTGTAAATCATATTATGGATAGTACCTCTAGAAATAAGTTTAGATATATTATGCAATATAATGCACATACCAATAGGGTTAAAACACTTATAAGACAAACTTGGTCTATACTATATACATCTGATGTGGTTAAAGAAATTGTAGGTTCATCACCTAGTTTTGCATTTAGGAAATGTAGGAATCTGAAACAACAGTTCTGTTACAAAGACTTACAAAATTGCTTTAAGAATGTTATAATTTAAAATAAAAATGCTGTGCCTTACTACTATTGCCTGTTTTGTCGCTACATAAATAAGAACAATATTTTTGTACACTCTAATATAACTAAGACATTTTATTTCATACATTTGCCACTTGTAAAACCAAGAATGTGGTTTAATTAGCTGCCTGTGAAAAATGTACTTCATTTTATGTTGGAAAAACCCAATAGGATGTTAAAAGAAAGGACAGCCCAACACCTATCTGACATATGACATACATCGAGAGGTAGAGAATAATGCATTAGCTAAACATGTCATAAGTTCAGATAAAATGCATACTTTTACATTTAGAGTTATAAAAATCATTGAAAAAAGTATTAGATGAGAGGGTATTGTGTTGAACACTGAAAATGCTGAATATAGATTGATTAGTTACTTTCAAGCAGATGTGCCCCCTGGACTGAATGATACTGTGAGTTTAAAACCTGTTCTCAAGAGAAGGTCTTTTTTACCATGAAACAAGCACTCAATTGTGTATTTTAATTATTTTATTGTTGCTGCACTTCTGTTAGTTTGAATTGGTTCATGTGGTATATATATGAAAATGGGTTTTGGTATGATTTTGAGCACCGGAGAAGAGTTTTATCTGGAAAGCTTTGCTATTAAACTGATTTTACATCACTTTGTGAGTTCCTTTTGCTTTTTATTCTTGGGCTGTTTTGTTTGGAACTCTATACTGGGTGTTTACTACTTTGTTTTTGTTTTTTGCATTAAACACTGTTCTGATAACAGTTAGGAAGATGCATTCCTGTACAGAAGTTATTGTGTATTTATTTATTCATTTGATTGCAATCAAAGTTCTATGTTGTAAAGTCACAGTCATGCAAGTGGTTGTAATTGATAGTCATGTTTGTGTGTGTGTGTATGTGTATTTGTATATAGTCTATGTACAAGTGCATTTGTGTAGGGATCATTTGCTGTCAGCTGTCTTTGATTTTGCAAAACATCTGATTTTACATCATATTTTGTTCTTCCCTTCAAAATTTTATGTTTTATTTTTCTTGGTAAATCAGTAAAGATTATAGTCAGTGATTAATGACAGATATGTTCATAGGTTCATAGGTGTGTACTAGGCTAATGGCCCTGGACCCTTTGCAAGCCTAGTCCATAGGATTACCCTGGCATCGTGCCACCCAACATTAGTTCTCAGTGTCTCTGTCAGTAGAGCCACTGGAGTGATCCCCGGGGTGAATATTCTATTTCCCATCCACTCATCAAGATTTCTTTTAAAGAAGGTCAGTGAGGTGCTCTCTTTGACATTTATGGGAAGTCTATTCCATAACATGGGCAGCCTCTGGGTTATGAACCTGTCCCTCCAGCATGTTCTGTTGATTGTGATAACGAGGTTGAGGTCTTTGGAGCATGTGGTGCAGAGGGACTGGGATTTCTTTAGCTGTAGCATTTCTAACAGAGCTAGGTCAGACATGGCTTTGTAAGTCAAGCAGACATTGCCTCTAAGTAGGCAATATGAGACAGAGAATAGTTGGAATTTTTTGAGTCTGTCCATATAGGACAACTGTTTAAAGTCTTGGATCATCTTTGTGAGGTACTTTTGTGGCCTCTCCAGTTATTGCAGGTGTCTAGTGAGGTACATGCCAAATGGGGCATTGTACTCAATGACTGGCCTAATGAGGGAAGAGTAGAGGGAGACAATGACCTCGTTCTTCATGGATGCAAAACCCTTAGTGATGAGATGTGCCACGTAGAAGGACTTTCTGACCACAGTGGCAATGTGATGGTCAAAAGAGAGGTTGCTGTCAACCTGTGTTCCCAGATATCTTATAACGCTTTCTGTGTTCAGTGGACTACCATCCATGTGGTAATTCATGGGAACTGAGTTTTTCCCAAAGGAGATGACGACACATTTTTCGGCATTGAGCTTAAGGCCATGGTTCTGACACCAGTCGTTGGTCTCAGTGAGGCCTTTCTGCAGGATGTCAGCTTCTAATGTAATAGCCTTCAAAAAACATGCCAATGTAAAGCCTTTTGTTCCATCAGTTTTCTAAGTTAAGGGCAATCCACCCCCATTGTTTTTAGCTTTCATCCTTACTCTTGAGCTGAGAGGTTGGAAGCACTCCTTATATGTGTGCATGTTCTATTCAAGTGCTCTGATTTCCTCCCCAGATATATAACGTATGCCTGTGGTCATTTTCGAATGTATTTATATCACAGTTTAACACCACAAAAGCATGAAGAAAGTGATTTTCACCTTGGGGGGAAGTATGGAGGCAGGCACATTTCCCAGATAGGACTTATATAGATTTGCAAATATTTGTCATCTCACTTTATTGGGAACTGCTATTTTGTTAGTGTTGAACATTAACCTTTTGATTTGGTGCAACTTATTTTAATGTGACAGAGAAAAAGAGTGAATTTCTTTCCTTTCTTATGCTTTTTCTTTAGGCCATAATTGGATGAAAATGTTTTAAAAAAGTTTTTAAGATGCATGTCAAAGCATCTAGAACCCTATGACTTCCAGGGCCTAGTAGTCTAGCAGCTCTCAGACCCTTGACCTTGGACATTCTAGGGTATTGTTTATCTGGAAATGCGTAAGAGGCACTTCTGAAATTGTCATTGAAAAGGTAAGGGATTCATTGCATTCTTTTTTGGAAAACTGTAAAATGTTTTAGACATCAATAAAATTACACAGCTAGCTGGAATGCTATGGTCTTAGCATCATTCCTGATTGATGAATGTGAGACAATGTGCAAAAGGCTGGAGATTTCCAAGAACCTCTGTAAGACAGACCAAACCAATAATGAGGATTGAAATGTGAAAAAATAGGTGTGAGCACCTAAATACTGCTAATTAAGGCCTTCATTTAAAGCTGAGTGACAGTGAGTTGACAGATTAACTCCATTTTTTAAGGAAGAGATGTTAGAATTTAAGGAAGCTCTTTTCTCCTTTGTTTTTTCTTGCACAGCATCTTAAAGGCAGACTTACATTAATATATCTTATGTATACAGTTAATAACATTTGTGAAACTTTTGTTTGAAGCAAATTTGAATCTACCTCTAGCTCCAAAACATTTTCTAGATGTTTATATCTCATGTCTGCCAGTTAAGATGCCCAACATGAGTTAGAGAAGTTAATGGTTGTACTCCTAAATAAGGTAGGCATTCACAGACCTAATAAGTTTAGCAGTTAGCCTGTGTTAGAATATATATAGTGAAGACCAAGCAGTGTAGATTTGGTATAATTTATTATTACACCAGAATACTTAACTGGTTTGCACTACTTCATTTCCATTGGAAACTATTAAGTCAGTGGTAAAAAATGTCATTCTCTTAAGAATCCTTGCCATCTTTCTGAGGCAGTCATCTATTGGTATATATATTTTTTAAATCTGATAAACGGTTCTAGGCGATCTGTTCTTGCAGTTATTGAACAAAAATATGTTGCATTCTTAATCTGTCAAAAGTACCAGACCAACATTCTTGTAATACATACAAGATAATTGTTAAAAGGGCTACACTACTGCTCCATGAAATAAAAATTCATGTGCCTCCAACTGCACAAGACGTGATTCCAAATAGTGCCCAAATGCCTATTGAAAAGCACTGTCATTATCATTAAGTGCCATTCCTGGATGTTTGCCCCTTCCCCTTGCAGTCCAACCATGCAGTCGATTATAGTAGTTTGGGGGATTTACAGGTGTGACCTTGCTCCCCTGCAAAAAACCCTGACATTGATCTTTTAGAGAAGTTAGTTTTGGCAGGTTGTCTTTCGGGAACTTGAGACTCAGGAAATTGTCAAATGTCTACCAACAGTGGAAATTATTACAAGGGATGGATGTTGTATTTTTGTAAGGTCTACATTAATATAACAGAAAACAAAGTGGTGCAGTAATTTTACAGTTAAGCTGTAGTAGGTGATTATTATCCATTGTTTAGGTGATGCCCCATATATGCCTGCCACTGGAATTTGCCCTGTATAAGATAACGAGGAAGCAGTAAAACAATCAAAGGCCTGAATGACAGACAATGCTGTTCAGAAATATAAGGGCTGTGATGCTGAAAGTTGTTCTGAGTTTTTGAGAGGGAATACGTAGAATAAGGGAACAGGAAACATTTGTGAGAGGGAGTATGCAGAATAAGGGAACAGGAAACATTTGTGAGATGGAGTATGTAGAATAAGGGAACAGGAAACATTTGTGAGAGGGAGTATGCAGAATAAGGGAACAGGAAACATTTGTGAGAGGGAGTATGAGGACTAAGGAACGAGAAAGAAGGACTTGACAGGGTTGTGGGACAGGGTGTGATAGATGGGGAAAATTAGATACAGAAGGGAATGAGGTGTACATAGGGTTGCCACCTTTTCAGATAGCCAAAGTGGGACAATTGTGGTACAAACATCATATTTTGCAAGCCAAAACATACCCACAGCCAGTACAAGGGACAGAACTTCACTTTTTTGCCTAAATAAAAGCTTATTCTTGTAGCATTTTAGTTGCTTATTCTGTTTCTTATAACATTTAGGTGTTTCAGATACAGAATAACTGTTTTATGCAACTATTACATAAAATATAGAAAATAATTTTACCCTAATATTTCAGGACAGTTGCCATTCTTACAATTTTCTTCCAGGACACAACTGCCCAAAGACGGACTTTCCCTCACAAAGTGGGACAGGTGGTAACCCTAGGTGTACAGAGAGTCCCTTCGGGGCTCATTTATACCCTGTACATTTACAGATTTCAGATTCTAAAACAAATAAGATTGATCAATGTTTGGAAACCAGTAAAGTTATTTTAACATGTTACAGTGATGTATGACTACTGGTTGTCTTAAAGTGAAGGAGCATACCTTGCTCAGGAGTGATTGTAGCCAGTAAACATTAGGAGCTGAGGCTCTGGTAAGGGTGGGAAGCATTTAATCAGTAGCAACCATAAAGATACCTTTGGTAATAGTAGCTGTAGCCTTATGGGTAAGAATGCTAATAGCCAATAAATTTGGCAGTGCTGTCAGCTCAGTGTGGCGTAGCTTTTGTAAATAAGTTAGAAAACATTTGTGAAGGTCGAGCCAAGGGAGATGATGTTACACTTGGGAAGATGTCTTATAGGTCTTGCTTGTGTGTCAGAAGACATCATTACTCCAGGAGAAATTGGAATTTAATTCCTTTCCTAGTAAACACTGGTATCTGAGGCTAAGGTTGCAGGGTAATTCAAAGAGAAGACTGTTGGTGTTCAGTTAAAAATTACAAGATATAACCAGCAGAGAGAAGACACTAGAGTCTAGGTAGATAAGTTTATTGTTTGTTAAGTGTGTGGCTGGCCAATCCAAAACAAAATTTTATAGACATAAGCCTGTCCAACAGCAGAAACTATGCAAATAAATGTATTCAATTAGAGACAATATAGGTGTAAATTACTAACTGTAAGTATTTAATAAACAAGTAATACAAACCATCATACCACACATAATTGTACCAGGTACCCAACATTGAGTTAAGTAATGTTAAGTTGTACAAAAAGCTGTTAATATCTGTGTCCAGGTATGAGGTCAGCACTTCATATCAGGTAGGGATGACAAGATAGGTTTTCAGTAGAAGTACAGTGGATGGCACAAGGCAGTACAACTGACCAAGGATTCTGCTGGGAAGAAGAGAGTGAAGGGGTTGAGAGTTATAAATTACTAGGGTAGGAGGTAAGTGGCTGTGTCACATAGGAGTATTGATAATTTGGGGTATAAGACTGTACACTGTACTGTAGTTTGCCCACCTACTTTTGCATTTTCTTCTCTTGAAGATGATGATGATGATGATGATTGTCACTCGTCTGGTCAGGATAAAACAGATGAACATTCGTGGGTTCTGTTCAAGCAACTTTATTACACACAAACACATCAGGATTAAGGCTTAGTAATGTAAACTTAAATAAACTTATAAACAGACTGACTACCACACTCATACACGTTAACGCTTTGGCTGTTCTCTCAAAATGACACTGCTGCCTGCACATGCTCACTATTTATATGCACATGCTATATTTGGAAATGCTTCTTAAAGGTACATACACACACTCTGATCTACATCCTCCCTCTTTGAGAAATAGTCCTTATATGAAATGACAGTATTCAATGACATGCAATTCACAGAAATGATCTTTTGACATGTAGTTATACAGAACTAGTTATTTGACATGCACTCATGCAAAATTAGACACATAGGTTCATAGGTTCATAGGTAGATACTAGGCTATCTGCCCTAGGGCATTTATAAGTCTAGCCAGAGTGTATTTGGCTTCTGCCTCCCTATTAGATTAGCCTACTGTGCCTCTGTAAAGTAGGTCACAGAAGGTACCCTTTTAAGATTAGTTTACAGTACCTCTGTCTAGCAGGAACACAGAAGAGATCCCAGGGGTGAATTTGCGATTTCCCATCTACGCGTCCATATTTCGCTTGAAGAGGGTCAGTGAGGGGCTATGTCTAACATGAATTGGGATTCTATTCAAGAATGAGGGGAGCCTCTGGTAAATTAATCTGTCCCTCCAGCATGTCCTATTTATTTTTGTGCTGAGGTTTAGGTCCCAGGAGCGTATAGCTCTAAGGGACTTGGATTTTTTGAGGTGGAGCATGTCCATTAATTCTGGGTTTGACATGGCTTTGTACGTCAGGCATAGATCGCCTCTGAGTAGGCGGTAAGCAACTGAGTAGAGCTGGAGTTTCTTTAGTCGAGCTGCATAGGACATCTGTTTGCAGCCCATGAACCTCTTGGTGAGGTACTTTTGGGGTCTCTCCAGTTGCTGCAGGTGTCGGGTAAGGTACATCCCAAAAGGGGCATTGTATTCAATTATGGGCCTCATGAGTGATGAGTAGAGGGGCACAATGACCTCTCTTGATCTAGATGCGAACCCTTTCATGATAAGGTGGGCTATATAGAAGGTCTGTCTAACCACTTTGGCAATGTGATTATCAAAGGAGAGATTACTATCTACGTTGGTCCCCAAATCTCAAATTACTTCTTCCATACTTAATGGATTACCACCTATGTGGTAATTTGTGGGCACCTTGTTTTTCCCAAAGGGGATGACTATGCACTTATTAGCATTTAGCTTGAGGCCGTGGCTCTGGCACCAAGCATCCGTCTCTGTGAGACCCTTTTGGAGGATGCTTGTGTCAGGTGGAGATTCTATTATGGCCCCAGTTTGCAGTCATCTGTGAACTTTGTCAGCCATAATCCCCCCGTGTTAGCCTGAACCTCAGAGAGGTATATACCGAACAAGAGAGGTCCCAGAACTGAGCCCTTTGGGATGCCACTTGTAACTGGTTTGGATTCGGACATGGCACCTGCGATTCTGACCATGTGGGTTCTATCTCTGAGCCAGTTTGCAACCCATCTTGTGATATAGGGGTTGATATTTAAGCTAGTAAGCTTATTTATGATGCCCGAGTGGGGTATTGTGTCAAAGGCTTTTGCGAGGACCAGGTAGGCTGTGTGGACTACCTTGGCCTCATCTATGGCTTTGGTAACGGTTTCAAAGAAATCAACTAGGTTTAAGAGACAAGATCTGCCCTTAACAAAGCCGAATTGGGTAGGATCCAGTGTCTGGAGGCTCCCAATGTCTTTGTTTATGAGTTCAATGATAATACGCTCTATAGCTTTACAGACCAGACTAGTCAGGCTTATGGGGAGATAGTTTCCGGGGACCGTTGTGGCACCACCTTTGTGGAGTGGGACCACTGTAGCTGTACGCCATTCTTTGGGTACATATCCTGTAGTAAGGCTAAGTTTGAACAGTGACTTAATGTGAGGATTCAGTTCTTCTTGGAGCTCATGTAAGATACAGCCTGGGACACCATCCGGTCCTGTAGATGCTGTGTTTTTTGCTTTGGAGAGGGCAGATTTTCACCTGTGCATCTGTGATGTCACGGAGGTTACATTCAGTTGGGATAGGCATTTGCTCCTTTGGGGAGGAAGGGGGGAGAAGTTTGTGCTGAATCTGTCTGCCAGGATGTTGGCTATGTCTGTAGGTTTGGTATATTTTGTACCGTTATGCAACAATTCAGAGCATATCTGGGAGTTTCAGCCCATGTTCCTGACATAACTAAAGAAGGCCTTCTGATTATCTTTAGTGTCTAGGGCAATTTTTCTTTCAAAACTGGCCTTTGATGATTTTATGAGGGATTGAAGTTTCTTGCTAATACTGATCAGAGATGCCTTCCCTTTTTGGGATTTTGCTCTGTCATGTAGTAGCTTCCTCCTTCTGTTGTATAGCTTATTTATGGCCGGGGTCCACCAGACCGGTCTCCTGTTTTTGGAGGAATGAGTCTTGGTTTTATTTGGGATAGCACGATCCATGCATTCCTGCAGGTGCTCATAGAATGCATTTGTAAAGGATTCTGCGGATTGGACTGTATTATCCTCTGGCCCAGGGGCTTTGAAGGATTCCACCTCAGTCTTGAGAAGTGCAAAGTTGGCTTTTGAGAAATTCTTTACAGTGATTTCCTTGGCTGGGGGTGGGGACTGGATATGGATGTCCAGGGAAATTTGTTTATGGTCTGATCTTATCAATGAGGGGTTTACCTCTGGTGTGGAACATAGAGTCCCCATGTTGGTGATGACCAGGTGCAATATGTTGTTCCCTCTTGTGGGAGTGGTGACCAGTTGTTCCATTGCGTTAGAGTTTATAAATTCATGGAACCGTTGGGCGAGGGTGTTTGGGCTTGAGTAGTTTTCCCAGACAATGTTTGGGTAGTTGAAGTCACCCAATAACATAGTGTTTGGAGAGACCTTCATATTCTCCAGTGTTCTCAGGAATGCCAAGTGGGGTTCCTGTAATAGGGAGTGTGTTCTGTAGCAGGCTACAAACTGAAAGGCAGTTTTGCCCTCTGTTAGTTGTACATGGATGGTTTCCGATGCTTCGTGCAGTGCCACTAACCTGGAGGTGTAGGTATCTTTGATGAATATAGATACTCCCCCTCCTTTTGTGCTTCGGTCTGAGTTTTGGGGCCGAAACGCATGGTACGAGTTATAACCTGGTAGTGCTGGGGTGCTCTCAGGAGCCTTGAGCCAGGTTTCTGTTACTGCACAGACATTGACTTTCTCCATACTGAGGAGAGCCTCGAGTGCATGCATCTTGAGGTTTAGACTTCTGGCATTGAGTAGCATTACCTTTAGTTTTTTTATCCTTGGGTTATCTATGGAGGTGGGTTTGTCCTTTGAGCCTTGCCTAAAAAAGGCACTATGGGGGTGGCAAGAGCCTTGGCCAATATACAAAAGCCTAAGGGTGACAGGTGCAAGCCGTCCCTAGCGAAGCAACGTGGCTTGTCGAGCATGTCATCCCAGGTTGACAGACACTGGATCCCCTTTGAATGACACCAATACTTTAGCCAATTGTTGAAACTGATCATTTTGTCTTTATACTGTGGCATCATTCTTGGTGAGGGCAAGATGCTACTCAAGGTCAGGGTCATACCAGCCTGGGCTACATGGTCAGAGAGCTCCTCTATGTCTCTTTTCATGTAGTCCAGAGGTACGTCTCAGGTCAAACAATTATGTCTAAGTTGCTGTGTATTTCACACTGGGCCTGGAAATATGACCTGATCATGTAACATAAAAGTCAGAATTTGAACTAGCACAATGGGGACTGTCTTCAAGGAATGTTCTACTTTGGGGACATCTGAGAAATCATCAAGAACACGAATGGATACTGCGAGATGTCCTTCGGTAAGGGCATTGTCTAGGTTGCTCTGAGATCTAGACTCTGTATCACAGATACAATGCTGCAATATCATTTCTAATATGGGAAGATGTATACGGTTTCTCCTGTATATCCCCTCAGATTCCACTAAATAGGATCTCGGCTTGGTATATATTCCTCTCACTTGACCAATTTGATCAAAGCCTTTTGCCATTTGCATCCTCACTGTCTTTCCTTCTTTTACCAGACAAAGAAATATGAACATTTTACCATAGCTGGACTTCTGAGAAGAATGCTTCTTAAAAAGTTGGGCTTTGATTGCTCTATTGATTTTAGCATTAGGCACCAGCAAATTAGAACTGATAGGGAAGGTTGTTCTGGTTTGTCTAGATAGAAGTCTCTGAACAGGCGAGCCTAGTTTGTTATCACGAGGTATATTTCAGAGAGTGAGTAAATTCAAGAAGATGCCAGTATTGTCATGCTTTGACCTTTCTAGCAATTACTTTGCATTTTGCACTGCACATTCAGCAAGGCCTTTTGACTGAGGATATTCAGGACTGCTAGTAACATAAATAAAGTTCAACTCTTTAACAAATCTCTGAAACAACTGACCGGTAAACTGAGAACCATTGTCAGAAATAACTTAGTGTGGACTACCATGGACTAAGAAATTATGTTTCATCTTAGTAGTAACAGCACTGGATGTTAGGCTAGGTAGCAAATCAATCTCAAACCAGTTTGAATAAGAGTCTACCAACAATAAGTAATGTTGACTGTTCCACTCAAATATGTCAGTTGCTACTGTTGACCAAAGTAGTTCAGGAATTTGGCTTAGCTGAAGTGACTTTTTTTGCAAATGCAGCTTAGTACTGTTGCACACTGAACAAGAAGAAAGCACTTTATCAATGTCTTTCACTAGAGAAGGCCAAAATACTACCCCTCTCACCCTTCTTTTGGTAGAATCAGAACCTGGGTGGCCACAGTGTAAAATCTAAATGTATTCACTCTGTAAGGAAGTAAGAACAATAACTTTTGGACCTTTGAAAATGATACCATCTTCCATCAGCATCTCATCTCTGTCTGGAAAGTAAGGTTGTACTTCTGGCGGTATACAGGATTGCTTTGATGGCCACCCTACATTGATGAGCTGGTTGAGCTTTTGCAAAACTGGATCAGTCTTCATATGATCTCTTAGTTCATCAAGTCTGTTGGTGGAAAAAGTACGCACGTCCATGATATCAAAGTCAAAATTCTCTGTATCAGGCTTTTTTGTTTTATTTCTGGGTGATCTGGAAAGGTATCAGCCAGCTAAAGAAGTTTACCCCTTGTATAGACCATTTTGAACTTATACTTTTGCAATTTCAGCATCATTCTTTGTAGTCTTGCTGGAACACAATGCGTAGGCTTCTTCAAATCAGTAAATAGAGGTTGATGGTCAGTTTCTATATGGATTGCTCAGCTGTAAATCTAATCATGGAACTTCGAGCATGTAAACACAATTGCTAAAAGTTCCTTCTCAATTTGACCATACTGCATCTCAGTTTGGGTAAGAGTTCTAGATGCATAGGCAACTGGTCTGCCCTCTTGAAGAATAACTGTGCCAAGACCAAACTTTAAAGCATCACAGGAACGAACTACTGATTTGTGGACACCATAGTATCTTAATGTAGGCGGGTTAGCAATTTGCTGTTTGAGGTTATCAAATGCTCTCTGGTGTTGTTCTAACCATGATCAGGCAAAATTTCTATGTGTCAGCTCTCTCAAAGGCACTGATAACTCACTAAAGTCAGGGATAAATTTGCCCAAATAGTTAACCATACCAAGAAAATGCTGTAGAGCTTGGGCATCAGAATGGCTGCTTGCTTGGAAGGATCTGAACATAAGCCTGTACTGGTAAATAAATGACCTACCTAAGTAACTTCTGGTAGTCTGAATTTGCACTTCACAGGACTGAGCTTTAAATTCACTTCACACACTCTGTTCAGAACCTCCCTGAGGTTTCTGTCATGCTCTGCTACACCATTACCTCCAACTAATAAATCATCAACTATGATTGCACATGAGTAGTCTGAAAAAATTTGCTCCATTGCACGCTGAAATAACTCACTGGCAGAACTTATTCCAAAAGGCGTCCTGAGGAATCTGTATCTATCAAATGGAGTACTGAATGTAGTCAGTAGTGAATATTTGCAATCAAGCATCCCTTGCCAAAATGAACTCTGCATCTAAAACAGAAAAAACAGTGGCATTTGGCATGAGGGTTGCAATCTCCTCGACTGTACGCATAGGATGATGAGATCTTTTTAATGCCTTGTTCAAGTCTTTTGGGTCAATGCATATTCTGATTTCATCTGAATTTTTCTTATGAGCAGCTACCATGGAAGATGCCCACTCATTGGGCTCTGTGACTGGATAAATCACACCTTGCTGCACCATTTTTTCTAACTGGACTTTGTCCTGCATAACTATTGGAACTCTTCTTGCTGGTCTGCCCACTGGACTGACTTCTAGGTCTACTTTCATGGAGTACACAGCTGGAAGTTTGCCTAACTTCTTGTTGAACACATCAGCATACTCTGAGAAAATAGTGTCACTGAAGCTGGAATTGGGACATGTGCTTACATGATGTACTTCTTTGGTAAAAGAAAGCAGCTTCATTCTCAAACTGTCTATGAGACCTAATAATGACTGAATGGTTGTCTGACTACATAAAATTGCAAGATTTAACTGTTCCCAGTTGAATAGCATGAAAGCACTACTGAGCCTTTGGCTTGAATCTGTTCACCTCCATAAGCAACAAGCTTAGCAAAATTGACCAAATTAAGTTGCTCATCAGCTCTCACTTTAGCAAATGTTTTTGATGACATTACATTACACTTTGAACCAGTGTCTAGTTTGAGCTTTGTGGAATTAGCATTAATCAGGACAGTATAAAATACTTCATTCTTTGCCAATAAATCTACTGCATTAACATTTTCACCGACCACTGATACACCATCTACATAGAAAGTAGGGTTACAGCTCTCTATAGGATCAGCTTGCTTTTTTTGAGTAACCTTTCTTAATAACTGAATGAGGCTTGCTTGATTTACAAAACATTTGAAAATTATTCCATTTTTTACACTTGTGGCATTGTTGACCAAATGCTAAGCACTTCTCTCTTTTAGACTCATGGTTGGCACCACAATTACGACAGTTAACAATAAGACTTGACTTAGATTTTGCTGACTCACTTTTATACTGTACTGTGCATGGTTCTTTAAATGAACTAGTCTTGGAACTTGCTAGACAACTCCGGGTTCTCCTTGCCACACCTGCAGGGGTTGCTGCTGCCATGTGCTTAAGCCTGTTTCTGCTTGCCATGTGATGCATGCTGTCTATGTTTGCTCTAGAGGCTGTTGAAACTATGCTCTTATCACTTGTAAGCGTACATGTGTGCCTTTCTGTGAGCTCATGGATTTGACAAATCTCTATGGCTTTGCTTAAAATTAAATCACTGTCACAAAGCAAAATCTTTCTCATTGCAGCACTATTAATACCACACACAAGCCTGCCATTTATTAACTCATCTTTCAAGTCACCAAATCTACACATTTTAGCCTTGTTTCTCAAGTCACTGATATAAGCTGCAAAAGTTTTACCTGGCTTGTGGTTGCTTGCATAAAACAAGTGCCTCTGTAATGTAACATTTGTCTGGGTGTTGCACATTCCTCTAAATTTACGTTTTAAGCACTCAGGGTCTTCCCTTGATTCAGCCAGTACCACAATTTGATGGTTTCCCCCCTCTCCTGCATATCCTTCTGGTGTATACACAAATGAACGCTCTCTTTCAATAGCCTCTGACCCAGCTGAGTTAATCAAAATGAATGCCCTTGTATGTGCAGCTTTGTCAGGAAAAAGCTGCTTGTATGAAATATATTCCTGCTTGAATACTCTCCAATTCTCTGCTATATTATGATCAAGCACAAGTGGACTTGGTCTGCGAAATGCCTGTGCCATATCAACACAGAGTAGTGAAGGTGCTTGAAATTATCTAGAAACATACACACATATAAATATATGCCAGAACTTTATGCCAGTACTTGTAGCTATGCCCAGTAGCACAGCAAACTCTTTGAAGTAACTGCATTTTGCCAAATAAGTCTCGGTAGCACAAGAACACTTTGAAATTACTGTACTTTACTTTGAAATCATTGTACTTTATGAAACCACTCCTTATCAGTGTAATAAATACTTTGAAATGACTGTATTTTGCAAACAAACTTACACAGCAGAAGAAGCTCAGAGTAAGAAACACTTTGAGATGAATGTACTTTGCAAATAAACTGTACACAGCACAAGAACCTTTCAAAATGGCTGTACTTTACGAAATAACTCTGCACAGTGTAAGAAACACTGTGAAATGGTGGCTTTCTGTGAATAAATGCCATGGCACAAGAAACATTTTGAAATGGCTGAACTTTGACTGCACATTGCAATATAACTGTACTTTGCACACAGCAAACTTTTTGAAATAGTTACACTGTAATAAAGCACACACTCTGTAAAAACTTTGCACACTCTGAGATATCTTGAACATCTCTAGTTATGCTTTGAATTGCTTCGGTCAATGCAAAATAGTAGTTTGTGTCCAAACACAGTCTTTTACTGAAAAGCAAGCAGCTGCCTTGCTCTTTTAGCTTAAATTTTCTCTTTTATTGTACTTGGTATGCCCTTTTAATCTCTTTTCATGCTCATTATGCTTTTTTTGTGCCTGTTTTACTTTAAACATGCTCGTTATGTAAACCAAAGGTAATTTTTTAGCCCCATATGAATCGTTTTGCTAGTTTTATCAAATATTGTGGTTTTGAACATTTTGTTTAATAATAATTTTTTTGTTTGCTTAATAATAAATTTTGTGCTACTTGTTTGATTAATAATGAGTTTTTGTGCCTTATAAATGCACTGTTTCATTTTCTTTGCCAAATAAATCATGTGTGCAGTTTTCTTTACCTTTATCTCATTTCTGGCCTTTCCTTTTTTAATTGTCTGTGCTCCATTTCACTCAACCTGCCTAGTCTGTCTTCACCTTCAACTCTGCACCTGATGGCTCATAGAAGTAGCTCTTCTAATCCCAGTTCTGACACCATGTTGCTTGTCTGGTCAAGATAAAATAGATGGACATTTGTGGGTTCTGTTCAAGCAGCTTTATTACACACAAACACATCATAAATGAGGCTTTGTAACTTAAACTTAAATAAACTTATAAACAGACTACCACAATCATACATGTTAATAGTCTGGTTGTTCTCTCAAAATGGCACTGCTGCCTGTACATGCTCTTTATTTATATGCTCGTGCTACATCTGGAAATGCTTTTAAAGGTACATACACATGCTCTGATCTACAATGTTGATGATGATGAATAATGCAGCAATATGGATAAAGACTTATCGGAAGAAGGAGTGTAAACAATTGCAATCATGAGATAAAGAACCATATAAAATGGGAGACATAAAGATATAATTAAACAAGAGAATACTGAGGATGTCAACATGGCATTAATAAATAGGCAAGGAAGCTTTAAAATGATGCAGAATAATGAAAGGAATGTAATGAGAGGGGTAGATGGCTAGGTGAAATAAGTGGATGGAGGAAAGGGAATAGGAAGCAAACTTCTCAGAGGGGTAGCAGAGTAACATGACTAGGTTTCAAGGAGTCCTCTATATGGTTTATAAGTAGTGTGATTAAATAAGTGAAAGGATAATCTCTGCAGGTCGGTTACAGTATATGTAGATGCATGTGTGTGTGTGTGTGTGTGTGTGTGTGTGTGTGTGTGTGTGTGTGTGTGTGTGTGTGTGTGTGTGTGTGTGTGTGTATGGATTCACTTTATAATTTTGAAATACTGACATACTGAATTTCAGTATTTCGAAATCATAGTCGAACGTCCATAATCCTGACAGCACACAATCGCGAAACACACAATCATGAACACATACACACCATACACCACACAACACATACATCATCTAACCCACACTACAACAAACAAAACACACACAAACACAAAAACACAAACAAACCTACACTACATGTAAGCAGGGGGGCAAGCCCTCCTGCACCCCCCATTTGGGGGGCTGCACCCCTCACAACCCCCCTACTTATATATACTAACTCTGATTTCACACAAACACACACAAAAAGGAAACACACACCCACACATTTCACAGTCCCTCGCACACACACAAACATCACAACATATACATATATCAACACATCCAACACTTACACACATTCAGACACACTCAAACTCCCACACAAAACCTTTACAAAACACTCACTTACCTTCAATTGCACCTACATCCATACACGATAAACTCCCAACACCACACGCCACGTACCATAAGCCATAACTGTGTATTTGAGATATTCAAATTCGCAATTAAGCACTTTCGTGATTTTGGGTTTTCGACTTTATGATTTCGAAATACTGACATTCGGTATTTCAGTATTTCGAAATTATAAAGTGAACCCATATATATATATATATATATATATATATATATATATCTTTATTATTTATTGACCAGGAAAGTCTGACTAGAACAGAGCATATTTTCAATGGAGGGCCAGGGAGAAATGCTCCAAATGCATGTCTTTGGAATGCAGGAGGAATTTTTAGTGCCTAGAGGAAACCCACACGAATGCAGGGAGGACATGCAGACTCCACACAGAAGGCACCACAGTCATGAATCGAACCAGAGAACCTCTTGCTGTGAGGTGACAACATTAAGTGCTGCACCACTGAGCCACCCAATAATCTTTTTAATAGGAGGTTGGCTTCATTAAGCTTGCAAGACTGGTGATATTGGGATATACTTTGTTTCAGCATGTTTGTCCTTCAATGGCTAAGTAACAGATGTGCCCAGAGCCTCTCTTCATCTACAGAGTCTACCCGACCCTGTCTTAACTATCTCAGGACTAGCTCCAACCTGACCCTGTCTTTACCAACTCAGGACTAGCTCCAACCCAAACCTGTCTTAACCATCTAAGGACTAGCTCCAACCCAAACCTGTTTTAACCATCTCAGGACTAGCTCCAACCCAAACCTGTCTTAACCACCTGAGGACTAGCTCCAACCCAAACCTGTCTTAACCACCTTAGGACTAGCACCAACCTAAACCTGTCTTTACCACCTCAGGACTAGCTCCAACTCAAACCTGTCTTAACCATCTCAGGACTAGCTCCAATGCAAACCTGTCTTAACCATCTCAGGACTAGCTCCAACGCAAACCTGTCTTAACGATCTCAGGACTTGCTCCAACCCAAACGTGTCTTTATCACCTTAGGACTAGCATCAACACAAACCTGTCTTTACCACTTCAGGACTAGCTCCAACCCATGTCCATAACTGATAAGGAGCCTTCTGGGGTAACATTGCACTATTGCTGCATATGAGTGCTTTCTTCAGAAGGACCCATCCATTCTGTATGACAAGTCCATCCCAGGAAAAGGTGTTCACTGGGCTATAGTGACATAATATCCACACCTCCATGTGCTACTTAGCCACAAACCTACCACTGTGGGCAACACTTGCCATGTGTCCCCATCTTCCACAGGAGTGTAACCATCAGGGTGCATTTGAGAGCATGCACCCTCCTAGTATGGGCATTTACCCATCCTCTGTGCCTGTGCTGTCAAGTATCTGAGCTGCTATTCAAGCTTTGGTCACCTGGGCTATAGTCAAGGCTTTGCCCCTGTACACTATTGGGGCAGACATAACTGTAATATCCTTTCAAGAGAAAAATATGTTTAGTTCAGCAAGAATGTTAATGGAATAGTTTAGGAAATGTACAAATAAAAACAAAACACCAATTTAGGAGATGGCTATCTTTAATTAATACCAAAACCTCAGCTGAATGCTTTTGTTCACTTTTAAACAAAACATTATCAAAGCTATGGAAAAAGAATGAATCCAAGCTTAAATGCAAACTTGTCACCAGAGGTACAAGCAGTACAATATACCACTGTCTATACTATTATAAGACAACCTCTCTCTACAACCTAAACCTGAACCTACAAGACAACCTCTCTGTACTACGTAAGCCTGTACCAAGATGGCCCAATGTTAAAAAAAAGCTTTCCTTATACAATGACACCAGAGTACTTCTTCTTCTTTTGGCTTTTCCCATTAGGGGTCATCACAGTGGAACAATGATCAGCAGAAGAATTGGCAGTGGAGTTTTACAGTGTCGAGTTGCCAGCCCAGCACCCCAACCTTCCACCAAAGGCACAACACACACACCAATGGCCAATTTAGAGTGTCCAATCAACCTGCAGCTTGTCTTTAGGATGTGGGAGGAAACCGGAGCACCCAGAGAAAACCCATGCGACCACAGGTAGGACATGCAGACCCCGCACACAAGGCACCCCAGCCAAAAATCGAACTGGAGAGCCCCTTGCTGTGAGGGGGCAATGCTGACCACTGCACCACCATGGCCACCCCTTAAAGTGGCACCAGAGTACTAGTGTGGAATATTATACAATGTGTACCTCTTATACGTCCCACTATGTTGGGAAGATTTAAAAGTTATGTTCAATAATTAGTGAGCATTTTACAACAATCGAGTAACAAAATAAAAACAATGACTTCTATAAGCATTCCAATAGATCCTCATACTTTAATAGATTTGTACTTATTGTTCTAGACGGCATAAATGATGTGTCACATGGTGAAAATCAAGGCAATAATTTAGAGACTCTGGGACTGTTATAGCAGATTAGTTTGAATGCCAGTGCAACTCCAGGAGTCAATAGTCATTTAAATATTAGTTGTGTTTTAAGGTTCCATCCAATAAAACAGGTTTTCTGGTGTAGAATTTTCATGATGTTTTCAAATATTGTATATGCAGTATATTTGAGAGAATAGATCTTACACCTATTCATATTTGCATGATATTTATTTGACTGTCTTTCAATGTGATGTATTTCAGTCATGTTTGGATAAACTGATTTTATGAATGTTAATGTAACTGTTTTAGCAGCAAGCATTATTGATTGTTCTACATCACAAATGGTGATTGACTTGCTTTGATTCTTTTTTTTCCCTTATTTGTGATGCAGTTTTGTTTAAATGTGAAAGCACTGAAGCAATGTTTTGGTGGTAATTAAACATCGCTGTCTCCTATGTGTGTATTTCATTTTTATTTTTCTCTAGTACACTTGGGATGGAAAGATGTTTTTGTTTTTCCTAGCTTAGGAAATGTGTTTGGGCCTATTGATCCTGATTTGACAGAAGATAACAGGCCTTCATTTTCATACACACACAGCAGTTAATGGATGCTTCCTTGATATTGCTGTTAAACCTCTGAAGATATGGTGGTATCAGAATTAGATTAGCTTTAGAAGCCTATTTTTAGGTGAGTTTTTTGTGCTGCTGGTTCTACACGTTGATGTAATAAAATAATTTTTCTTACAGTTCACTAGAATTTATCTTCATTGGCATCTGAATTAAAATAATGCCTGTTTGTCAAAGCCCTTTCAGTATTAAGGTTAATAATTACTACAGATAATTATAATGGATATGAAGAGGGCAGCAAGTTTAAACTTCTTTGGGCATTGCTCCAGGACTATATTGAGGTTACAATGAAACAATACAGGGGGGCATAATCAGATAGGTATGCTATGACCTGCACTGAAGATTGAGACAGAAGTATAGACAAAAAGAGAGAAAGAGAGAGAGAGAGACTGATGGAGAAAAAGAAAGTTAAAAGAGACACCTGTCTTATATTCAATATTTATGATTCCTGAAAGACAATAAAACTATGTTATGTGGTTGAATGATTCCATAATGAGGATAGGTAGGCTTTGTAACTGGTTTCACTGGAAATGGCTAATAAAAGATTTACTTTGGAGGTGGATGAGTTTGCAGCATTCAAGTGGGAAGCCAATTGATTATGGCAGCTCAAAGACATGTACATACGTACATGGTTGTGCTTTTTAATCTGAGGTGAAAAAAATAATTTATTTACTGGTCTTTAGCTTTATTAGATGGTGAAATAAGACCAATTTTCTGAAGATTGGTAATGTCCCAAACAAAAGGCAATGACATTGAGGGCATTAGACCTTTGTAACTATAGGAAAGCATATACATTTCACCACAGCTGTTTCTTTTTGAAAACAGCTGCAGTGAATATTTCAGCAATCTTAGACTGAAATGTAGCTGTGGAACTATAAGTCACCTTTGTTTTTCTACTCCACTGTCTGTAGTTAGCACAGTGTACATTGTACTGAATATTTTTAAGAAGGAAATGATTTTAGCAATGAAGTGTGGTCCATTTGATCAAGTGCTGTAGGGAAGGCCTAGAGACCATAGATAACATGTTATGAAGAAATAAGAAAAAATATTGAGTTTTGTAGCAAGGCATCAGGAAACAGGAAAGTGCTATTGTTAAAGTGCTACATATGATGTGCCATTTATTTAATGAAGTATATTATAGGTAGCTCTAAATTCCTTTATTCTTAAACAAAGCCAATGCCATCACACAGATTAGCTAAGGGGACAACGACCATTTTGAAGAAAGCTGAAAGGGGAAAAATATAGCTAATACACATAGAAAAATATATTAATATAGTGCCAATATAGTGTGCTCATGTGAAGAATCCTGAAAGAGCTGTCTGGAAAGAGAAGACTATTGGCAAAAAGCTATATATAGTGTAAAATAAATAGAAAAGAAAGGGGATTAGAAGTTCATTTGTAAAAAGCTAGTGAGTAAGATGTTAGCTATTATTGGAATAAGTCTCATCTACTCTCCTTTGAACATACTTGGAACATATTTTTCTCCATGCTGAGTTCAAACTGAAAATTTGTAATGACTTTTTCAGCTTGTACATTTTGGGGGTTTAACACTCTTGTGCTCTTTATTAGAAATAGAAAAAAAAGGAAAATTACATCTCTTGAAATAAAATGATTTGTGAGCCCCTTGCTTAATGGCACATAGAAAAGAGATTTGAGACCAAGACGACACAAGTTCAGACAGTAGTTTTCACATTAAATGATGAAGGTTGGGGTGGGGGACGTGAGTGATTTTCATCAGTTCTTCTATCTCCTGGGAGAGGGTTGTGGGTCCTTCTTGCAGCCAGGTGTTTCCCATACAAGCAAGCTATCATTTGCTCTACCAAGAAAGGCCTAAGTTGGTGTGTCACTCTCTGTAGTGATGTGTATGATATCACAAGCAGTCCACCAAAGTTAGGGTTTCTCCTTCCCTTTCATTCCCATAAATCCCCACTTTAAGTCACATATGTGATGCATATCTCCTAATTCTCACCTTGAGGAATGAAATAGTCATTACATGTCAATAAGATGGGCCAGTTAAGTTCAGGACTTCTCAGAAGAGGGAGGGTCACCTGTCACAAGCCTCAGACTTAAGATTTCTCCATTCATGTTGAAGGGGAATTAATTTCTTCATGAGGGTATATGGAGGGTATGGATGCCAAACAAAAAAAGACTTGTAGGTTAAACAAACATAGCATGGGGTAAGCATACATTTGACAGATATGCAAAGTCATTTCATCATAATGTGAACTAAGAGGTAGAGGTTATCACATAGGAGATCACGGTGAAAGTTATGGATAGCAGAGGCATGGTCAGTTATGAAATTGGTACTGGCTAGAAGGGAAAAAAAAACAAAATACAACACTAAGTTGCATTGAGAACAACAGTGGAGTGCTGTTTTCTCATACTGTCTGCTAATTAGCTTAGAGAAGACTTATCCCATAGAATAAAAATTGCCTATATACTTTACTGGTTCTACTATGAAAAGTTACCTACTGAAAGAACGAAAAAAAATTCCTGAAATCTAAAAGGGCAAAAAATATATTTTTCTTGTTTCTTGTAGGGGGCCAAGTACCCCACACATTCCCTTGATGTGGGGGAAAGCACTCCACCTCTCCAAACTTATATATACCAATTTCTCAGTCACACCAACTCATAGAAGGGAGAACTCTCTCTAAAAAGTGAATTGTTTCAGGCACATAATTAGAAGTTGTATCAGTAATGATTTCCTGTGCAGAAATGCATTCAGTGTCATGACATTCTTCTTTTTTTTTTACTGCAGCTGCTGACACTCGAGCAATTTAACCTCGAGCATATGTAGGGAAGTCCTCTTTACCCAATAGCAATTATCACCCATTAATTCATCTAATTGTACTATCCTTTCCCACCTTCAAATCATCTTTCCCTCTAATCAGTAACTCACTCAATCTCTCAGGTTAACTAGTAGCTCCTCCCTCCTACCCCTGCTATATTTTCTCTCATTTGAGTATATAATGTATATAACCTGTAAGATGGACATACATACTTCATGTCATGTGAGTATATAATGTATGTAACCTGTAAGACTGACATACCTACTTCATGTCATGTGAGTATATAATGTATGCAACCTGTAAGTTGGACATACATACTTCATGTAAATCAAATACTCTATAAACTTGCTTCAGATTACTTTTTTATAGCAGTCTATACCGTGTTTAAAATTACATGACTTACTTATAGATGGCAAATGTTTTTTGTAGAATGTTTGTTTACTCAGACTGAACCTGAAAATGGTCCATCTGGATCACCATTTTACTTTGTTTATCAAATGAAAAAAGTACATACATACATACAAATAATTGAATAAAATAAGTATCCCGTAGAATTTTGTGACAGAGTCTATTTTTTCTGAAATGATGAAAATGATGCCTCTATGCTTTCTATTTTTTGGAAGGGGAGGGCTCAACTGTATTGTATTATATTTACGATTTTTTATGTTGTTCTAGATTTAGGAGTTTTATAGTATAACATTTTAAATTATTTTCCATGACTTTTGCACTTGTGTTACTAGCTTTTTGGACTTTTCTGGGTGGGGCCAGTCAAGGGTTTGGATGTCTCAAGTGATGCTATGAAGTGACATGACATGAGTGGTTGTGTTTAGTTCTTTCTTTATTTTTATGGGTAGAGTTGTGCCTTGGAGTGTTATTAGTATAAGATTTTAATAGTCATTCCCGGGGATTCAATAAACTCCACTCAAGCTTTGCACGAAGTCTGCACAGATTTTACATGTTAGCACAATCAGCAGCAGCTCTAATTGCTTATGCATGCCGCACATTGCACTTGCGCAAATACAAGTAACATTTCATAGCAAGCAACAGTGTTGCTGGCCAGGAAACCATGCAGAGCAGTATAAATACAGAAAGAAGAAACATACAAATTTGTCTACAGGAAGACCTGCTCATTGAGATTGTGCGGACAGCCACAATGACTAACAGGGGTGAAATGCTGCAATAACAGCAGTATTAATACATTAAAGAAAAGTGTACTCAGTGCAATGTACACTGCAACAATTATTTGCAGAATTAAATAATAGATGGGGGGATGAATGCCAAGGACAAAGACAATGAAACATACACCAGGCAAGGAAAGTGTGCTGATGAAAATGGGCATAGACCTGAATGACAGGAATGAAAAAAAGAGAAAGAGGGCTTGTTAAATATGGCATTGTACACAGGATAAGATACGTCAATGTATATACACTTCCAAGAAAAATCAGCAGCATAACATTAAGCACATATGTGGATAGCACAGTACATACTGCTGTCTATACATCCTGTGAGTACATTTAAATCATCACACAGGATAGTATATGTGTGAAGGTCACACAAGGCTCCATGTCAGTGGAGATGAATGGTTGTGATATATACATGACTGACATGCTCACTGGAGAGGACATTTAGCAAGGACGGTATACACAATGGGGGTTATGTGCATACAATGAAGATCTGCAAAATTACTTGCTTTATTATGACTGACATATCAACATACCTCTCAACCAATCATGGACTCATAGAAACAAACTCATGTACAACTGCTGACAGAAGCAGGCATAATCAGGAGCAATTTAAAAATGTTAAAGACATTAATTTGTGACATTGCCAGAATATGAGAGTTTAAGTTATTATACATGTTCTGCAGGAACAGACATGCACAACTGTAATGATTGTTAGTATTCTATAAGGGAAATTCACCACCCCTTCCTCAAAAATGACCTGTTTTTGGAGGGGTTAAGAGGGACAATGTTAAACCTGGAGTTGAAATCAGGGACAATCCTGGCCCATTGAGAGGTTTGCATGACACATAAGTCACAAGCCACACCTGCATGAATCAAACCCATGCCATCAATGTTGTCAGTGAGCTTTGTATTTACTGGGTGCAAGACAGAAAGACGTATTATACAATTATCTAGTAAAACACCTTGAATGAAAGCCTGCACTGTCAAATCCTAATGTGTATGCATCCCAAAGAATAGTTTTGTATGACTGACAAGATGTGTGGGAGATCAGTCAACTAATAAAGCATCCCTGGCTGACATAGGTATCGGCCATATGGATAACAACCCTTACAAAAAACACACTATTATGAGTGGATTCCTTACACACAGCTGGGTATTGCATGCATCTGCCACATGTAATAGCAATGGATATTGACTGATGCATCTGCAAAAAATGTGTGAATTAAGAATTGATTCTGTGTGCACAGAAACTGCAGCAGTGCAAAGTCTACCATCAATGAGCGAGGAAGCTGTCACTGTGATATTGTTCACATACCAAACAATACATGGAGCACACTCGATACGCACATGTCAAACCTCAAGACATATGTCACACAATCACTGTCCTCCTGACATTGCCAGTGAAAATGTTATACTACCATGACATCCTGACATGCATGCATATGTGTCATGCAAACTTTCAAATGGTAATACTGATGTGATGTACTGGCATGTCCGTGATGCTGCACTGTCACACTATAGCTGTACCTACAGTTGGACTGCATAGGTTCATAGGAGAGCACTAGGCTATTGTTCCAAGATGCCATAAAGACCTAGGCATATTTAAGATGAGTTTCACAATTTTCAGTAGCTAGGTGAACACTGTTCACACAGGTATGAGCCTATACCTGTGTGGCTTATGCCACTAAATATGAGGGACATGGGCGCAACACCAGAAGTACAATTACAATTAAACATCCATTGATCTAGGTTGCACTTGAAGAGGGTCAGGAAAGTCCTTTGCTTTACGTGAATGGGAAGCTTGTTCCAGAGAAGGGGTAGTGTCTGAGAGATGTATCTATCTCTCCAACATGATTTATTATGTCAGAGGCTAGGTTAACATTCTTGGAACGAGTGAACCTCGTGCAGTTTCCTTTACCAATGTGCAACATTTCCATCAGGACCAGACTGGAGACTGCCCTGTAGGCCAGACAAAGATCGGCCCTTAATCATCTGTAGGGGACTGGATACAGTGATAGGGCATTCAATCTTTCAGTGCAGGATTATTTTTTACACCTTGTATCTTCCTAGTGCGAAACCTCTGGGGTTGATCCAGCTGTTGTGGATGTGTGGTGATGTACATGCAAAAGGGTACATTGTACTCAATTACTGGTGTTATGAGGGCTGATAACAATGGAATTATAATGTCCTTTGATCTAGATACCATACCCATACTTATGAGTTGTGTCATAGAGAAGAGTTTTATCACATGGTGGTCAAACTTCCGATTACTATCTACCTGAGTACCCAGATCACACACCACTGGGTCTACTCATAAGGGTGTGCTGTTTATATTGTAATTAGCTTGGATATTTCTTTTCCAGAAGATAATAGTTATTCTTTATTGGCCATTTAGTGTGTCTCTATGACTCTGGCAACAATAATTTGTATGCGTTAATACTTTCTGCAGTATATCAATAGTGTTAGTGGATTCAAGGATTGTCCACAATTTGCAGTCACCCCCAAAGCTGGTCAGACAAAGGCTCTCTAAATTTGCCTTGACTTCTGGAAATTAAATACCGAGCAAGAAAGGGCCTAGTACAGAACCCTGTGGTACTGCCCTGGTCACTGAAGTCTTTCTAGATGTGAATTAACACACTTTGACAGTATGTGTCCTGTCAGCTAGCCATTTGGCTACCCAGTTGGTAATGTAGGGGGTTATGTCCAGACAAGACAGTTTATCTGTAATACCTGAGTGTGGAATTGTGTGAAATGCCTTGGCCAGGTCAAGTTAGGTGGGACGCAGTCTTTCGCTCATCCATGGCCTTGATGACCTTCTTGAAGAAGTTAACCAGATTTAACAGGCATGATCTAACCTTAACAAATCAAAAATGGGTTGAGCACACAGTCAGTGATTACCTATGTTCTTGTTGATAATGTCCATGTTAATTCTTGCCATTGCCTTAGTGATGAGGTTAGTCAGACTTATGTAGCTGTAACTCTCTGTGTCTGGTGATGGTCCCCCTTGTTCAGACAGATGATTGTTGCTGTTCACCAGAACATAGGCTGCCCGGAGGCTATGGTTAAATAGGGATTCAACTGTGTCTGCTAGGTCAGGTTGCAAGGTATTGAAAAGGCAACCCGGTATGTTGTCAGGGTCCATTTATGCCATGTTTTTAGCCTTACAGAGCCACATATGATCTGTCGTCTTGAGAAAATAAGCTGAGTAATGTTTGTATGTATACTTTGGGGTGACGACCAGTGGATACAGGGGAGTGAAGTTTGATCCAAATCTGTCAGCTAGCAAGTTGTCTATTGCCTCTGTTTGAGTAAGTGTAGTCTCACCTTAAACCATCTCTGCACATAGCTGTGTATTCCCCTTAAAAGTTTGTATTTAAACTATGATTTGTGACAACACCTCCAAATACAGCCTCAGGTATGCATTACATGCCACACAGTGGAACTGCTAACACAGTCATTCAGCTCTACCTATTTTTACATTAATACAGCAATTGTACATTATATGCCTATAAGTCTATCATTGGAAAGGTGTGTGTGAGGGCCCTAATACCATATACGAACACATTACAAATGAGGTGGATGTGGTTCATGTAGAACAGTTAATGACACAAATTCTGATAGTCACACAATGCAGCTGGGGAACACCTGAACAATCTTTGTGACTAACAACACAATTGTGCATAAAATGAATTCTACAAGCTTGCAAGTGAATCTGAGCTTGTTATATGTTTGTGTATATAACAGCGTTATAACATGTGGATGAAACAAGGCGTATGTGCCCATGAAATTTGTATGATGTAATATTGCTGTATGTCACATAGCATTTCATGATGACAGGTATACACATACACAACTCTGCCATACTGCAATTGTCACTATGATGGTTGAATGAGAACTGTGTAGAATGTTGATATACTCCACTACAAGAACACATGCCTTACTAAGGCAACAATATACAAAGCATCATCCCTTGTCAACAGTCCTCAGGTGGCACATCACTGCAGCTGTTATGGAAGGAACATGCAATCAAATGGCAGCAGTGGCCATCAATACATTATGTCAAATTGCAGACTGGAATACACTGTTGTAGGGCTAGTGCACATCCAAACCTCAATACAGTACATGTGGATGACAGCAACATTGGCATGTGCAATGTTTATAGTGTCATAGGACATTACTAGGCTAACAGATATCATCACATGAAATCCTAGCCATTATTATACCATTTAAACCAAAACTGCTATATCTATGTGATGTAAGATAGTAGGGATACATGCATATGTGTGTATGTGTTTGATTGTATTACATACTGCCTCAGTCCATACAGGACAGGGGTACAATTTCATGAAAGAATTAGCAATCACATACCTAGTGCTCTGAAGATGGCTTGCAGAGATCGTGGAAGGGCTCTGCACCACATTGTGTGTATGCATCTTTGAGATGACGATATCCTCCAGTGTTCTGCAGAAAGGATTTTATGTGGACAGAGCAGAAAAAGGGGATGTTGGATTCACAGGGCTATGGTAAAGGTTCTCCTGAGTTCTCCTGAGTTGGTGTCAAAAGAAAAGATATTCAAAAGATCATATACAGTAGAGAGTTGATTATCTGAACTAATTGGGACCTAGGGTAGTTTGGATAATTAAACTGTTCGAATAATCAAACATACATTGAACCAGATAAAAAAAAAAACTGCAAAAATCTTGTTTTTTTTTCTGCATGCTTTTCAACCATTCACTGATTTCACTGGACAATAAAGAATACTTTTCACACATGAGCCAGCTACAAGCTCAAAAAAGCATACAAGAGAATACATATAATGTTTATATATTCAGACTTTATGATTTTTCCTACCCAAAAACTTTGGAAAGCTGCATTCGGACAATTGACATTTCTGATTATAGACATTCAGATAATTGACTCTTTACTGTAATGACTGTAATATACCACCAACCACACACACACAGCAGTTGACTGAAGTCAGATTTGAGCATTAAACTTGTGTAGGTATATAAGCTGGATTCCATGCAACTTATGACTAGCCCCACCACAGATGTCTGATTTTAACTGTGTCACAGTATACTTTATAGAGGATGAAAGCATCAGTTGTCTCCATACTGATAGTTGAATGAATATACACACACACACACACCCACCCCCCCCCACACACACACACACACACACACACACACACACACATACACTCTCTCGCTCACATCAACTGCTGTGAAATAAGAACCCTACTTTTCTAATTACACAAGCTGGTGAACACAGCAATTAACACTAATGCCATGACAGAAAACTGACTTTCACAGTAAAATAATGCACTTTATAGAGGATGACATCATCAGTGTATGCTGATTAGAAGATTTTGGTAGGTGTGTCTCATATACTGCTTTGAAATTGTCTCCTGACTGATAGTTGACTGAACACACACAGGTTGACTGCTGTAGGATTAGAATCCCTACTAACTAATTCAACAAGCTAAAGAACAGGTACTTAATGGCAGCACCACAGCACAAGTCTGACTTTCAGGTGTCAAAGTACAATTTATAGCAAATGACAGCATCAGTGTATGGTGAGGAGATGTTGGTAGGAGTGTCTCACATAGCTGTGTGTTCCATGCTGCTCTAAAATAGTCTCCTCACTAAACACACACATGTTGACTGCTGTGACAGTAGAACCTCTCCCTACCTAGTCACATATACTAGGGAACACAGTATATGTTTAGTTATACATGAATATTTAAAGCCTCATGTCATGAAGTTGCAGTCCTACATTCAAGATACTTTTGACTTTTTGGACAGAATATGAGATATCAAGTGGAATAATGACATGTACTATGTGGTCATGGATGTAAAAAGTCTTTATACCAGTATTAAACATCAGGATGGTATTAAGGCTTTAAATTATTTTTTTTTAAGAAATTCTCCTTTGTCTTTTTATATTATAGGACTTACAGAGTTTTGTCTGTTAAACAATTATTTTGTTTTTGATGATTATATCTATCATCAGTTACAAGGTACTGCCATGGGGGCATCTTTTGCCCCCATTTATACAAATTTGTTTATGGCTCTTTTTCTGTTGAAATATCTGTATAAGCATCAGTTTGTAAGAAATAATGCCATTGCTTATTTCAGATATATTGATGATTTAATTTTCATATGTGAGGGCAGTAGACACAATGTAATGAACTTCCATTTGGATTTAGAACAGAATATTTATGGTTTAAGGTTTGATGATATACAATGTAGAAATAGGGTAAATTTTTTAGATTTGGTATTGGAAGGGATTAATGATGGTGGTATTAGGACATCTGTCCTCAGGAAATTTGTGGACAACACCCATTTTTTACATGGGGCTAGTTTTCACCCCCAGCATTTATTGGTGTCTCTATCTTATGGAGAGTTTCTTTACATGCATAGAATTTTTAGTGATTGAGGATATTTTATAAGATAATGTAGGCACACTTTTTCCATGTTTATAAGTAGGGGGTACAACTATGAAATGGTTAAGAAGTCCTTAGAGAAAATGGTTGCACACAGACTGGGACTGAATCAGTACCATAATGATATAAATAAGATGGTGGTTAATACTGAATCACAAAAGGATCAGATATATTTTTGTTTTAGTATATAATAGTCATACTAATAGGATTAATAAAATATTGCATGATTGCTGGATGTTTTTATTTCAGGATGTGGAGGTGAAAAGAATCATATCAAATTGTCCTTTTATTTTCTATAAACAAATGAAAGAGTTTAAAGGACTTTTTGGTCTCTAGTTATTTTTCTATGCCTGATGAGGCATTACATGTGACCCCTGGTTTGAAGGGTACATATGCTTGTGGCTGTAGTTCCATATGTTCCTGTAGTGTTACAAGTTTTAGGGAAAAAAATGGTGTCTATTTTTCACCTAGTGGCTGTTTTTCCTGTAATAGTGAAGGTGTAGTGTATGTTCTTAAATGTCACTGCAATTTATTTTATATAGGAGAATGTAAAAGAAAATTGAAAGTCAGAATACAGGAACATGTAAGGGACATAAAGAATAATAAAATTGAAAGCAATATTGCTATGCATTTTAAAGTAACACATAACAGTGATCATTCTTTTTTACAAGTTTCTATTTTAGAACAAGTTTTTATGAAAATTGGTGAAGTATGTGATATTAAGGAGAAACTTCTTTATAAGGAATCAATTTATAATTTAAAATTCAATACTATGGTACCTGTAGCTTTAAACTTGGAAATTAATTGGAAGCAATTATTATGTAATTGAATAATTTATTTATTAATTGATGGTGTTATAAAAAGGTTTGTGAAATGTTGTGTATTTGTATTACTCCTGGAAGTCTGAGAACCAAGGTGCTAGAGTTCCAAAAGTTTTTTTAATAAACCTGTGTTTGGATTGTGGCCGGTTGTGGACTTCTTTTTTCTTCTTTTGTTACTTGCATCAAGTTGTTGGATATAACACAGTACTTAACACTAGCACTATAGCACAAGTCTGACTTTCTCACTGTCAGACTACACTTTCTAAACTTGTCTCTTTATGAACACACGCATGCAAAACTTGACTACTGTGAGAATAGAACCACTGCTTATTGATCTACTTCTACAAGATGGAGAAGAGAGTATTTAATGCTAGCATCACAGCATAAGTCTGAGTTTCACATTTTCAGAGTACACTTCATAGCAGATGACATCAGTGTATAGTGAGAAAAAGATGTTAGTAGGAGTATCTTATACAGCTGTGTACTCACATGCTGATCTAAAACTGTCTCTTGATTGATAGTTGATTAAACACACACACACACACACACACACACACACACACACACACACACACACACACACACACACACACACACACACACACACACACACACACACACACACACACACACACACACACACACACACACACACACACACACACACACACATTAACTGCTGTGAGATTAGAACCTGTGCCTACATAACTAGTTCCACAAGCTGTAGAACACAGTACTTAATGCTAGCACCACAGCACATCTGTGACTTTAAAACTGTCAGACCACTTTATAGATGATGAAATCACCAGTGTCTGGTGAGAAGAGGACGTTGGGTGGGCTGTACGAAATTGCTGTGTAGTCATGTACCACTGTAAAAGTTTGTTCTGAATGATACTTGAGGGAGGGCATTTGCTCATGCTCTTCTGACTACGCACACACACAGTTAGATATACAGGCAGACACACAATATGCATGTTGCACCATTCAAACCCCTATTTACCTAGTTACTCCAGCTGGAGAACACAGTACCTAACATTCGTGCCATCACAGAAGTCTGATATTATAAATGTTATAGTGGTCTTTATAGAGGATGACATCAGCATAATGTCACAAGTAACATATACTGTTTAGAGACTTGTGGGCAAAGGCTGGACTTCAGATTTGATTTTGTGATTGCAATGTGCAAAAATACATTTAAAGACATGTGGTCATTGATGACTAATGTCTAGTGTCAGTATAAACCCATGCAAAATGTAACAATACAGTTGTGCTCTTTATCTCTATAGTATCCTTGACAGTTGATCAATTACTGTTATATAATTTGCAGGTGCATTGTTGCAGGACCCATATGGCTCTAAGTAAGTATGTCTTCAGTGAAGCACATCTCTCTGTCCTTCTCGTGTTTATGAATGCCTTTCTGTGTGATGGAAGATAACTGGCCAATAACCATAGTAAGACATGCTAAACACATTTTTACATAGCACATTAGTGAGAAACTTATTTGAGAGGGCGATGACAAAGTGTCATCAAATGCATGATTCCCATTTCATGAATTCAACTTGAACTTGTGAAGTAGTTTGAAAGATATGTTATGGGAAAAATAACTGACAAATACTATGCAGTTCATACCATTGTTTATATTAGTAATGTTGTGTCATAAGTTTTATTACATTAATAAGTGTTGCTGTTGCCTTCACCATTTGCACGAAGTTAAGCAACAAGCAAACACGGTTCTCTGCTTAAATAAATAAAAAAAAAAAACAAGAATATGTCAATTGGTTCACCTTACTCTGTGCAAACAGGCTAAGTGATACTGTATAACTGTCAGCACTCTGGACATTATTGAGGGTGTAAAATACACTTCTTGTCTAGCTTTCCCTATGGCGCCAGGTATGAAGAGATGTGAGCTGCTGGTCAGAGCAGAAATGTGAATAGGGTTCAAATCTGGATGATTCCCTTTTTTGCAAATAGTGTCATGAAGGCATTAGCTGAGTAAATATGATTAGGACTATAAATGTGACAATCAATGACTACACTAAAGTATGTGTCTTCACCAAATTGTATCAGTAATGCCTACCTCAATACAGTTGCACTATTAGTTGTTTTGCAGGCCTCACTGCAAATCAGAATTTAATTGTGTGTACAGCTTTCTAGAAATTACAAGGGGTGGTACGTCTTTATTATGACTCAGCAGATATGCTGATTATTTGTGTATGGCTAGATATCCGGAAAAGTAAGTGCAGTAGGCTTTGTCACTAAGGACAGCTTCCACATCACATTAGATGAAGATTTCATCCATCACCTGATCACGACTCAAACAGAATCTGACAGAAGATTTTGAAGCATTGCACAGTACAGGAGCATTAACAAACTATTGAATTAAGGTAACATGTTTGAATTATTCATCAGCACAGTCAAGTCAGTCTGTAGACACCATCCATCAACCTAATAGATACACACATCTAAAGAGGGGTTGTATTAATGGGATGAATACAAGGAGAGATGAACATACACCTAACAGTCTTTTGTTTAATGGGACATTAATTGTCATTTTTTGGTCCATTGTCATTATAACCTTACATGTTGTGTAGCATGAAGTGACAGATGTAGGGGTAAAGAAGGTTTAGGAGAAGGACAACAGGCTTATGACAAGCAGAAAAAGGTTAGATAAATGTGCGATAGAAGTGGAGATGGATGTCACTTTGGATACTCATTTCTGGACAGTAATCAATATATCTCCATGAGAATTCATAAATGTGGCAAATTATAGTATGTAGGTGAATAAATATATCATATACATATACCATCGCACTAAGAAATGATGAGAGATGCATCTGGAATCCAACCCTTGAAGCTATTTTCCCAAAAAACTTCAGTCAAGTGATTTTTGTCAACACTGCACACAGGTAGTTCCATTTTGTTGCATTCAGCAGTCTAAATAACTATTAGAAGAAATGTTTCAAATTACTGCCTTTACTCTGCTTTAACTCTATATTCTTTTAGCAGAGTGAGTTTAGGCAGCATTGCGTGGAGATTACCAGACTAGTGCGGCTGATGGCCAAAACTCACCAGGTTTTGCCATAGGACATGAAGAGCCATTCATCCCTGCTCAGGATCGTTGTGTGATGCCAAACTCCATGCAAATCTAGAGGACAAGACATGAAGGCTTTATGGGCCATTTCTGGTCAAATGTATTATGTATGATTCTATTTTTTCCAGATTAAAGGTGTGAAAATGGGGTAGGTAGGAAAGTGGTGAAATGGGGGGCACGCAAGGGGAAGAAAAAGGGGAAGCAATAAAGGAATTTGCAGCAGGGAATTAGGAAAGAACCATAGTTATCCACTTCTTTAACACTGTAATGTGAGCATATATAGAAAATTGGATGCATTTTGACTGTTACCACTACACAGATAGGCGACAACAACAAATCAATCATGTTGTATAGCCAATTGGACCAAATCAAGTGTGTTGAGAGGACATGTGTGAAGTGGAGAGCTATGTATGAGACAACATTTTGCTGTCCATTTTTTTCCAATTCAAAAACAGAGGAAGGGTAGGTGAGGAAGCAGGTGCAGACAAACATGACAAAGAAGACAGACAGAGGGAAGGTGATGGGCACAAAAGGTTGGGGGACAACAAGACTGAGAATAGGTAGGGGACATCGGAGGCATATGCTCATCAAGCATGGGAACAGGTAGAATCTAGTCCTCATCATTAGAACTGACATTGCAGTCTCCTTCCTCAGTTCCCTGTGAGATTGTTTGATGTGGGAGTATTTTTTGCATTCTAAGGAGCAACCTCTCCAGACAGCTGAAGCATGCAGTTTCTTTCACATCATGCACCATCCCTCACAGCTCCTGGCATGTGATGTAATCACCACCTCCAACAATAATCCCAGAGGGTATCAGTGCACCAGCAGCTGGGGCAATGCTATCTGATGTGGGTTGGCCAGGTAGTGCAGGGGCTGCAGAGGTAGTACTGCCAGGTTGCATCCCAAATGAGCTGGGTGTTGGTGCGGCAGTCAATAGAAAATTGTCAGGCTGAGCCTCAGCAGTTGGCCTACTTCCCTGTGCTGAAAAGCATTTTGTTTGTTGGCAGAAAAGTATGACAACAGAACAGGGTGCTCCCATTTATAATAAAGAGAGAGAGAGAGAGATAAGTGGTGGGGTGAGATAAAAAAGAAAAGAGATGGTTAAAACCATTATATGAAATCAAACGCCACTGCCCAAGAGTCTGTGTTCCTGCATAAACAAATCAATGAAACGAAACTAGCACACAAACACAGGAACCAATATCGGCAGAACGATACAGTCCACATACACAGTTCCCAAAAACTTCTCGCCACAAGAAGAGGCAGTTGTCAATTCATAAAATATGAGTAGAGGCTCCAATTATATAAAACTTTCTATTTATTGGTCCATATACAAACTCAGCAAGCGCTTTCACCCTGCTGGGCTTCTTCAAGCCAAAAACAAAAACAAATTCAAAGTATCCAATAAATAATCTCCTAACAATGACATCACTTCCTATGAATTAATTAATCACTAATATAAAGTTCAGTGCTCAAAAACATAGTTAAAATAACATAAAATCAAAAGCAATATAAATTTCTCGATCAGTGGTATATTACAATAAATACACATACCATCGCTAAATATTTTCACTTATAAAACTTGCAGTTTCGTTTCAAAATTCATTCATAACACACTAAATATAAATTACATATAAAATGTATAAAAAATGAATAAATAAATAAATAGACTAGCTATACAGCGGAGCAGACCTAAAGTACTTTCCACACTAGACCTTCAACCTTCTTCCTTTCAACATAGGCTTTATGGGCACCCTCTCATTTAACCCTGGGGGCCGATCTGCTCTCAGCCTAATGATCCATTTGGTTTCAATTTGTTCGGTGTGGTTCATCACATCACTTCTCCTAATGGTAGGTCTATTCATCTGTACAACTAGAAAATCAAATATGTGTTCAGCTGATGTTTCTAACACGTTTCGATAATGCATTTTTATCAGATTTAATCTGAATATTATACTGATGTTCCCTAATCCTGTTCTTTAATCGCCTGTCAGTCTTGCCCACATAGAAAGCTGGGCAAGACCTACAGGTAGCAAGGTAAACAATGTGTTTAGTCTCACATCTAGCCTTAGGATGGAAATAAAAACGGCGTTGTGTGACAGGATGAATAAACATGGCTGTATTGTTTATCAGCGAACAATAACTGCACCTATGACAAGGCTGGGTGGTGACTGCAATAGAGTTTGGCAAATAATAATTATCAACTCTGCTTGAGTTGCACAAAATTGTATATAAATTAAGATGATTTTATATGTATACCTCGGCATATGCCCCACTATATCATGAATATTGGGATCAGCTGTTAATAGATCCCAATGTTTAGAATAAATGTCTTTTATGGCTCTGACATCCTGAGTATAATAAATCGAGACTCTAATTTCCCAATTGGGATCTACCAACTCACCTATTGTATCATTCCCTTCAAGGATGGTATAATTTCTAGCCATAAAATATGGTAGAGCCCTATCTTTTCTAAGAATGTCAACACCCAAAAAGCCCTTCTCTATTTCTTGTGAACTATAAGATCTATCATATAATTGTTGCTGTAGGTTGGATAATTCATTATGGAACCCCATCTCTGAAGAATTAAGACATGAAACTCTCATAGCCTGTCCTTTCACTATATTGTCAAATACGAATCTGGGGTGCATACTGGTCCTGTGTAAAAGGGAATTCCTGTAACAGGACTTCCTATATACCCCAGTATTTAACAATCCATTAGGAAGTCTTTCAACAAACACATCTAGATATGGAACCATGACCTTTGATGCTGTCATAGTAAATTTCAAATATATAGTTAGAAAGTTCATTTGTTCCAAGAAATTATATAAATCATCCTCACCAGCAGTCCAAATCAGAAAGAGGTCATCTACAAAACGTGCATAGAACACAACTGACATCTTAAAATGTTCCATTTCAAAGAGACTATATTTTTCCCAGTCAGCCATGACCAGATTGGCGTAGCTATTGGCACATGAAGTGCCCATAGCTACGCCATCCTTTTGATTATAAATTATGTTATTAAACGTAAAGATATTATTGCTTAATACAGGATGTAACAAATCACACATAGTATTGACTGAGATTTCAGAAGAACTCTGATTATGCTGCATGCACCTCCTAACACATTCTATTCCATCATCATTTGGAATGATGGTAAATAAGGACTGAACGTCCAAAGTAACTAACCAATATGGTAGTTCAAGGGGCAATGTAGACATTCTATTATATAACATCAACAAGAATTGTTTAGTATCTCTTAAAATATAAGTATGTGTATTGACTACTGGCCTAAACATAGATTCCAAGTACAGAGAAACTAGTTCTGTTATCCAACCTCTTCCAGCAACAATGGGCCTCATGGGTGGACAGGTTGGATGTTTGTGTATTTTCGGCATCCCTTGTATACTAGGTATTAGAGGGTTCATCACAGAACAAAAATTAAACAGTTGATCAGTAATCAAGCTTCTACTTCGAAGGCTTGATAACATGCATGATACTCTATTAATTATTCTTTCAACTTGTTGGGTGTTAATACAACAGTAAAACTGAGTGTTCCCAAGCATGTTCTCCATACTAGTTACATAGTCACACCTATCCATAATAACAACAGGACCTCCCTTATCTGCTGGTCTAATTATGATATTTTGGTCATCTCTAAGTGTTTTCAAGGCTACTCTCTGTCTTGGTAATAAATTGCCATGCCATTTGTTGTTTCTACTACTAGTATCCAACTTATGTAAGTCCTCCTCTACTAATTTAGAGAAGGCATCTATCAGAGGGTGCAAATTAGGAACATATGTACTAGGCTTACTAAAATTCTGTCTGGACCTGGTAGATATACCATCACCAAAATCCAACCTCAACTGTACATTACGAGCAAATAGTTTAACATCCATCACTGAGTCAGTCACATCACTCTTAATAGAGGGTATGAATGTAAGTCCTTTTTCTAAAACATCAATTTCATCCTGGATCAACTGTCTATTGGAAATATTCCATACTAGCGATTGATGGTTTTGTCTCAGATTTTCTTTAGTGTCGGTCCCACATGCTCCTCGTCTGTCATTCTCCTCTTCTGTCTCCCCCTGCTCATGGATCTGTCTCTCCCTCCTCTCTGAAAAGTGGAGATGGGGAAAGGGGTGGGACCAACTGACTCAACAAATGCTGAGTTCAAATTACTTTTGACCTTCCTCCTAACTATTGTATCACCCTTAACCAAACTATCAATGGCATCTAGATGCTGTTCTGAACTTCTATTTCCATTGATATATGGAGTATTAGAACTTACATTTTCGTTCACTACATCAGAGCTTACAATCGGTGACAGTAATATGTCATTAATTGTATCTTCATGATGCACAATAGCTGTTGTAACAACAATATTTCTGGTATCACTAACTAGGTGGTCACCCCTCCCAGCATGCTTATCAGATTGACTATTTCCTTCATTACATACAGTTTGTACATCATTTCTAGATTTAAGTGTATTGGGAGCTACCCTCCCCTGTCCATTCTTCTCGATTATAGTCCTAGACCAAGTAAAGACTTGGCCGTTTTTAAAGTCAGTGGTGTCTTTTCGAATCTTATTCTGTTTCTGCTCCATCTTTTTTTTCAAACAAATATACATTGTCTAATAATCTCTCAATACTTTTATCAACCACCACTGCTGGATAGGTTTCTATAATAAAACACTGTTGTTCTTTAATTCGGCCTCGTAAAGCTTCTTCTTCTGGGCGGAAATACTCATTTAATAACATCATATACTGGAGACTAGTATCAATGTCAATTTGTTGCCATTTATATAAAAGTTCTGGATACAATGTACCTGTAGTTGGCATCTTTAAGATTCGCAGTCCCCTTGGTATAATCTTGCGTGCAATACAAACTTCAAAGTGCTGACATTGGAGTTGCATTCTCTTTAACTTAATAAAGTCAATTTCAAGCTGGTTCATCAGTGTAGACAAGCCACTACAGTTTGCTTCAACGTTCGATTCCTCCATTGGGTTAGACACCACATCATACACAAGTAGCGGGTTTTCCTCTCCAGAAACACAGCTTTCAAACCTGTGAAGGTTCCCACCATGCTGGGGCTTATAAGGCAGTTCAACATTATGGGCGACTGGTTCTGCCATAGTTCTCGGCAGCAAACAGTAAAACAAATTAATAGAAAATCAAACGCCACCGCCCAAGAGTCCGTGTTCCTGCGTAAACAAATAAATGAATCAAAACTAGCAGACAAACACAGGAACCAATATCGGCAGAATGATACATTCCACATACACAGTTCCCAAAAACTTCTAGCCACAAGAAGAGGCAGTTGTCAATTCATAAAATATGAGTAGAGGCTCCAATTATATAAAACTTTCTATTTATTGGTCCATGTACAAACTCAGCAAGCGCTTTCACCCTGCTGGGCTTCTTCAAGCCAAAAACAAAAACAAATTCAAAGTATCCAATAAATAATCTCCTAACAATGACATCACTTCCTATGAATTAATTAATGCAAGTTTTATAAGTGAAAATATTTAGCGATGGTATGTGTATTTATTGTAATATACCACTGATCGAGAAATTTATATTACTTTTGATTTTATGTTATTTTAACTATGTTTTTGAGCACTAAACTTTATATTAGTGATTAATAAGCAGGGTGAAAGCGCTTGCCGAGTTTGTACATGGACCAATAAAGAGAAAGTTTTATATAACTGGAGCCTTTACTCATATTTTATGAATTGACAACTGCCTCTTCTTGTGGCTAGAAGTTTTTGGGAACTGTGTATGTGGACTGTATCGTTCTGCCGATAATGGTCCTTTGTTTGTGTGCTAGTTTCATTTCATTTATTTGTTTACACAGGAACACGGACTCTTGGGTGGTGGCGTTTGATTTTCTATTAATTTGTTTTACTGTTTGTTGCCTGAGAACCATGGGGGAACCAGTCATCCATAATGTTGAACTGCCTTATAATCCCCAGCATGGTCGGAACCTTCACAGGTTTGAAAGTTGTGTTTCTGGAGAGGAAAACCTGCTACTTGTGTATGATGTGGTGTCTAACCCAATGGAGGAATCGAACGCTGAAGCAAGCTGTAGTGGCTTGTCTACACTAATGAACCAGCTCAAAATTGACTTTATTAAGTTAAAGAGAATGCAACTCCAACGTCAGCACAGTTTGTATTGCGCGCAAGATTATACCACGGGGACTGCGAGTCTTAAAGATGCCAACTACAGGTACATTGTATCCAGAACTTTTATATGAATGGCAACAAATTCACATTGATACTAGTCTCCAGTATATGATGTTATTAAATGAGTATTTCTGCCCAGAAGAAGAAGCTTTACGAGGCCGAATTAAAGAACAACAGTGTTTTATTATTGAAACCTATCCAGCAGCGGTGGATGATAAAAGTATTGAGAGATTATTAGACAATGTATATTTGTTTGAAAAAAAAGTTAATGGAGCAGAAACAGAATATGATTCGAAGAGACACCACTGACTTTAAAAACAGCCAAGTCTTTACTTGGCCTAGGACTATAATCGAGAAGAATGGACAGGGGAGGGTAGCTCCCAATACACTTAAATCTAGAAATGATGTACAAACTGTATGTAATGAAGGAAATAGTCAATCTGATAAGCATGCTGGGAGGGGTGACCACCTAGTTAGTGATACCAGAAATATTGTTGTTACAACAGCTATTGTGCATCATGAAGATACAATTAATGACATATTACTGTCACCGATTGTAAGCTCTGATGTAGTGAGTGAAAATGTAAGTTCTAATACTCCATATATCAATGGAAATAGAAGTTCAGAACAGCATCTAGATGCCATTGATAGTTTGGTTAAGGGTGATACAACAGTTAGGAGGAAGGTCAAAAGTAATTTGAACTCAGCATTTGTTGAGTCAGTTGGTCCCACCCCTTTCCCCATCTCCACTTTTCGGAGAGGAGGGAGAGACAGATCCATGAACAGGGGGAGACAGAAGAGGAGAATGACAGACGAGGAGCATGTGGGACCGACACTAAAGAAAATCTGAGACAAAACCATCAATCGCTAGTATGGAATATTTCCAATAGACAGTTGATCCAGGATGAAATTGATGTTTTAGAAAAAGGACTTACATTCATACCCTCTATTAAGAGTGCTGTGACTGACTCAGTGATGGATGTTAAACTATTTGCTCGTAATGTACAGTTGAGGTTGGATTTTGGTGATGGTATATCTACCAGGTCCAGACAGAATTTTAGTAAGCCTAGTACATATGTTCCTAATTTGCACCCTCTGCTAGATGCCTTCTCTAAATTAGTAGAGGAGGACTTACATAAGTTAGATACTAGTAGTAGAAACAACAAATGGCATGGCAATTTATTACCAAGACAGAGAGTAGCCTTGAAAACACTTAGAGATGACTGAAATGTCATAATTAGATCAGCAGATAAGGGAGGTCCTGTTGTTATTATGGATAGGTGTGACTATGTAAA
Organism: Protopterus annectens; assembly: GCF_019279795.1. Taxonomy (NCBI): domain Eukaryota; kingdom Metazoa; phylum Chordata; order Ceratodontiformes; family Protopteridae; genus Protopterus; species Protopterus annectens. The sequence continues at coordinate 1,245,868,799 of NC_056725.1, forward strand.
TAGTATGGAGAACATGCTTGGGAACACTCAGTTTTACTGTTGCATTAACACCCAACAAGTTGAAAGAATAATTAATAGAGTATCAGGCATGTTATCAAGCCTTCGAAGTAGAAGCTTGATTACTGATCAACTGTTTAATTTTTGTTCTGTGATGAACCTTCTAATACCTAGTATACAAGGGATGCCGAAAATACACAAACATCCCACCTGTCCACCCATGAGGCCCATTGTTGCTGGAAGAGGTTGGATAACAGAACTAGTTTCTCTGTACTTGGAATCTATGTTTAGGCCAGTAGTCAATACATATACTTATATTTTAAGAGATACTAAACAATTCTTGTTGATGTTATATAACAGAATGTCTACATTGCCCCCTGAACTGCCATATTGGTTAGTTACTTTGGTCGTTCAGTCCTTATTTACCATCATTCCAAATGATGATGGAATAAAATGTGTTAGGAGGTGCATGCAGCATAATTAGAGTTCTTCTGAAATCTCAGTCAATACTATGTGTGATTTGTTACATCTTGTATTAAGCAATAATATCTTTATGTTTAATAACAGAATTTATAATCAAAAGGATGGCGTAGCTATGGGCACTTCATGTGCCAATAGCTACGCCAATCTGGTCATGGCTGACTGGGAAAAATTTAGTCTCTTTGAAATGGAACATTTTAAGAGGTCAGTTGTGTTCTATGCACGTTTTGTAGATGACCTCTTTCTGGTCTGGACTGCTGGTGAGGATGATTTATATAATTTCTTGGAACAAATGAACTCTCTAACTACATATTTGAAATTTACTATGACAGCATCAAAGGTCATGGTTCCATATCTAGATGTGTTTGTTGAAAGACTTCCTAATGGATTGTTAAATACTGTGATTTATAGGAAGTCCTGTTACAGGAATTCCCTTTTACACAGTACCAGTATGCACCCCAGATTCGTATTTGACAATATAGTGAAAGGACAGGCTATGAGAGTTTCACGTCTTAATTCTTCAGAGATAGGGTTCCATAATGAATTATCCAACCTACAGCAACAATTATATGATAGATCTTATAGTTCACAAGAAATAGAGAAGGGCTTTTTGGGTGTTGACATTCTTAGAAAAGATAGGGCTCTGACATATTTTATGGCTAGAAATGATACCATCCTTGAAGGGAATGATACAATAGGTGAGTTGGTAGATCCCAGTTGGGAAACTAGAGTCTCGATTTATTATACTCAGGATGTCAGAGCCATCAAAGACATTTATTCTAAACACTGGGATCTATTAACAGTTGATCTCAATATTCATGATATAGTGGGCCATATGCCGAGGTATATGTATAAAAATCGTCTTAATTTATATAGAATTTTATGCAACTCAAGCAGAGTTGATAATTATTATTTGCCAAACTCTATTGCAGGCACCACCCAGCCTTGTCATAGGTGCAGTTATTGTTCGCTGATAAACAATACAGCCATGCTTATTCATCCTGTCACACAACACCATTTTTATTTCCATCCTAAGGCTAGTTGTGAGACTAAACACATTGTTTACCTTGCTACCTGTAGGTCTTGCCCAGCTTTCTATGTGGGCAAGACCGACAGGAGATTAAAGGACAGGATTAGGGAACATCAGTATAATATTCGGATTAAATCTGATAAAAATGCATTATCGAAACATGTTAGAAACATCAGCTGAACACATATTTGATTTTCTAGTTGCACAGATGAATAGACCTACCATTAGGAGAGGTGATGTGATGAACCACACCGAACAAATTGAAACCAAATGGATCATTAGGCTGAGAACAGATCGGCCCCCAGGGTTAAATGAGAGGGTGCCCATAAAGCCTATGTTGAAGGGAAGAAGGTTGAAGGTCTAGTGTGGAAAGTACTTTAGGTCTGCTCCACTGTATAGCTAGTCTATTTATTTATTTATTCATTTTTTTATACATTTTATATGTAATTTATATTTAGTGTGTTATGAATGAATTTTGAAATGAAACTGCAAATTTTATAAGTGAAAATATTTAACGATGGTATGTGTATTTATTGTAATATACCACTGATCGAGAAATTTATATTGCTTTTGATTTTATGTTATTTTAACTATGTTTTTGAGCACTGAACTTTATATTAGTGATTAATTAATTCATAGGAAGTGATGCCATTGTTAGGAGATTATTTATTGGATACTTTGAATTTGTTTTTGTTTTTGGCTTGAAGAAGCCCAGCAGGGTGAAAGTGCTTGCCGAGTTTGTACATAGACCAATAAATAGAAAGTTTTATATAACTGGAGCCTCTACTCGTATTTTATGAATTGACAACTGTCTCTTCTTGTGGCTAGAAGTTTTTGGGAACTGTGTATGTGGACTGTATCATTCTGCCGATATTGGTTCATGTGTTTGTGTGCTAAAACCGTTATATATCACATTCAAATGCTTTATTACAGTAAATATACTTTTATTATTATATTAGCTATACAACTTTCCCAATCCAGAAGAGGCTTGTCCATTGTTATAAGTAATCCTTGCAATATGCACATATTGCATATATGCTGTTAAATATGCTACATATTAAATTAACAATATGGCATTAATGGCAATATTGCTGGAATTAAAATTAAAAAACTATATTTTTGGAATTTGAATGAAATTGTTACTTGTAGGAAATGAACCCACCAAATCTGAATATACTATTATACTTGCATAGCAAGAGCTGAAGAACAAAGCATGCCTGTTTCCTTTTACAGTCAAGATCGGCATGCTTAAGTTGCTAGTACTGCATAGTAGAGCAATATTTTTAATACAATCATGTTTATTTGTGCTGCATACATACCATTTGCCTGTCTGAGTGTTTCTAATCTTTCAGCTTGTGCCTCCCTGTTCACTGAAATTTCCTAAGTAACTATAAAATAAAGGAGAGAAAAAGACAAATGAAAGCATTATGCATACCAGACTTGGCTATCTACAACTTTCCATAGCACCATTTCAGGTCATTATAATGGTGCCTGCATTGCTCCCCAGTATTTGGTATGCCAGTTGAACTAGAGACAGCTTTGGCTAGACTGCTCCAAGCCTCAGCCTTATATTGAAACTTGGTATAGTCCCCCTGCAGCAGCCTACAGCTGTAGCACTTTTAGAGGAGTGCAAAAAATACACCACTTTTGTGCCCTGAATTTGGCATCATTCTTCTCATTTCCTGCTAGTCTGCACAAGTCTTCCAATAGAAGTAAAAGTCTTTTACCGCCAGTTTGTGATATCACATTTTACGGCCAGTGCACAAACCATCACAGCCATGGCAACTGCGTTTGCATGATGTTCTGCAGAAAGAAGTATTGCCAAAGAGGAAGGCACCATTATAATGACCTGAAATGTTTCATTGCATTTTACTGCATTTTATTACTGTTTAATTGTATTTTTCCTACTGTGAGTTCTGTTTTTTTTCTGTAGTGGTTAATCTGTGCTATTTTGTGAGTTTTACTGTTTTCTTAACCTTTAAATTGAATAGCATAGTCTGATACAGGTTTGCTGCATCCAGAGTTGCAGCTGTACTGTTTTTAACCCTTTGTGGGGTATTCCAGCTACAAATTCTCCCTTAGTATCACTAGTGTGATCACCTAGTAGTACTACTCTTAGACCTTCCACCCTTTACCTTCTTAGCTCTCTTTGGCCTCTCTCCCTCAGTTTCTGAGAAACATGGATGGACAATTTTCTATGCTTTCTCCTGATGCTCTTGTTGATATGGGCATCCTGAGACAGTGTGTCAGCTACCTGATGCATTTACATTGAGATCCGAGAGTCAATGCTCTATCCCTCGTAAACCAGTATATCTGGTACTGAGAAGACTGTCAACATAAACACCACACCTCAACCACCACCCACACCTACACAACACACACCCGCATATGTGGAGATCCTCAACAAAAACATACCCAAACAAAAGAGACCTCAGAGGGAAAAACACACACAAACTCCACTGCCCACCACACCACACATAGTCTACACACCTGTATCTCATAGCCACTAAGGCTGAAACATAAACCCAACATATTAGTCATAGGAGACTCCAATGTAAGACACACAGATGTGCCCCTCACCAGTCTGGAAAAGGAGAAAGTCATGGTTAGTTGATTGTCAGGTGCCAGAATCCACCATATCACCCATGCACTCAAGTCTCTCAACAACAGGTACTGTCATGATTCTGTCATAGTCCATGTTGGTGTGAATGACTTGAGACATACCTCCCTGGACTACATGAAGAGAGACATGATAGAGCTCACTGAATATGTGTCGCAGGCACGTATGTTCCTAGCCATAAGCAGTATTCTGCCATCACCCATAATGATGCCTTAATACAAACAGAAAATGATTGACTTTAATAATTGGCTTAGTTTGTGGTGTCATTCCAAGGGGATCCAGTACCTGAGAGCCTAGGAAGACATGATTGACAAACTGCAATGCTTTGCCAGAGATGGCCTGCATCTATCTCCCTCGGGCTTCAAGCTCCTGGCAAAGGCTCTTTCCTCCCTCATAGTGCCATTTTTAGTCAATGCCATGAGGTCAAAACTACCAACATAAAAATGTAATCAAAACACAAACTAAAAGTCATACTGCTAAACACTAGGAGTCTAAACATGAAATTGCAATCATTGCAAGCATTCATAACCCTGGAAGATGCTGACATTTATGCAGTCACAGAAATGTGGTTCAAAGCTGCAGAGAGCACCCCAGCCATGCCAGGTTACTCATCCTATCATACATACAGACCCCAAACCGTGGGCAGGAAAGCAAAAGGAGGTGGAGTTGCAATATATATAAAAGACATGCACACCTCCAGGCTAGTCAAACAGTATGACGCACAGGAGATACTCCAGGTGCAGTTAACCGTTGACAGGACCCCTATTCAAATCATAGCTAGCTACAGGCCCCCAACTTTGACTCAAGATGCACACTCCACCTATCTGGATCTCTTTGAATCTATCAAGATTCAACCCTTTACTCTGATCTTGGGTGACTTTAACTATCCAACCATAGACTGGAAGAATTACAAGAATTACTCATGCCAAAACACAAATGCTCAGAGACTCCTTGAGTTTGTCAATGCAAATGCCTTGGACCAGCTGGTTGACACCCCCACAATAGGTGAAAATATCTTGGACTTAGTATTAACCAACATGAGTAACCACTGCAGCATCCCTACAGTGTCATCCTCCCTGGTAAGATCTAACCACAAAGCTGTCACTTTTGAAGTCAAAGTCGCCATCTCTCCTGACCACCCGCTTGATAGGGTCAAACAAATAAACTTCTTAAAAACTGATTACAATCTCCTAAGGGAAGATATAAACAGCTTCCCAGCTCCCTCCCCTTCCATAGGAAAGGGCACATATGTCCAAACCTGCGCCAAAGTACTATACGAGCACTTATATAGCTGCATGGAATCAGGAATACCCGACAGGACAAAATCATTCTCCTCAAGGAAGAGTAAACCTGTCTGGTGGACATCTGTAATAAATAAACTCTATAATAAAAGGAAAAAACTGCTGCCCATGACCAAAAAGGAGCAGGTGCCTAATTGGAAGCTATCTCTCCTCAGTCTGAACAAGAAAATAAGAGCACTAGCAAAATCCTCCAAAGCAAACTTTGAGTCCAAACTGGCCACATTTACTAAAGACAATCACAAGGCTTTCTTTGCATATGTCCACATTCTCCAGGGAAGCACCCAGATCTGCTCAGAACTGGTGGTCAAGGACACCACATACACAAATGCCATAGATATAGCCAACCTGCTGGCAGACAGGTTCAGTGAAAACTTCACACCCCCCCCCCCCATCAGTAAATCAGGACATCCCCAGCACCTGTCCCCCTCCCCTTATCTCTAGGGAGCAAGTCATCACTGTCCTCTCAAAGGCAAAAAAATACAAACCTCCCTGTTACTAGATAATATTCCAGGCTGCATCATTCATGAACTCAGACAGGAACTTGCAGCACCTTTAGGCACCCTATTCAACCAAAGTCTGAGTAATGGCTTCATCCCAGCTAAGTGGAGGACAGCCACTGTCATCCTTTTGCACAAAGGTGCAGTGTCCACCGATCCAGGAAATTATAGACCCATCAGCCTAACTAGCCTTATCTGCAAGGCCACTGAGTGGATTATCATGGACCTTATTAACAAGGACATTAACAACCTCCAAACACTTGATCCCACACAGTTTGGTTTCATCGAGGGGAGGTCATGCCTGTTAAATTTGGTCGACTTCTTTGAGACAGTCACAAAAGCTATGGACGAGGGGAAGACAGTGCACACCGGCTACCTTGACCTGGCTAAAGCCTTCGATATTATTCACCACTCAGGTATAATAGATAAACTCTCTCAACTAGGCATCAATCCGTATGCTACCAGATGAGCAGCAAACTGGCTCACTGATAGACAAACCTAGTCAAAATAGGGGAAGCCACCTTAAGCAGTCGACCCATAATGAGTGGTGTACCCCAGGGATTGGTCTTGGGGCCTTTGTTGTTTGGGATATACTTATAAGAGGTGCAAGCCAAAACCAGTGGGCTATGGTTGACCAAGTTTGCAGATGACTGCAAGCTGGATACTGTCATCAGTTCCCCTAGTGATGTGGATATCCTCCAAGAGGGTCTCACCCAAGCATATGAATGGAGCCAGAAACATGGCCTCAAACTGAATGCCAAAAAATGCATCATCATCCCCTTTGGGGAGAGTGATGTCTCCACAAATTATCACATTAATAACAGGGTCCTAAGAATGCAATCAGTCATGAGGGACTTGGGCACCCAGGTTCATAGCAAACTAATTTGTGACCACTATATTGCCTCCGCTGTACAGAAAGCTTTCTACATGGCCCACCTCATTAGCAAAGGTATCTCATCCTGGGACAAGGTGGTCATAACATCCCTGTATTCTTCCCTTATAAGGCACATTATTGAGTACAATGCCTCTTTTGGCATGCACCTCACAAAGCACATGCAGCAGCTGGAGACACCACAGAGGTTCCTCACCAGACGAATCCAGGACTTCAAACTTCTACCCTACACAGATAGACTAAAGGCCCTGTCCCTCAACTCAGTCTCCTACAGATTCCTCAGAGGTGACCTGTGTCTGGCATACAAAGCAATCTCAGACCCCACCTTGATGGGACTGCTGCATATCTGCAAGTCAAGCTCCACTCTAGTAACCTGCACACATGACCTCAACCTGGTCTGTGACATCAATAGGACTTGTTGGTGGAACAGATTTATGTCCCAGAGACTCTCCCTTCTGTGGAATAGACTCCCACTCCATGTCAAGCAGAGTACCTCATTAATCCTTTTTAAGCGCAACCTGGATAACTGGATGGGGAATGGAAATACACCCCTGGAATTTCACCTGTGTCCCTGGTGGACAGGGACATTGGGTGCTGAGTTGTTGGAACAAGGGCTAATTTCTTGGCTAGGCTTGTAAGGGCCTCAGGGGCCAATAGCCTAGGAACTTCCTATGATCCTATAAAACAGGAAGGATAATGTAACATTTGGCATTCATTTATGGCATGTATGTGCTCTTATAACTGACAACAGTTTGTCCAGTGGTCAACACTGATATGTTAAATGACTTGGCTTTTAAGACATGACTTTGGAAGGATCAATGGGATAACTTCACACATATTTTGTGGTGTCTTACACACTATTAAAAGTACTTTGTACAATATGGGATTCAAACCTATGCAGAAAAAAGGGGGATGCATACATTTCCACATAGGCGATTTTTCCTCATTGCTACACAAGAAGTGCTTGCTGACTATTGTCATTAGAAATATATAAATCAAGAGAGAGTAGTGCTATACTTCAATTAAGCCTGTACGTGTGTGACATGACAAAGTCGGGTTTATGTATTCTCAGGTGTGATGCAGAAGTAATGTGTGACAATGTACTAGAAATGGACATACTTGTATTACTTTCAGAGTAGAGTTTTGAGTTTTGGTTCAGACCACACCATATATTCTATTTTACAGTTATACGTGTGTTATGGGAGGTGTATAGATGGTTAAATTATGAAGTCCATCCCAGGTCTGAAAATACATTTATAATTACATAATCATCATTGTTATGCTACACCAGTTACACATATAATAGATATTATATCATGCACATGCTCAATCAACCTGCTATATATAGGTATTGGCATGTAGAACTATCTTTATATTCTAAGGTTTGTGAAAAATTACAGTGGGACACCCTTAAAAATAGAGTGTGCTGGATTAGAATTGTGGCTTACCTGTGTTTTGGCCATGAACTTGCACTTCGTGCCACAGGGAAAGCTAGGCAAGATGTATAATTTCTACACTCAGTACTGTCCAGAGTGTGAACTGATGTGCTTTACCATTTAGCCTGTTTGCATGAAGGAAGGTGAACCAATAACATTTTTCACTTTTTTCCTTAAGCAGTGAACCATGTTTGCATATAGGTGAGCAACATGGAAATGTAACAGGCAATAGCTAAAATATACTTCTTTTGTTAACACTCATTATAATCCTCCCTTAGTAAAATAGCTACTGTTGAATTCGAACCATACTTTACCTAGCTTATCTGTTGTGTACTTCAACATATTTACACCTTGCTATGCAGTGCGCAAATGGTAAAGACAAAAAGAAAGTTAAATAAAAGTTAATTAATTACACAGCTCTGGATCTGAACCATCAGAATAATGAAATTGCAGAACACAGTTGGAGTGCATCATCTCTCTTTGCCACTGACACAGCTTTGCAACACCAATTAAATCTATGTGCATACAAGCAATTCACATCTCATATCCAGTATTAACCATACAGTTAGGCATTCTCAGTTGGTTGTACGTGAGTGATCACATAACCATTAGAATATGTTTGCAGAAATGCAGCTCCATCTTCTCTTTGTATTTTGGTCATTCTTCCCTTATCTCTGCTGTAATATCAGACATTCAGTCTACAGTGCATTTTCTATCATTTTGCTTTAAATGTCTGCTAAAAATGCTTGTCAGTAAACAACAGTTTTCAGCAAAGGCAGGAGAGTTTTGCTATTACGGGCAAAAAAATATATAAATGCGTGGTGTTTTTTTTTTTTTGAAAGCTTACTGATAGTTTTCCTTCACTCACAGTAATCATTCACAGTTAAAAGCCATTAGCACCTAACAGTGGTGCAGAGCCTATGCAATGTTTATATCTGCTACACAGAGTGAAATGTTTGGCATTCAGCAATTTTAATGAGTTCACACTTTAATTGCATCTTCACAGTGCTCACAGGGCTGAATCAACACTATAAAAAGGTAACTATGTAACTAGGGAACTTGAAGGTGAGAGACATATGCATTTGGGCAAAACAGAAGATTGGTATTCCTTTGAAAATGATTCCTCTGCAGAGAAAGCTTCATTTTACTAAGATATGCTTGTATTATTCGAGGACATTTTATATTTTGCAAAATGTTATAAGTATACTTATATATCCATGAGGAAAATGGAACTTTTATCAGTATACACTTCTTATGCCGCGGTGGTACGGCGGTAGCATTGTTACCTCACAGCAACAAGTTCTCCCGTTCGATTCTCGGCTGGGCTTGGGACTGCCTTCTGTGTGGAGTCTGCATGTCCTCCCTGCAGTTGGGTAGCATTCGAAAGACATGCGTGCGTAAATCGGCGTGCCTTCGTTGAAGGTCGAGCTGGCACCTCAGCGTTTCGTAAAAAATAAACTCTACTGCCAATCATTAGTGGACCGGATTTCCACTGTGGCGACCCCTTACCAGGAAAAGCCAAAAGACAAACAACAACAACAACAACATCAGTATACACTTCTTATACTGCACTGTTAGCATAGATAGTTTTGTCATTCATTTACATTTGTGAGATAGACAGGTTATACTTTGAGCACAACTATGTTGTTAACATTTGTTTTTGCAATGTCTTATGGTATTGGAGAGAAATGTAATGTAAATGTTGCTGACACTGGTGTTATGCTTCTGAGATGGCCCAGGGCAACCTCCACAGAAGTGGTGGGACAGTGGAAAGTGCCTGGCATTCATAAACTGACTTTTCGGTTGAAAAAGTGTAGACATTCTGATAATTCTGTGGCAAACATACATACATTACTTACATAATATTCATGGGTTTGTACAAACCTGTGTGTGTGTGGGGGGGGGTCATTGGTTTGTACAAACCTGTGTGTGTGTGTGTGTGGGGGGGGGGTGGCACCTACCATTATGTTGTCCAAAAAGGGAAGTGTGTTTCAAATGTTTTTCTGTTGAAAATAAGCAGACAGCCTGATGTTTCTGTGGAAAACATTATACATTACTTATGTGGTATTCCTTGGTTTGTACAAACCTTCATTTGTGTTGGAGGATGAGGAGGGACAACCACCTAAATTTCTGTTGCTCTAATTCAAAACTGTATTTCAAGTGCTTAGTGTTGACAAAGGGTACACAGATGGATTATTTTTGTAGCAAATACATTACTCATGTGATACTTATCTGTTTTATCCTTCTCTGTTTTATGTCACATAGGATTATGGCACCCAAGCCTACAAATCCATGAAAATCCCCTTTCAGTGAGAATGAGATCATAATACAGGCTCTGAGGTGGCATGGGGCCTTTCTGCCTGAGAGAAGCCTTGGGTAGATGGCTGCCAGAAAGGAGATTTGGAAGCAGTTAGTCAACAATGTAAATGCAGTTGGTGGTTACAGTCACAATTATGATCAGGTGCGACATCAGGCCACTGATAAGATTTTATCAGCCTGTCAGCACAGTGGAGACTGCGCACGGTGAGCTTGATGTCGGTGCTGATGTAACTGGGAGGTTGAGTGTGTCCCAGGAGCAGCTTCCAGGTAAGCTTACATATGACAAAATTTACATTTGCTTGTAGAATAAAATATATAATTTGACTACTGCTTCCTGTGATATATTTTTTCCTATCTGCATCTGTTGAAATGTCATACCATTATACAAGTAAGTTGTTCAATACACATGGGTGTGGGTGGACGTCTCAGCCAAGTTTCAGTTTCAGCTATTTCTTACAGGACATATATGTGATTGTGTATTCATTGTCACCTTGTGTTATTCCCATTGTGATGCTTAACTGCCATTCTTTCCTTGATTAATTTCTTCCAGTACCATCCTCCCTGCAAAGTGTGGAACTATCTGCACATGGTAAGCAATTGTTTCTTTGATTACTACTAAGCATTATTTAGATATATAATTGCCTGTATGTATGAGGAGGGTGTAATACGTGTCTGCATTGCTACATCATCTGTGATTGTGTGACCGGTGTTATCTTTTGTTCATCTATGTTGGATTAATATTTAGTGTTGTGGTAATTTCATTTCATTCCTGTGTTTGTTGCTTATTATCACAGGTGATCCTGACAGTGGAAGTGTAGGACTCCTACCACCTTATGCTGGAGTATTGGTAGGCTCAGATGATGATGGTGGCCAAATGGAGAAACAGTCAGGGGGTGCAGAGGTTGAATCTGATACTGAAGTTGTGACTCATACATCCAGTGAATTTGCTTCGGACACAGTCAGCATGCCTATGCATATCCATTCCACTGAGCCCTCAGATAGTGGACAGGTTGAGGGTGTCACAGCTGATCAGGGTAGTGTGGTTACTGCAGTTTCAGTGCCAGTTGACTCTGGCTGTAGCCAAAGTGTGGACAAGTGCCACACAGGAGGGTTGGTAGGGGTGTTCAGAGGAGGCCTTTTGTCCATCCTCCACCTGATCCTGTATGTCATTATGTGCCACTTGACATATGTTTAGGTCCAAAATTGAGGTACAGACACATTCCACTAGGGCCTCCGAGGACATGCTTAGTGTTCTAGATGTGGCAAAAGCTAATGTGCATGACTGTGTCCACAGTGTGGCCAATTCAATGGATCAGATGAATGACTCAGTGGAATGGGCAGTGTCTGTGATGGAACTTCTGCTGGGAGGGTGACAGCATCTATATGGCCATAGGTCCATAATATCACCTGGTGTTAGTCAACATGGCAGTGCCTGATCCCCCTCTTGTAGCGGCATGACTTCCACTGCTCCATCAGTAGTTGAGATGTCCACACCCAGGTTGTGGACCTGGATGTAGTCATAGGAAAGCTCATATAGCAGACATCCCTCACATTCAGGTAGCACCAGCACATCTGACAGTGGGCATGGACATGCCAGTGCAAGTCCTGGCAGAGCCAGTTCTCACACTCAGTGGTGACAATGATGAACTGATACTTCTACCATGCACAGCTTAAATGTGTCCAGTATGCCAGGATGTAGAGCTAGAACAGAGCTTGGCCGTGTTCATGTAGACATTCACATACACATTTCACACTGTGTGCTCATGAAGACACCCACACATAACAGGTACATGAGGCATTCATGAGGGATGCAGGTCATCCTGTCTCAGTTGGCATTTGATAATTAGCTACATTTCTGCCTGCCTGTCTTTCTTACTCACATACAGGCACTACTTTTGTGTCAGCCTTGACCTCCTGCCCCCCCAAACTCCACCCTATACAAATGATGATAACTGTGCCATCATCTTGTTTCTACCCTTTGTATTCAGGGATACATATGTATTTTCTCTGATGCACAGGGTGCATAGCTAACTGAGTTGTATAGGTATTGATGATGCTATTTTGAAACTTCTGCTGATTTCTTACAGCCTTTTTACTGTTGTGATTAATACCTTGAAATGGCTGATATGTCAGTGAGGCTTATTGCTCCACTTGTGAGAATGTAGGGATAATTAGACTTTGGACTGCTTTTCCTATTCTGGGTATTTCAGATGCATGAGGCATGTTAGCTGATTAACAGCATAAGTCTATCTACATAAGCCAGTCCTGTCACATATTTTTGGAATTAACAGATTTGTTATGACACCAAAGATTTTATGAAGCAGTTTAATAACTTGTCAAAAGGATTGTGGGTCAGGTATCTAACACAGGCAGACAGGTGTGATCAAAGCAATTTATGCTACATCACAGGCTTTATAGGAATAGTGCTACCTCAGATAATACATCTATTCCTTATATGGCTACTGCATAGTCTGTGGGAAGGTGGGGCACATACCATATCTGGGCTTGTGGCTAGTTATGGAGAAAATACTTTTATGATTATATAAGTGGCTAAAAAGCATTGAAATCATACCACTCAACTGTCCAGAATTTCACAAATTGTCCAGATTTTTGCCTCATATGTTTGGTCTGTTTCTCACAAAATCTGCAATCTTTTGGCAAATCATTGAGTACTGACATCACTAAACAGTGACAGGCATTTGAGTTTCAGTCTTCATATCCTTAAGAAAATGCATGTTAAAATAAAATGTATTATTCTACAACTTTATGTCTATAAGAATAATATTTGAAATCTATCCTTGATTTTGGACCTTCATCCCCCTATTATTTTTAGTTTTGTCTAGAATTCTGGCATTAATAGGTTGAGATGTATGATTGAAATGTTTGCTGCAGGTTAAAAATGTTATCTCTGCTGTTATCTGATAACAGTGTTCAGACAGGTAACTCTCTTTGTTAATATCTTATGAAACAAAAGACATTTGAGTTTTATATGAATCATGCAGCACAACAATTTTACCATTGTGATGGGTGGCTGAAATGGCTATGATGAATGCATACATATATTAACATTTTGCAACTCACACAATATTTGTAATCAGATCGCCAGCTAGGTGGGCATCAGCATGAATGATTTATGTAGCAGAATGCAACTGCAGGGTATTTATGCTAAAAAGCATCACATCTTTTTGACTAGTGTATCACTTTGTATTTAGATGAGGTCAGGACAGGCAGGGAGAAAAAAGTTCCCTTCAAGCATTCTGCAGTTAATTTCCTGGTACAGATACTCCCTAAATCAACAGTTGAGATATTTCTGAATATAAGAAAATGGTTAGAACTACCACACCTTCTAACATTTAACCAACTGTCCATAGCCCACAATATAATTCACAAACCTAACAACTGCCCAGCACTCACCAATCTAGTCCAACCCAACAGCAATCCTAGAGCTCTAAGATCCTCATATAAATTATCATTAAAGATTACTCAAGCCCACAACACACAGGGCACCGCCCTTTTTTCCCATAAAATTGCCAAACTGTGGAACACTCTTTCTCAACCTGTGTTTAAAAACCCAAGCATTCACAAGTTTAAAAACCTCCTTAAGGAACATCTAGCAAAACACTGGCTCTGCACCTGCCATACTCCTGGTCAAGCTACCTAGTTCTCCCTTACATTGCCCTAAACTAGCTCATTCTCACAGCTACAACTATTAATTGCTGAAGGCTATCTTGATTCTGCACTCAGTTTCAGTTACCAATGTATACACATATACTGCTTTGTCTTTAATTGTTATGTAGACTGAATTTCTTTATTTTGCAATTACCGTATCACACTGTTCTCACTATTAACTCATGCAGCCAGATTTTATCACTAACTGTGCCATTTTTTTTGTAAAATGTGTTAATTTATTTAATTATTTGCTAATTATTGTTATATAACTAATTTCTTTACTGACTTGCTTTGTACATTGTTGATTAATATGTGATCAATGTAATTGTTTAATACTGTCTGTTTGTACGTATGGAGCTTTTCTCCCCGGGCCTGAGCTGAAAATGGGCCTCATGCCCAGCTGGACATTACCCGGTAAACAAACAAACAAAATAAATAAATAAATAATGAGAAGGCCCATGGAGGGGTTGAAACAAGTCTGGGTGGCTTTTTTTTTTTTTTTTTTTTTTTTGCTGTACCATGTGGGTCACTTGGTTTTGAACCTGAGCAAAAGTGAACTGCATTACTTTTCATTTTATTTTTGGTGCTGGCTGTTGGTCTGTCTGAATAAAAAGCCATCCGGAAAGGTATGGAGTTATTACTAAGCACCAGTGTACCTTCAGAAAAGGAGACAGCACTGCAACTGAATTGTTGGCATTTAAAATAAGCAAATGATCACTCATCCAATCATCCAAATTGTTTTTAGGGGTTACTAGGGGAGTAGTCTCCTCAATATATGAAGGCAGTCTATTTCACACACTGGGAAGGGCGAGGCAGGAAATATGTTGTGTTAACCGGAATTCAGCCTCCCTCTTAATATCAACAGCCTCTACTAAAAATTCCACCACTATTCAAACACTAGAAAACAAAATACATAGATTTATTACACACGTCCTAAAAACACTAAAAAAGGCAAAATGGCTACCAGTTAACCAAAGAGCAGACCTGATCCTTGGATCATAACTGTTCAAACATACAAACACTATCCCTCATCTAACTTCAAAACCTATAAGATGTACCCCCATATATAGCCTAAGAAACTTGAACCATTCTTCCTCACTTCTAACCACTAAGATGGAAGCATCGGGGAACTTACTTTATTGGTACAACAACTATCGCAATGAATTTACTCGATTACCCCAGGACAGAGAACATTTCCCGGTTCATTGGAAACTTTGATGAATGGCACCAATATTACAGGAAGCACTATGAGTTGTTCCTTGATTGTAATGAACAATGGTAATTCTTTAATTATTTAAATGGGCTTCCAAATAATGCGGTCTGCCTGTTTTTAATGCTTGGCTTCATAAAATCAACAATTTTGGGTTGTCTCCCACACACCCTGACTGTACCTTGAACGAGCTACTTGAAGATATGGATTTCAAACTTTTTAAATTAAAAAAATTAGAATTAGAAGATATTTATTTAACAGAGTGCATAAAAACAGGTATAGTGCCGAAAGGTCTGCAAGTTTGGAAATTTTCTACAGGGTTAGAACCAGTCTCAGCACTCCACAATGAATTAATTAGTATGTTCAACAGGCACAGCTGTCAATATATAGATATTTTAGTCAAACTTAATGGGTTACAAATTGACAGACTGAGTAAAGAAACCACAGACCTGTATAAAAGTATTATGAATTGTCTGGACTTCAAGAGGTACAAATTTGATTATGTCAGGATATTTTCAAGTATTGATAATAAGTTACAACAAAATTGGAACCAAAAAAGCAACTGAAGAGGGACTGTGCTGCATATGTGAATGGTACAGCTTTCCAAAACCTCCACCAGAACAAGTGTGGGGAAATAGAATACTTTATGGGCATGTTTTAAAAAAATGGCCAAATTTTTAACAATGACTCCAATACACAAAGCAATCCAAATAGGAGCCATAATGCAAACCAAAACACTTCTAGGCATTTTTTAGATCAAACAGAAGCCCCTCAATTGCAAAGATTAGAAAGGATAAAGGAAAAACAACAATCCAACCAATGGGGGATGGAAACGAGGCCACCTCCTCCTATGAAGAACCGATGGAATTGGGCAAACCATCCACCTATGAACCACTGGAACCAATGGAATCAGACTTAATATGATCAGAGAACTTGGGCCATATGGAACCAATTGGAGTGCACAAATCACTCATACCCATCATAGAGGAATCAGTTAATGCATGCACAATTGAGTTAGATCAGTAGACTGGGACTGAATTAGATGTTAATTTACTGGATGAAACAGCCTGCTGAATCCTTATGAATGACAAAAAGGATTTTAATGTATTCAACTATACACAAGTTGTGATCAGTGAAATGTTTATTGAAACATTGACCAAAGGGCTGAGTTTTGTGATTTCTAAACACATTAACATAGCAGATTTGTTAACTGACTTGAAAGTGTACATTAGAAAATTGAATTTTAAAATTATTTTAATAACATGCCACAAGTGACCAGGGAATTAAAAGCATCCAGCACTTTTAATCTACCACTGCACCCAACTTTACAGTTGTTTGAAAAAAACTTTTGAGAATGATTTTAGATTTCTGGTAAACAGAAACCTCAAATGAGGTGGATATAACATGGGGAAACAAGAACTTGAGGAACTCAAATATGTCAAACAAATGTAAGATTAATGAAACCTGATAAGGGTGGGGGAATGGTGCAGATTATAAGGATATGTAAAATAGGAAAATGCTCAATTTCTTGAATGAAACTAATTATGTCCCAGTTACCTTAAAAGAAGTAAACTGCACTTATAATACCATCAGGTCACAGATTAGGGATTTTTTTTATAGAGGGTAGGATTGCAATTGATGAGTTTAACTATTTCAATATTGCCTACCCTATCATTCCCAATATTTTTGGAATCCCAAAAGTTCACAAAGACCTGGACAACCCTCCACTCCACCCCATAGTGGATGCGAAGGGTCGATTACTAGTGGGCGTGCAAAAGTTCTGGACACCAACTTAAAACACTTAATAGTAAAGAAAATGCAAATTTGTAGGTATTTGTGGGATTTTTTAATAAGATGAATGAGGTGCAATTTAATGAAGATGATATTTTATTGACCATTGACATAAAAGACTTGTACACAGTCATTCCTCATAGAGAGGGTGTTGAGTAGTTTTGTGAATTTTTAACTCAACATATGATTGAACAAGCCAAAATTAACTTATATGAAGAAGTTTTAGAACTTGTTTTCAAAAACAACCTTTTGTTTTTTAGGCATAAATACTTCTTGCAAAAAGAAGGGGTGCCTATGGGGGCATGCTATTTCCTTTTTACAAATATTGTGATGGCATATTGGGAAAGAAAATTTGTGTTAGTGAGTTTAGAGACAATTTAAAGATGTAGACACGAAATTTGGATGATATATTTATTCTATGGAAGGGGAGTGAGAGTGACCTAGTTAGGTTTAAGAAGTAAATAAACAGTATTACAACCTTTTTGAATTTTACTTATTAAACAAATAAAGAAAGGATAGCGTATTCGGATATCATGTTAGAGAAGGATTTTTGCAATAATGAATATGGGTCTATATTACATGATCAAACAGTGAAATAATCGAATACGTAATAATCAACCCCAAAATGTCGAACCGTCGGAATGTCGAATGGTTCAATGGAGATCTCCATACAGTGCGGACATGGAAGTTTTCCATTGTCTGCACTGTAGTGCGATCTTGGAGTTGGTATATTTAAGTAGCGTGGTGTGTGGGGGTGCAGGGGGGCTTGCCCCTCTGCTTAGAGAGTTTTTATGGTTTGTTTGGGTGTTTCTATGGGGTTTTTTGCCGTTCGACATTATGGCGTTCTGACATTTAGGGGTCAATTATTACGTGTCTAAACATTTCACTGTTCGATCACATAATATAGACGCATGAATACACAGCACATATTTATAGAAAAACCTACATACTTTAACTGTTTTCTCCCTTTCACTAGTGCACACCCACTCATACAAAAAAATCTGTAGTAAACGGGTAGTTCATGTGTGCTGCCAGAATGGCAACAAGAAATAATGACTTCTTAGATGAATGTGAGAAAGTCGATGTTCATGTGTTCTGCCAGAATGACAACAAGAAATAATGACTTCTTAGATGAATGTGAGAACTTAAAGTCGATGTTCCTGAGTAGAGAGTATCCTCTTGCAATGGTCAATAATTTAAAGGAAGAAGTGATAAACAAAAGACTTTCAGGATATTTTAAACCTATCCTAAGAAAAGAGGAGAATAATTTGGATAGAGAAATTTATCCACTAAAAATTGGGGACAGTTATAGAAATGGGTGTGTTACAGCATTCAGCTTAGAAAGCGATATGATTAAGGAAATTTTGTCAAACAATTGGACTATTATAAAGGAAGACACTGATATAAGGGAAAATTTGATGACCACCCTCATATTATATATAAAAAGGTCTAACGTTAAAAACTATTTTATAGAGACCAGTCTTAAAGCCAAAAATGACATCACTATGCAGGATAAGATGCTGTGGACATTGCAATTATTGTAAATATATTTTATTTATTTATTTATTTATTTATTTTACATTTGTTGACCGGGAAAGTCCGACTGGATACATGTCCATTTCTCCAACATTAACAAATAGGTATACAATATGTTGATATAATACAATTTGTTCTCATTAGGTAGTTACACAAAAAAAGGAGACATTTTAGAATATTTCTACTCATTCCTCCAAGAATATAAAAAAGAAACAAAAATACAAAAAAACACATAGTATAACAGAATTTTTCTCCTTTTATATAGACCCTTTAGTATAGTAATAACGGTATTAGAGTAGTATGCAAAGATTAGAGATTTGCATGGAACAGGGATAAGGAGGAAAACAGATGTGTGAAGAGGTAGTGGTTACATAGTTAGACCTGTAAGGAGGAGAAAAAAACTTGATTAGGTGGAGTCAGACTGGGCTTATGCATTGGCAGAGCCAGTGTATCTGGAGGTGGTGATGTAGCCTCTTTTGAAGAGTTTTATGGAGGAAATGATGGTGAGGCTAGGTGGAAGGGAGTTCCATATTTTTCCTATTGCATTGGCAAAGAGCATCACCCCTGAGTTGTTGGATTTTACCGTTTGAGCTAATAGTTTGTTTGAGGCGTAAGCTATTGAGATTGTTGTAAGGTTTGATTATGTTTTCAAGGGGTTTTGTCAGATTGTTTAAGAATTTTAAATGCTACTATGAGCTGGCTCTGCTGGAGAAGGTTAGAATTGATCCAACCCAGGTTTTGTAGGTTGGTACAATGATGGGTTCTATAGGGCATGCCAGTTGCAAATCTAGCAATATGATTATAGCAACATGTAAGTTTGTTTAATTCAGTTATGTTAAGATTAGTAAAAATAGGGGTGATAAAGTAACTGTAGGAGATTATAAAGTACAATTTAAGAATTAATATGATTGTTGGACAAAGGGGACTGTGTATGCTCTGTTATGTCAGATGTGTTCAGCATTCTAATAGGTAAAATGGAACGCCCCCTTAAGGAACATATCTGTGAGCATTGCTATGAGATCAGAAAAAATAAAACCAACAATGCGATATCCAAGCACATCATGGACCATGATAAGCATTGGTTTAAATTTGTTGGGTTAGAGAAGGTCCAGCAAACTGAAAGGAGGGACCCTTGGCAATTTTCCTTGAAAAGAGGGAGCTTTATTGGCAGTTGCATTTGAACACAATGAGTTATCCAGGTCTGAATGATATTGTATTAATCACTAGTGTTCTTAGGCTGAAAGCCCTAACAAGATGAAGTTTTAAACTGAGTTTTCATAATTTTAGTTTTTTAGTATGAGGAACAGCTGGCTTTTTATATTGAGTATATTCATATATATAAAGAAGGAGAAAGTGTAATAACACTAAAAAAAGGTGTGTGGCAGCATTTGTGACCGTTTATTGGTTAAACACACTTGAGGTGGCCTAATGGTTAAGGTGTTTGCCTTACAAACACAAGGTACAGGGTTTAAGTCTCACAAGGGATAATTGGCTAGGCTTAACATGGCTCGCAAGGGCAGTTAGTCTAGTACTAATCTATGAACCTATGAACCTATAAGTCAGTGTTCTGGGGTATTTTAAATTGGTGTTATGAAATGGTACATCGTCTGATGAAGTCTTGGGATTTTTATAAGATGAAAGCACTTATCTCTTAATTTGGATGTTTTTTCTCATATGTTTTTATTGTTTTATACCACTGTCTGTGATTAAAGTATGCTTTGTCTAGCCACGAGTGCCTGGTATTCCATTTGTGTTTATTACACCCACTAAGATCCTTTGTTCTTTTTCACATTTCAGGTTTATTTTATTCTAATTTCTCATGTTTTAAAACATTTCTACATCTTGTAAATTAAAACATTAAATTTACTGTGTATCCAAAGCACTACTCCACCATTGTACTGTTTTACTGTCACTCGTGTTATTGTTCTGTTGTCTATTTAGTATGCCTGGTCAGTTTTTGATCCTGGGCAGAGACTGAAATTAGATTTAATCAGTGCTATATCCCAATAAACAAATAAAATAATAAATAAATATGGACCGTTCATGCAATCTGGCGTTGTTTATATGGTGGTATAGGTTTTGGTCACTAGAGAGGGTGTTTACTCAGCCACTGGTTCTGTTTAGGTGAAGGAGTTCAAAGAGTGCTGTGTTATTCATAGCATGAAACCCTAAGCAGAGATCACTAATCAGGAGTCTGTATGACAGCAGTGGGACAGAGTTTTTAGTCTGTCACAGTAGCTAATGGTACTGATACCTGAAAAACAATTTGGTGAGGAAATGTTGAGGTCTCTTGATCTGGTTTAAGAGATTTAGGAGCTATTTTTGTTTTTTTTTATTTTTGCTTGCATTTATTGATGTAGATAGAACTCTGATCTCCTTGGAGCTTTTTCATACTCCGCTCATGAGGACTGACTGGTTAAATGACTTGCCCAGAGTCAAATTGTTTGGCAATGGAGGCTGAGTGAATAAAACCCTGGATCACTAGACTACAGGAAACATCTCATTAACAGCTCCTTAATCCTCAGCAAACATTGCTAGACTTAACTTGCTAAAATGAACATTATATTTAGTGTTGGGTCCAATAAGAGAGAAATAAAGATGGACAATAACTTCTTTAAATCTTGAGAGGGTGTCACGAAACTTTAAGTCATGCAAAGGATTTTCTAACCACCATAGAAGCACAGTGGTTAAAGGAACTTTACTGGAAAAGCTCACTCAGATTATGCCATAGCTTGCTGTGAGGGAAAGGTTTGTTTGCTTTTGATTTCTTGTATTTGGTATTACTTTATTGCCTTTTTCTATTTTGTATATTGTGGTTTGTTTTCTTTACACTGTTTTACTTTATTCTACTTTTAATTGCATATTAAAACTTGATAAGAGACCACAGCTCTGTCTCCTGTGAGTCAGACAGATTTTTCCCACCATCTCACCCTGTTACTGCTGTGTTCTTAAAGACCACTGCCTTTCTAGTTGCCTCCCCCTTATGTTAATTTGACCATATATCTCCTTCCCTCTCTCCTTTCACTGGCTGATATGAGTAAGCACAAAATTATCATTTTGTGAAATCACTCCCCTTCAACCATTTAAATGTATTGGCCATCCCACTGTATTCCATAGTACCAGAATACAAAAGTGCCCACCCCCTTTCAATCTATCTTGCTCTTTTAAAAATAGTGGCTCTCCACTTAGACAGCTAAAACTTGAGTTACCTACTTTCATATCTACCTGCTTAGTGCACACTGCAGTGTTTAGGATAAACCATTTTTTTATTTACCTTTAAGCATCTATTGCAAGACCACCAGCTATTGGAGAGCCCACATTCTGTCTCTTAGTAATCATCTTGGGATTAGTGCTTCTGTTTTCTCCTGGTGAGAGAAGGCGTACAGGGACATTATTTATTGGAGACCACTGCTCACCAGAAAGCCTAATAACTGCTTTATATGTGACAGCTTGGAATCTGTGCTTATATTTTGGTCCTTGTGTGAAGGAGCAGAGTGCATTGATTTCTGAATGTTTCTGGTTGGAGAGTGAGTGTCTATTTTTAACATTCCTGTTTGGGCTGGTTGCTATTCAAGGCATTTACTAGAAAAAGGCTACAAGCCTACAGACCCTTGCATCATCTGGGACAAGACTATGGATCACCAAACAGGCTGTGGCCTTTTTCCCTTCTTAGGATTGATGCTAACATTTTGCTTCTGGTGAGAGAAGAAGCAAAGGAGCATTATATCCCAACAGAGTGAAGCTGTGTTGAGACCAGCATTAGTAGTAGCCAAGCAATAGCCATTCATGTGACTCCCCACTTTTCAGCATTCTTTACAAGATAATTCTTTGTTTTCAGTAAGTACTGCTTGATTTGTTTCCAACTTCAGAATATCTGCCTAAATACTTCATCCTTAAATTTTCAGAGTCTATGCATTAGTTTCTCCTTAAGTGTTTGGCAGTGCTCTGACAGACTCAGAAACCTTGAATGACATTTTTCCCGTCAAAGCACAATATTAATTTCTCCAGTACCTTGCTGCACATGGGACAACTATTATGCAGTGACAAGCACTGTCCACATAGTTGCAAACCAGATACTCCTGACAGTGATTGATATTCTCACTCCAACTGTCTAGTCAATAAAAAAAGGTCTGTTGTCATGGATATGAACTTTACTACTGTCCCCATTACCAGCTTGATGGATATGGGCATCTTGAGAAAATGTAGAAATTGCCTTGTGTTTACTGACAACCGGTTAATTCTCAAACAAACTGATATGATATGTGAGAGATGTATTTACACAATGTCACTAGAGGCACAGCTGTCACATAAAAGTACTCCTAATGTCAATAAGGTTGTCAGCAGTACACATGCTACACGCATCACGCACAATTTAAAGCAGACATACTGACCCACATATGCTGAGGCACTTACATGTAATCTTCCTAAACCACAAAGACCTCTTAGACAAAGTACACATAAAAATACTCTTAGCAGCCCCAAATGTGCTCTTTCAAAACAACACCCACATCAACACATAGAGCTACATCTCATGGAGTCTCTACCTCTAAACCCACCATACAATCTAACATTCTAGTCATTGGAGACTCCATTGCGAGATACACTGATGTCTCTCACACCAGGCTGAGTAAGGAGACAGTTATGGTCAGTTGCTTATCAGGGGCTAGGATCTGCTATATTACACATGCACTCAGGTCACTGAATCACCATTACCAATATGACTCAGTCATAGTCCATGTGGGAGTAAATTATCAGAGACATACCTCCCTAGACTATATGAAGAGAGGCATCATGAAGCTCTCGAAATATGTGTCTCAGGCTGATATGAGCCTAGCACTGAGCAGCATTTTACCTTCTCCAAGGATTATGCCACAGTACAAACAAAAGATGATTGACATAAATAGTTGGCTTAGTTTCTAGTGTCATTCTAAAGGGATAGAATATTTGTCAGCAAAGAAGGAGATGGCTTCCCAGGGCTTTGCCAGGGATGGTCTGCACCTCTCCTCTAGGCTTTCAACTATTAGCTAAAGCATTGTTTTCCTCCATAGTGCCTTTTTTAGGCAATGCCAAACTGAAAGTACTTCTGACATAGGAAATCAAAACCAAGAAAATCTAAAGGTATTACTGCTCAATGCCAGGAGTCTAAACAAAAAACTCCCCTCCCTAGAAACACTCTTTACCCTAGGGAATGCTGACATCTGTATGGCCACTGAAACATGGCTTAAAGCCATGGAGAGCACATGAACAGTGCAAGGTTCTAATGCCTTCCACACATTTAGGCCAGCTACTTCACAGGCATGAACTAAAGGTGGAGGTGTCTCTATTTATATCAAAAGTAAATATACTTAAAGGCTGGTCAAACAGGACAATGCACTTGGACTGCTCCATGTTTAAATCATCATAGATAAACTCCAATACCACTTCCATGCAAGCTATAGGTCCCCCTTTATGACCCAGGAAACCAATACCATATATTTAAGCTTATTAGAAACACTAACCATCCAACCCAATACCATATTCATGGGTGACTTTAATTACTCCACTATTAACTGGGAATGCTATATGACACCAAGTGTGCATGCACAGAGATTCCTGGATTTTGTAAACACAAACTCCCTGGACCAGATAGCCAATACACCAACCAGGGGTGCAACCATACTGGATCTGGTCCTCACTAATATGGGAGACTGCTGCACACCCCCTACTGTAATGCCTTCCCTGGTAATGTCAGACCACAAAATGGTCTCCTTTGAAGTAAAAATAAAACCTGGACCCCCAGCTAAACCTGGAATATTCAGGAACTATTCTAAGGCTAACCTCCTGCTATTAAGTGAGGACCTGGCAAAATTTCAAGCCCCCATAAGCCCTGATAAGACTGCTGCCTATGCAGAACTGTTCACAGAAACCCTAAACAAGCGTATTAATAGCATCATAGAGGCAGATGTACCCATCAGGAAGGAGTACAGAACTAACTCAAAAAGCAAACCACCCTGGTGGAATCACAAAATCAATGCACTGTATAAAAGGAGCAAAAAAAACATGGCAAAAATTAGGAGTTGCAGTACCCAGCAGGAAAAAAGCACCCTCATCAAGCTAAACAAACAACTCAGAGGACAAATAAAGTCTACCAAAGCCACGTTTGAGGTAAGTTTGGCCTTCCAGGCCAAGGACAACCACAAAGCATTCTTTAGCTATGTCCTCAACCTCAAAGGCAGTGCTCAATTATGTGCAGAGCGCATTGTAAATGTAGCCACCCATACCGAGCCAGAAGATATAGCAAACCTCCTGACTGATAAATTCAGTTCTAACTTTACCCCTCTCTCCCCCTCAACCTTCCATCAGGAAATATTGTCAAATATAACTCCCCCTGCTATCACTAGGAAACAGGTCCTTAATGCTCTCTCTAACACCAAGTACACCGCCTCAAGGCCCTATCTCTGTATTCTGTCTCCTACAGGCTTTTGAGGGTAGATCTATGCCTGGCATACAGGGCCTTGTCAGACCCAACTCTGATGGACCTCCTGCTTATCCACAAAACAAACATCACCAGAATTACCCGTTCTAATGATTTCAACCTTGCCTGTGACAGAAATAGCACCTGCTGTAAGGATGGGTATGTATCCCAGAGACTACCCTGTCTATGGAACAGGCACCCCATCCATGTGAAGCAGAGTTCCTCCCTAACCCAATTCAACTGCAACTTGGACAATTGGATGGGAAAATGGAAATTCTACCCTGGTTTGGCACCTATGTCTCTAATACAATCAGGTAACCTGTAAATGGTTCATCTCCCAGGCCCCTGCTTACACTTATCAAGGGTATCAGAACTTGTCAGAGATTTGGGATGCATGGCTAGGCTTAAAAAGGTCCTTGCGGTCATTACCTTGTTAAACACCTAGGAACCTATGAACCTAGGTATCCAAGACCCTGATAACTGTGCCATATTTAAGTAGAATATTATCTATATGGTTAGTTGTGCTAATTTTAGATTTACCAAAGGAAACTAGCTCTATCATATTTTATTTTGCATAAAAGAAAATTGGTAAAACTGGATTGAGTATGCAAGATACAAAGACATACGCTGGACACTCAAGTAAAGAGGTTTAGTTTTAAACTTAATTGTCTGGTGTTCCTGTCTGTTTTTTTCATTTGCCTTTTCTAATTTTATTTTGTCCCTTGATGTGTCACTAAGAACACCTTCTCCTGATTTATACTTTTCATTATTCTCTCTCTCTCTCTCTCTCTCTCTCTCTCTCTCTCTCTGTCTCTCTCTCTCTCTCTCTCTCTCTCTCTCTCTCTCTCTCTCTCTCTGTCTCTCTCTCTCTCTCTCTTTCTGTCTCTCTGTCTCTCTCTGTCTCTCTCTCCTGCCACAGTTGCACATTCCTTGCACGGCACCTGTTTTAATTCTAACATGTCCCTACCATTCACTCTCTCCACTTTCCCCATTCTTCCCAAACTTTCCCTTTCTCTCTCTCCCCTTTGGTCCATCCCCAGGACTTGGGATCACTGCCTGAAGCCCACACAGACTTCCTGTCTTTATGTGGTGCAGAATAATCCAAAGCTTACACATAAAAAAAACAGCAACCACCATCCTTTTACATGAATTTTCCATGCCTCAGTCGAAAAGGAGAGGGTGGGGTCAGCTTTTCCTTATCTACCACTTCTTTCTACATTTCCTTTCATTTTTCTCTAACCTCACTGCTTCCATCTATGCACTTAGTCATTATGTCCTCACTGTCCTCACATTATCTCCTCTTTGTCCCTATTTCTTTTTTGCATTATTAGTAAGTTTCTTGAGATATGTTTCCCACTACTTTATTCAGTTTATGCCAAAAGCCATTATGAGACTTGTCTGCGACCTACATTTTTTCAGACATATATCCCCTATCACACTACACTTATTCCTTAGAATCTTTGCATTGTCCCCCTTTCACGCCTCCATTATCCGTGGTTCAATACATACTTTCTCTGCTCATTCCATTTATACTTTCATGTTTCCCTTTCACATAACATTCACAATTACACTCCCTGTTAGCACAACTATAATTACTTCTTCATTTATTTTCATTTAATTGTTCTATAATATTTTTAGTAACAAATATTTAAACAGTAAAGTTGGCCATTGATAATACTATTTAGTCTGCATTAATGGCTTCCTTCTGGCTATGACAATTCATCTTTTTTGCCTTTGCATACTTTAGTTTGCCGACCTAATCAGCTTACCTGTTTTAAATAAATACTAAACTTTCCCACACCAGTCTACAAATCTGTAAATAAAGAAATCCTGCACTGCATTTAACCATATTATTCTTATGAGATCAAACAGCAGAAATGATTGCATGCACTCACCATAGGACCAGATGGCGTCCCAGGTTGCGTCCTACATGAACTACAAGAGGAACTAATCCCTCAAATAAAACAGCTATACAATCTCAGCCTCACTACAGGATATGTGCCCACAGAATGGCGTACAGCAACAGTGGTCCCACTCCACAAAGGTGGAGCCTCTACGGACCCTGGAAACTATCACCCCATAAGCCTGACTAGCTTAGTCTGCAAGACTATGGAGAGGATCATCATGGAGCTCATAAACAAAGACATTGGGGACCTACAGACACTAGATCCTACCCAGTTCGGCTTTGTCAAGGGCAGATCCTGCCTTTTGAACCTGGTTGACTTCTTTGAAACAGTCACCAAAGCCATAGATGAAGGGAAGGTAGTCCACACAGCCTATCTGGGCCTTGCAAAGGCATTTGACACAATACCCCACTCGGGCATCATAGATAAGCTATCCAGCTTAAATATAAACCCCTATGTCACAAGATGGGTTGCAAACTGGCTCAAAGACAGAACCCACAGAGTGAGAGTTGCTGGAGCCATGTCAGACTCGAAACCGGTCACAAGTGGCATCCCACATGGTTCTGTCCTGGGACCACTCTTGTTCGGTATATACTTTGGTACAGGCAAGCGTGGGAGCAGTATGGCTCACCAAGTTGCGACTGCAAACTGGGTGCCATAATCAACTCTCCAGCTGACACAAACATCCTTCAAAAAGGTCTCACAGAGACAGATAACTGGTGCCAGCGCATTGGTTTAAAGCTAAATGCCAAAAAATGTATAGTCATACCCTTTGGCAAAAACAATGTGCCCACAAATTACCACATAGGCGGAAACCCATTAAGTACAGAGAAAGTTATTAGGGACCTGGGGACCCAAGTTGATAGCAATCTCTCCTTTGAAAACCACATTGCCAAAGTGGTTAGAAAGACCTTCTACATAGCCCACCTCATCACAAAGGGTTTCACATTTAGATCAAGAGAGGTAATCGTGCCCCTTTATTCATCCCTCATCAGGCCCATCATAGAATACAATGCCCCTTTTGGGATGTACCTTACCCGACACCTGCAGCAATTAGAAAGACCCCAAAAGTATCTCACCAAGAGGATCAAGGGTCTCAAACAGATGCCATATACTGCTCGGTTAAAAAAACTCCAGCTCTACTCAGTTGCATACCGCCTACTTCGAGGCGATCTATGCCTGACATACAAAGCTATGTCAAATCCAGAATTAATGGACATGCTCCACCTCAGTAAATCTAAATCCCTTAGAGCCACACGCTCGAGGGACTTGAACCTCAGCACAGAAATAAATAGAACTTGCTGGAGGGACAGGTTCATAACCCAGAGGCTCCGGAATAGAATTCCAGTTCATGTGAGGCAGAGCACCTCACTGAATCTCTTCAAGAAGAATCTCGATAAGTGGATGGGGGATCATAGGTTTGTCCCAGGGATTACTCCCGTGTCACTATTAGACAGAGGCACAGTAAACTAAACCTTAAAAAGGGCAAAGTATACTCAAATCAAGGGGTGGCGTAAGCCATACAGAATCAGGCTAGGCTTATAATTGCCCCAGGGCAGATAGCCTAGTATGAACCTATGAACCTATAAAAACTCTGTTACCTTTCCCAGTGCAGTTATTGAAGTCTCCTGTGTTTTTATGCCCATCTTTTTAAGTGCAGTCCTTCCTATTCTTTCTGTATCACTCACTCTAAACACACACACACACACACACACACACACACACACACACACACACACACACACACACGCACACACACACACACACACAAGTATTCCAACACCGAGTCCTTATTTTCTGTATCTATCTTAATGTACACCTCCCCCAGTTCCTTCAATAATCTTCTTTTTCCAGCTGTCTGGCCTCTTTCATTTCAAACTCACTCTGCTTATTCCTCCTGTTTTATTGTTTTATTCTGTTTCCCTTTAACTCACACTTCCTTCCTTCCTCTTCCTTTATATACACACATAGATAACTTATACAAGTGTTATTATTTGCTCAAGTGTTACAGCTAACTACTCTGCTCCCACCATTATCCAACTATTAAACGTTGCTTTTAAATAATTAATTGATGCACTCTGTGAAATATGACTCTGTAAATTAAAGTAGCCAATTAATATGTCAGGAACAGGCTGAAAGAGATAATAATATATGTGAGATGATTGACCTAAAAGCAGATCATAAATGAACACTGTTGTCTTTGGCCTAGCTATGTCCAACACCAGCTGCACCTAAATAAGCATGACACTGTATAGCTAAGAGAAACTGGCCTTATGGTGCGGAGGAATAATGCCACTGTTGGACTCCAGATGATCTGTGTCTGAGGTGCAGCATGTGTGCTGGAAGGCCTGAATGTGGGGAAGAATGAGCATGAGCAGCTAACACCAGCTCAGCCATCGCGGGAGAGGGAGGCAGCCATGCAGTGCTAAGAGTACTCTACATGCTGCAAGTGCTATGGCATTTGGTTGGGAGGTGCAGATGATAAGAAAAGTGCATTCTCCGCCAGAAAGCAGCAACTTCAAAACTCACAAGGCTGCCATGGTGGAGTGGGACAAGATTAGGGCACATTCCATGCTGCACCATCATCCTCAGTCTCCTCACCAGTCCTGGCCATAAGTCAGATTAACCTGGGACAGGTTAAAATGGGTCCACTAGATCCAGTAAATGAAGAAAAGAGCTGGTGGCAGTTAATGGTCAGCTGTGGGGCTTGGGGGAGCAAAAATAATAAATATATATATATATATATATATATATATATATATATATATATGTGTGTGTGTGTGTGTGTGTGTGTGTGTGTGTATATAAGCAGAGTTATAACCATTGACTTCCAAGGGCTTAACCCATGTCACCCTGAGCCCAGTGCTTTTCAATGGTATCTTACTCAATCATTTCCATGAGAGGCTAATACTTACATTCAGAGAAACAACCCCCTCCTTCTTTTACACTAACTCACTGTCACCAGCCAAATCAGTCTTTTGCACCAGGGCTACACTGCCAACTGCTGTACTAACTTCAGGTAGAAAAAAGGTATTCTGTATTTCTCTGAAAGGCAAATACCACAAAATTATCATTTTTATAACCATCCTTACATAAATTATTAAACACAAAGTAACAGGCTTTTGCAACTGAATAATAATAATAATATTCACTTATACAATAGAAATAAGACAATGCACCTTGAAAAAATAATATGTAGACAGATATATTATTGCACAGGGAAATATAAGGCAAAAGGATTTGAACATGCAGAGGGCATTAGAAAAGCACTATCAGCTAATTAGTTCTAACACCATCAGCAAGGAAATCTAAATAGGCGCCAACACCTCCAATAACAGACCTGTCACTAGTAGAGTTCTCCAGGAATCTGTCCTGGGACCCCTACTGTTTGGCATCTACTTCTCAGGGGTCCAGGAAAGACAAAAGGCCTGTGGCTGTCCAAGTTTGCAGATGACTGCAAGTTGGGTACTGTCACTGACAACCCCAAATGATGTTAAGTGAGGGTCTCACAGCAACTAATGACTGTTGCCAAAGTCATGGCCTCAAGTTAAATGCAAAAAAATGTATCATCATACCATTCAGCAGAAACACAGCCATTACTGATTACCACATCAGCGGCAATGCTCTAAGTACACAACCTGTGGTGAGAGACCTGGGTATTCAGGTAGACAACAATCTCACATTCGACCATCAGTAGTGGCAATGGTCAGAAAAGCCTTTTACTTGGTTCATCTCATAAGTAAAGGGATTGCATCCAGAAAAAAAGGAGGTGATTACCTCTCTATACTCCTCCCTCATTAGACTATTAATTGAGTATAACACCCTGTTTGGTATGTACATCTCCAACCATCTGCACCAACTGGAAAGAACACAGAAATACCTCACAAAGAGAATCCATGACCTCCAACACCTGTCCTATGTGGACATGCTCAAATCACTGTAAGCTCTGCTTGGTATCATACAGATTGCTCAGGGATGATCTGTGTCACCCCTACAAGGCAATCTCGGACCCTGCCCTATTAGAGGTGCTCCATATTTGCAATTCTAACTCCTCGAGCATTACCCTCTTAAAAGGCCTGAATCTAATATTGCAACATCAACAAAACCTGCTGGAGAGACAGGTTTGTCTCCCAGAGGCTGCCCCATCTCTGGAATAGACTTCTCATACATGTCAAGCAGAGTACCTCACTGACCCTTTTCAAGTGCAGCCCTGATGAGTGGAAGGGAAACCGCAAATTTGTCCTAGGGATTCCACCTGTGTCCCTCACTGACAGGATAAACAGGTGCTGACTGAGGTTTCTTTTTTTGGGATAAACTCTTGGCTAGGCTTGAAAGGGCCCCAGGACCATTAGCCTAGTAACCTCCTGTGATCCTATGAACAAAATCCATTGATAAAAGCTCACTGACTATGGGAATGAGTAGTCTTCCTTTTCATCTGCAGTTCATAAAAACATTCATAACATCCAAAAGTTAAGGAGAAAACACCAACTAACCTGTCTGGGAAATGCCTGTTACACAAATCTCAAAAAAAGTTAGCAGTAATTTAAATTTGGAGGGTTGTCTTGGAATTAGACATCAGAAGAAAATAAATACTTAACCTAGTTATTTTAGAGAAATTCTCCCATTCTTCATCAGGTACAATAGTTCTTAATCCTTCCATCCATCCATCCATCTAACCTCAACCCCTTTTTCCCATTTTACACATGGGGTTGGGGTGTCACTTCAACAGTGACAATCATCTCGAGCTAAGGTTTACATTGCTGGGTGGTTAGCCCTGCCATGCTAGTTCATTCATACAACTCACTTGCACACACACACACACACACACACACACACACACACACACACACACACACACACACACACACACACACACACACTCACCTATGGCCAATTTAGAGTGCCCAATCTGCCTACTGCATGTCTTTAGAATATACAGTAGTTCTTAATGTTTTATCATAATTCAGATTTTAGCAGAATTTCTTGAGTAGTACTCTAGAATGTTCCTAGATGAATGAGGCAATGCATTAATTTGCAGGAAGTATCCGACTAAGCTTTGCTAATGTGAAGGCATATATTTATTATATATTTATTTACTATTTTTTAACAAGGTAGGTGGGCTAATCTATTGACCTCGTTCAGCCATGCTTAGGGCTCAATGAACAGAGTATGAAACAAAACTGAAACAAATGATAATAAATTGAACTGACATTAACCAATGAACAGATAGTTATATAACTGTGTAGAACATTAAAGATAGTTTGAAACAAAGCAGTAAGTAATCATTAGTGTACAATCAGAAAGTAAAGCAATGTGCATACATTATTTGCATTTTCATTTTATTCATTGCCACTGCTTAGGGGAGCAGTTTAACTATTGTCCCTAAAGTACTTGCGCACGGATTCATTGTTAAGATTTTTTTAGTTGTTGTTGGTCTTTCGTCTTTTCCTGGTAAGGGGTCGCCACAGCGGAACTTCGGTCTGCTAATGATTGACAGTAGACTTTCACAAACGCCGAGGTGCCAGCTCGATGTTCAACCTTCAATGAAGGCATGCCCATTTATGCATGTCTTTCGAACGCCCACCCATCTGCAGAGAGGGCATGCAGACTCCACACAGAAGGCAGTCCAGCCGAGAATCAAATGGGAGAACCTCTTGCTGTGAGGCAACAACGCTATGGCTGCACCACCGCGGATGTAGGTTAAGATTTTTTTTTAGTGTTTCTTGGAATTCTTTCAAAGAAAATGAGTCTTTACCTTCTACCCTTTGTAGAGAACAGGCCCAGCCTTTCTAGAATGCTAACATCCAACCTGCCTTTTATCAGTTTTACCATCCTAGTCACCTTCCTCTGTATCATGTGTAATATATTTTCATTTCCCTGTATGATCTCCAAAACAAGATTTAGTGTCCTACATATATTAAAGAGTGGTAAAAATGACCTAATTGTTCATATAGTTTTCACCCCCTGAAGATGCCCCTAACATTTTATTAACCTTGGTGTCTGGCATTTTACATTTTCTAGTAGCTCCTTGGTGTTTTTACCGTTGCTGCTGTTTTCGTCTGTATTATATGTATATTTATTTTACTCATTTTCTTCATGTAGCCTCTCCAAGGCTTATTTCTCAATGGTGCAGATTTTTATATTTCTTAGGAATGAGCCTCAGATGCTTTCTGTCAGGCTTGAGTCTTAGATTTCTTATGTCTGTCAGAAAACTGTCACTTCTATCCCTTCCTGATGATTCTATTTTCTTGTGTTATATCAGCAAAAAACACATTGAAGAGCACAGTTCCTTGGAAAAGTATTGTCATAGTTCATGACCTCCTTTCACTTAGGTTCATAGGTTCATAGGTAGGTACTACGCTATTGGCCCTAGGGCCTATATAAGCCTAGCCAAAAAGGTATCCTGGCTTTCGCCACCCAAGAAAATTATTTTCCTGTGCCCCTGTTGAGCAGAGCCACAGAAGTGATCCCCGGGGTGAATTTCCTATCTCCCATCCACTTCTTTCTAATACTACCCTATCCTCACTGCCTTCTTCTCTATCCTGCCCTCTAGCGAACTTTAGAGTAATTTTACATTTTTTCTTACCACTTTTCTCTGCTTATCATTCTTCCATGCACTGCTGATTCAAAGGCTTTACTGAAGTCTGAGTATTATGACATTTACTTTCCCCCATTTGCCTCTCTCTTGGCTCAATAATATGAATGGAATAGACAAATTTGGCTGGATGTTCAAGCCGAGAGGCAATGCTATTTGTCCTCCTTGAAGTTGCTGCCCACCACATATGACCAGTCCTTTCCACTGAATTTTCCATGACCTTAACTGAAGTGAGTTAATGATTGATAACTCATTGAACTTTTTTTGCATCCTTCTTGTAAAATATACTAAAGATGCACATTCTAGTACTCAGAAATCTCCCTGTTGATTAAAAATCTGTTGCAGAGTTAGATTAGAGGTTATATCAGCCCACTGGACAGTTTCTTGAAGATCCTCCAAAACATTCTAGCTGATCCTTGTGCCTTATTGTCAGTAAGTGTATGTTGAGCCTTTCCTGTTGTCAAAGGAAAAAACTTCAAAGACCAATTCACATTAGGTTCAAGCAAGGCACCCTTTATTACTTGCAGCAAGGAGACAAAGCATGTAGGCACAAGGTTTGTCTGAATTATTGGTGATTAGTATGTTATTCTTATACAGTTCTCTCCCTGTCACACAGTAAATGTTACTATTTTATTGCTGATGTAGTTAAACACAGCTTTCTGTATGTTCTACAGAATATGTTGCTAGACTTATTGCTGACCAAGTTAAATTATCTGCTGTTCTGCAAAACATTTTGAGAAAAACAACCTGGCCTTGGGCTTATTTTAGTCCATTTCAACTTTTCAATTCTTTAATTGTACTGTTCTAATACATGTGTTACATTTTGTCTAGATTCAAGGTACATTTCTAGCTTTGGTACAAGTAATGCTGACTACGGTTTAAACTTTCAAGCATCTATTGTTTTCTTTATCAATAGCTTATAGCAGCTGCATGTTTTCTCATGGCATAAGCAGAAATGAATATCCCTTTGTTAAGTTTCATGACATTAGCAGAAATGAAATGTCTCTTGTTATTTTCATGACATTAGCAGAAATGAAATGCTTCTTATTTTCATGACATTAGCAGAAATGAAATGCTTCTTGTTAAGTTTCTAATAGCTGTGCAGATTCATGCAGTGTGAACAGAATAAATGTATTAACCCTTTTAAACTTCAAATGCACTAAGCATGCATATTACTATTACACATTTTTTCTAACATTTCCCCCCTTTTAATACTTTTATTCTACTTTCAAGATAAGCATAAACAGTTTTTTCTTCCCCTAACCTCTTCCTACTTAGGATTTGCAGTTAAGAGAGTCATTCAGTTTAAACTTATGAAAGCATTTTCAGTTTTTCAGCAATTCTTCAAGTTCAGCACCTTGGTATAAGGTTTCTGAAACTGACATGTCTATAAAGTCTCTAATCAGTCTTTTCATGCAGGGGATGCAGCAGCACACACATACCACCAGTAGGATCATTCCTACACAGATGGCAATCAGAATGTTCATCAGGATACTGCCCCGCCCCCCCAAACAATTTCTGGAAAAAGTCTATCAGTGGATTTGGTCCTGGTTTGGTCATGGCTGACACCTGCTGAATTACCTCAAGATGGTTGTCTATCTCGTGTTTGTGGTCAGAAATATACAAACATCACTCCTCCTGGATTAAAGCACATGTACCTCCTCTCGTCGCTAGGGTGAAGTCAAGAGCCATGTAGTTTTGAAGCACTACTGTTCTCATGGCAGTCAGTTCATCAGTCACCAATTCTAGGGCAGAAAAGGTTGTGTTGCTCATTATTTCAAGAAGTTTAGACAATTTTCTCAGTTCCCAGATTGATTTTGTTGCTCCATATGCTGGCAGTATACCTGCCCATGAGATAACAGTATCACTCAAGTCCATATGTGACAGTCCATTTTTCCCTAAGCCCACAGCATGATGGTTTTTCCAGCGTGAACTGATTTGCCCCACTGGATTGACAGGCTTCTTGATTTCCCGTCGAACATTCCGAATTCTCCCTTGAAGTAAAACTGCTGTGTGTGGTATGGCCGGAACCAGGTACCCCAAAAAACAACTGCCGGACCAATTCTCAGGTAACCACTTTTATGCTTTCCTACCACATACAAAGTAACAATCTTCTACTTTGGTAGTAATTTTACTATGTTCTGGCTCTGGATGAAACATTTTTTTGTCTATTATAGACAGTTGTCTATAAAGGTCAGCATTATGTTTTATTTCACCAGTTGTCCTATGCATCAGTTCAACAAATGAATCATAGCTCATGTTGCAATAGGACCCTATGTTATTAGGTTTAGTGTAGCATCTATAGGGAACAGTCACATTGCAATTGCTCCAACCCACCTGAACTGTATCATTTTTGTAAAAACACACAGTCCCCTTCTGTCGAACAGACAAGTACAATGCTACTTTATCTTGTGATGTGACATCTGATGTATCATAAATTAAGTTTTCCCAGGTCTTGTTGGCTCTTAGGGGAACTGAAGTTAACAGTAACCCCCATATGCTGTTGGCAAAGCTGTGCAAATCCATCAGTTCAAAACATTGAAGGTCTCAGCATACACATATTTGATTGCCTGGTAAGTGTTAAAGTTTGGGTGCCACTCTGCGTGCCACTCTGCACGCTTGTTCAGTTCAGTTTGTGTGGCTGGGAAAAGGAATGGCCACAACAAAAAGATTATTGTCACTAGTACAGTCAACAGGATGGTCATGCAATACTTCTGAGAAAACGGTTGTTCTGCATTTCTGTTTTCTCTGACTCTTCCAAATAGGTGCATTTGGATCTTTCTGGATTCTGTCATCTTTATTTCAGACACGTGTTCTTACTCTCTGCCCTAATAGGACCTTCAGCACCAATGGTTTCTTCACTGGGGTTGAGACGGATCAGTCCTATTGATCTGACCCCCCTTTGTAGCCAGACTTTGCTCTGAGGGCCCAGATGGAGAGGTAAGATTTTTGTCCAGTTCAAAGTTCTTAACTAGTTTGCAGTGTGTCAGGTGGATCCATGAAGCTCGCTCTGCTATTTTGACTGCAGTGGGTGTCGAAAGAAGCACCTGGTAGGGACCTTCCCACCTTGGCGATGACCAATTCTTCTTCTTGATATTTTTGATCCACACCCACTCTCCGGATGTCACTGCCACTTCTGATGTCTCGGTTTGTTTTCTATCTGAAACAGAATTTGACTGCAACAGATGTTTAGAATTCAATAACCTTCTCATATATTCAGCTAGTGTGAAATCAGCTTCCTGGTCTGATGACATGAGAAGTTTCCACTGGGGTGTATAATAAGCCCTTCCAAATAATTTTTCAAAAGGAGTCAATCCTTTTGCTGTAGGGACAGTTCTCATGCTCAACAGTGCCAGGGGCAAACAGTATAACCAGTTTTTCCTGTTTCAGCTATTAATTTTCTCAATTTGTTTTTTAATATACCATTATGCCTTTCAACTAGCCCTGCAGATTGTGGATGGTATGCACAATGATTTTTTAAAGAAATACCAAAATGCTTACTCAACTGCTGTATGGTTTGATTTACAAAGTGTGTACCATTGTCACTGTAGATCCTTTTTGGAATACCAAACCTAGGAATGATTTCTTTGACAAGTACTTTTGCCATCGTAGCTGCATCTGAATTTTTGGTTGGAAAGGCTTCCACCCACCTGGAAAACATAACTACAATGACAAGACAATACTTCTTATTTTCACATTTGTTCAATTCTATGAAATCCATACAGATAGTGTGAAACGGATATGGTGGTGTAGGGAAACTCCCTTGTTTGGGCTTTATCACCCCCTGTGCATAATGTTTGTTACAAATCTGACACGTCAAACAAAATTTTTTAGAGTAGTTTGTAAATATGTACGTTGTGAACACCTGGTTCACCAGCTGTACCATCCCCCCTGTTGAGCCATGGCACTGCCCATGGCTCAACAAAGCTGCATATCGAAACAAGTTAGAGGGTAGTATTGGTTTCCCTTCTCTAGAAATGTACAGCCCCTTTTCGAGAATTGCTCCTCGTTTTATCCATCGTTGTTTTTCAGCTTGCATAGTGAGTGTCTGCATTGTTTTTAACATTTCTAAGTCTAAAATCTCATAGGGTTGTAATGCCTCATTTAAAAGAAATACCTCTGTGACTGCTTGTTTTGCAGCTGTATCAGCTCTTGCATTACCTTTTGAAATCCTATCTTGTTGCTTGGTGTGAGCTGTGCATTTACAAATGGCTACTTTCTGAGGTAACTGAATAGATTCTAAAAGATCTAAAATAAACCATGCATGATTTATAGGTTTGCCAGTAGATGTTATCATTTCCTGGTTTTTCCACTGTTGCGCAAAAACATGTACAGTAGAAAAAGCTTACTGGCTATCAGTAAAAATGTTTAGACATTTATCCTTTGCTAAGGTACATGCCAGTGTCAGGGCAATCAATTCTGCTGCCTGTGCAGATAAGTTGTGTGGTAAAGGTTTTGCTTCTATATTCCCAGTATCAGAAACTACTGCATATCCTACTAGGTTCTGTCCTGTAGGACCCCTTTTGCACGAGCCATCCACATAGTATGTCGCCTTGGCATCATCCAAGGGGACATCCATGAGATCTTTACTAGGTAGTGTCTTTTGCTCAATTACCTGCAGGCAGCGGTGCGGTGTGCCATCTGCAGGGGTCGGGAGCAGAGTAGAAGGGTTTAAAGTCGTGCATCACTCAATTGTCATATGAGGTTGGCTCAACAATATAGTCATACAGGAAAGATGCCGAGCAGGGGAAAGATATGCCACCTTTTCTTGTAGTAAAATAATCACGACTGCATGAGGTACTCTCAAAGTGAGATGGTGGAACAAGACTACTGAGGCTGATGCCTGTACTGCCATTGCAGCTGCAACTACTGCTTGCACACAGTGGGGTAAGGATCATGCCACTGGGTCTAGTTGTGATGAATAGTAAGCAATGGGGCATTACTTATCCCCATGCTGTTGTGTTAATACTGATGTCATATAACCCTGCTTACAATCTATAGTTTGGAAAAAATGTTTATGGTAGTTTGGCAATCCCAGAACTAATGAGGACGCTATTACCTGCTTCAGTTTGCAGAAAGAAGATTCTGCCTCTGGTGCCATTGTAGCAAATCCTGCGCTGCCATAGGCTTCTTATATATAATGTCAGTCAGAGGTGCAGATTCCAAGGCATAGTTTGAAATCTATCTCCGGCAAAAATTTGTTGTACCCAGGAAGGACATCATTTCCTTCTTGGTAGTGGGTTTTGGTGCTTGCAAAATTTCTATTTTTCTGTCCTCATCTAATGTTCTACCTTCCTTGGATATTACATATCCCAGGTATTTGACTTGTTTTTTTCCAAAGCTGTAGTTTACTTTTATTTACCTTATGTCCTTCAGCGGCTAAAAATCGTAGAAGTGCTATGGTATCTTCTCTACAATCCTGCTGGGTGGGGGCTGCCAGCAAGATGTCATCAACATAAAGTAAAACCTGACTGCCTCTCAGTGGGGTGAATCCTGCCAAGTTGCTTGCCATTTCTTGTGAGAATATTGTTGGACTTTCATAATATCCCTGTGGTAGTCGCGTATATGTATACCTTTTCCCCTGAAATGTGAATGCAAACCAATACTGGCTATCAGGGTGTATCGGTATCGAAAAGAATGCATTGCTGATGTCTACCACAGAAAAATACTTCTGTTGAGGATTTAAATCATTCAACAGGGTTTGTGGGTCTGGCACCGTGGGTGCCCTTGGTATTAGTGCATCATTTACAGCTTGTAAATCTTGGACCATGCTCCATTCTCCATTTGCCTTTTTGACTGGAAATAAGGGTGTGTTACATGGTGAATCGGGAGATTCTACTAGTATCCCTCCTTTAAGTAAGGCTGCTATAATAGGCTTTATCCCTGCCTCTGCATCTTTGCTTAAGGGATACTGTCTTTTTTGTGGTCTGAATGCTGACTTTGGCATGATAGTAACTGGTCCCACTGTACGAATAAGTCCTACATCTGATTTTCCTGTTGACCAGAGTGTTTCTGGTATATTTTGTAAAGCATTTTCTTCCTTCTTTAACAGGCGTGTCAATCAGCTGTCCTCGCCAGACTGCAAGTGCACAGCTGGGTTGGTCTGAGTTATCCAGTTCAACTTCTGTATTTGTATTCCCTGCTCTGACAGTTCTAGTTCTGTCTGTTTTTTCCAACTCGTAACTTTTTCTCCTAGGTCTGCCCATTCTATATTTCTGTTTTTGGTTAAGATAACATGTGGTAATGGATTAGATTTATAAAGTGCAAAGAACTCCTGGGGCAATGAACAGCTGGCAACACTGTTCCCTTCTGTGTCCCAGTACAGGTTACGCAATAATATTTTGTTTGCATGATTCTTAAATAATTCTTGCTCATATTCCTTATCAGGTCCTGGTGTATTACAATAATACAGGGTACAGTGCAACAGTTGTTGCTTATCAATGTCAAGAGAGGGGAATTTGCTGATGGCTACATTCATTAACTCTTTGGTTACAGTCCCTGGACCAGTTGTAACCAAGTCCTGGCTGTACCAATAAAACATTTCACCCTCTGATTGCACTGCAAATGTATCAATTTGTCGCTGTGCTTCCATACCCTGCATGGTTGGGACTACTGCTATACCAAATAGCTGCATGAGGTCCCTGCCCAAGGGGTTTACTGGACATTTTGCAGAAACAACAATTTTGCTTTTTTGTGTCAATCCTGAAACTGGATCAGTTATTGCAATGTTATGGGAGAGAGGCTCCCGATACAGCTGTCCATTAGCTGCTTTGACTAGTATGTAATCAGGTGACTCTATGTTTTCTGGCAGTTTGGAGAGATGTATCAGGGTTCGTGATGCCCCTGAATCACACAAGAATTTGACTTCCCTCCCTTCTACCAAGAGTGTAACTTCTGGTTTCGTGTCTGCTAAATAAAGTTCCAAGCTCAATAAAGCTAGGTCTAATATTTCATTTTCTTCATTATCACTAACGTCCTGCACTTCCTCTACTCCCTCTATCACATTCTCATTTGTCCCTTCTTCGCTAGCCCCTTCTAGTTATTCCTAACTATCATATAGTCAGTCCTCACCTCCTTGTCTTCTGTTGTTGCCTTCTTGTTTTTCTTGCAATCCTTTGCCAAATGTCCCTTTTTACCGCATTTAAAATATTCTCCCCTTTTCTTTCTCCCTTCAAAGTCCTCTGATCGTTGATCAGATTGTTTGTTTCCCTGTGCATTTTTCTTGCCCTTTTTCCCGGACTGTACTACGTAAACTTCTGCTCCATCTTCTACAGAAAATACTTGAGCTTTCTTTTTCTTTTTGCTATTAAAATGCCTTTCAGCATGCCTAGCACATTCAAGTAATGATTGTAACCTGCTTGTACGATGATCTACCATGTGTTTTGTAATAAAACTGCTTATAGGTGCAATACTGCCCTTTAAAATGCATTCTTTAACTGCTGTTCATATGGGGAATCTTGTGTTTGATCTTCAGGAACCTACATTCCACAGTGGTTATTAAAAAACTCTAATAGTCTGGCATAATACTGGTCAATCGTTTCACCTTCTTGTTGGATGCATTGATGAATGCAAGTCCAGTCTGCCGTAGGTTTCCATTTTTCAAAGATGCGGTCTGTAAGACCTTTTACTCTGGTGTCTAATTCTGCGCTGCTATGTGGGAGGGGTCTTTGTGCAGCGTCACGGGGATTCCAGTTCCCACTAATAATGTACCAATCTGGCCCTACAATTTGTCTAACTACTTTTTCTACCTCTTCTCCATTTAAGTTATAACTCAGCCTCATTCCTTGTAAATCTTCAGAGAATTTTCTAAAATGAACCTTAGGATGGGGAATTCCCTCAGTGGCTTTCTGGATATCTTCCGGAGTCCAAGGTCTATACACTAAAATAGTTCGGTCCTGGTTGTCCTGACCTGTCTGAGGATTGGGTACTACTATAAGTGGTCATATTTCTTCTCCTTCACTTATAGATCGTGAGTTTTTAACCATTTGCCATAACTCAATGCCTTCATCTAAGTTACTTGCCTTTGTTCGAGACCTGGTCTC
Source organism: Protopterus annectens (assembly GCF_019279795.1). Lineage (NCBI taxonomy): Eukaryota > Metazoa > Chordata > Ceratodontiformes > Protopteridae > Protopterus > Protopterus annectens. The sequence goes on from NC_056725.1 coordinate 1,245,910,572, forward strand.
GATGGGATCTCTAATTTTAGTCACTTTTATTTTCATAATATCTCTATCTTCAGTGACCACAGGATATCGTGGGGGTGGACTAACCTGTTCACTTGCTTCATATTCCAGTAAGGGAGGTGGAGGTGCTGATGCTATTACTATTATTGTTCTCCTTATCTAGAAACATTGCTTTTGAATTTTTGTTCTTTTATTCCCTACGGTTTACTTCCTCAATCCACCTGTGTGCCTGAGGAATTCTTAATTTACGTTGCTTTTTTACCCGACCTTTGGAATCGGTTTTGAGTTGTTTGACAAGTTTGATAAGCGAGGATTTTTCAAATTTTCCATTGAATTCGTACTTATTAACCCATTTTGAATAATATTTAATATTGTCAGCACGCTGTGTATTTTGCTTCTTCTGTTAATGATGGATTTTGGGGTCTTTTTGTGCAATTATTACCCATTTTGTGCTACTCTTTTGATCGGTACATAACTTTTCTTAATTTTTTAATGTGGTACCATGGATTTTGTTATAGTCTCTTCAGAATGACTGCCTACTTATTCTGTTTCTCCTGATCTATGACAAGACAGTAATCTTTTTTGTCCCTGACTTGTAAGAAAAATACAGTCTAACAAAAACAATACATATCTAGTCCCTGATCTAAAACAGAAAACAGGAAAAAGTAGATTCACCTAACCTGAGCCCATGTGATTGATCATCAATTCACGGAGACCCGTCCTTCAGTCGCAGATCAGAAAGTGGCTGGCCTCTTTTGAATGACAATTCAGTCAGAGGGCTTTTCAGATAAGAAGAATCCAATTTGGTTTCTTCCCCATACGGTTTCAACCACCTGGCCTGTCTGATCTGAGGTGAAGCGAGGGTTCCGGTCCGTAGGACCAATCTGTCAAGGGAAAAAAACTTCAAAGACCAATTCACGTTAGGTTCAAGCAAGACACCCTTTATTACTTGCAGCAAGGAGACAAAGCATGTAGGCACAGAGTTTGTCTGAATTATTGGTGATTAGTATGTTATTCTTATACAGTTCTCTTCCTGTCACACAGAAAATGTTACTATTTTATGCTGACGTAGTTAAACACAACTTTCTGTATGTTCTACAGAAAATGTTGCTAGACTTATTGCTGACCAAGTTAAATTATCTGCTGTTCTGCAAAACATTTTGAGAAAAACAACCTGGCCTTGGGCTTATTTTAGTCCATTTCAACTTTTCAATTCTTCAATTGTACTGTTCTAATACATGTGTTACATTTTGTCTAGATTCAAGGTACATTTCTAGCCTTGCTACAAGTAATGCTGACTACGGTTTAAACTTTCAAGCATCTATTGTTTTCTTTATCGATAGCTTCTAGCAGCTGCATGTTTTCTCATGGCATAAGCAGAAATGAATATCCCTTTGTTAAGTTTCATGCCATTAGCAGAAATGAAATGTCTCTTGTTATTTTCATGACATTAGCAGAAATTAAATGCTTCTTATTATTTTCATGACATTAGCAGAAATGAAATGCTGCTTGTTAAGTTTCTAATAGATGTGCAGATTCATGCAGTGTGAACAGAATAAATGTATTAACCCTTTTAAACTTTGAATGCACTAAGCATGCATATTACTATTACACATTTTTTCAACACCTGTCCTCCTATGTTCCCATTAAACCCCATTGATTTATTTCTTCTTCTCTCATTATTTGTATCACATATATATCTCCTAGCATGACACATTGTTCAGTGATCTGCTTTCTACAACTAATTTCCCATACCACCCTAGTAACGTTTTTGATATTCCTGCCAATTATGTTGAATCCATGAACTTCCAGGCTCCCCTTCTAGTATCTTGCTATGTGCTTTTTTCACTCATATATGCAATTAGTATTTGTGGCCTTACTCTTTCTTTGACTGTCTCCTGCCTGTTTTCTGGCTCCAGTAAACATAATTCCTATGTTTTCCAGTTGGTTACTCAAACCTTGTTCCATTTCTTGACCAATGCCTCTTATATCTTTTCTTGCCTGTTTGTATTCCCAGTACATGTGCATTTTCCCACAACACTTGACGTGTTCCCACTCTTTCCTTTGCATGTGTAGCAAAGAGGATTTGTACCATCTGTTTAGTAGTCTTATTAGCTGGTGGGACATAAGGGTCCAGTGAGTTGATTTCTATGCCATTTTCATAACTCTTTTACATTCTTTTTCCAAAGCCTATATAAATCATACCTGCTCAGTCCTCAATGCATTCTCAGTCCTTTCACTAAGGTAAGGCCCCTGCTGTTTCTTTGTAATACATTATGGCCATTTTTCAATTTTTTGCAAATTTATGGAGGTTTTCTTCCATTTCCCTCCTATTTATCCCTTGACTTTTCCTGCCCTTTCACATCTTATCCCACAAGTCTTCTCATCCTCCAAATGTTACACTCCATCATTTTGGACATTGTTTGGTATAATGTAGTTAACAAGTTGTTCTTCATTTTTCTGCTTTTCTCTCCCAGTCTCCTCCTTTCATGTCCTCTCTTTTCCATAACTTTCCCTCTCTGCTCAAATCCCAAGTTACTCCCATTTCTTTCCTATAGTCAACAGCATCTCCTTGATGTCCTACTCTGCTCCTTCCTTCGGGCCTGTTCCACTTTTCCTTGTACCACTCTTCACAGAACTAATAGAGGTTAACCCTATGCCTATCCCTTCTCTATTATCAGCTGGTGTATGTTATATAGTAGGACATATCTTACTACGCAAGGTATGGCCCAACCTTCTTTCTTGTGGCATGAATCCTCTTGACCTCTTTTTAAGTACATTTCTTTCTACAAATACATTTGTTTCACAGTTTTTGCATTTTTCCAATGCTGTTCTTGTTCCCTGTCACCAATATATGCTTTAATGTGTAGCCAGTCTTAGGGATGATTATCATCCTTAGGATTTGTTTCTTATCTGTATGTGTGACCACCATGTCTTTCTATCTGGCTATGTCCTACTCCTTTTACCTGAGTTCTTTATAATTTTCTTTGTCTTATGGACTGCATTCCTGACTTTCATCCCCATGTCCTCAGCTCCTGGCTTATGTTGTGTACCTCCCAGTATACCCTGGTCTGCTTTCCTACACTGATCCATGCCATCTTCCTCACATTATATTCCAGCCCTACACCATCTTGAAGCTGTTCATATGGTTTAATGGTATACTTTCTGCTTTTTGCACATCTTCAGTCAGTGCATTCAGTTATCCAATAACAGTTGAAACTCTCCTCTACCCCTTCCTATTACTTCCAGTTCTCATACACTTTGCCTGATTTTTCATCATTATCATCACCGTCATTGTCACTATCAACCCACTTTTTCCATATTTTCAAAATGGGGTTGGGATGTTGATTCAGTTGTCATCGCCTTTCTCAATTCAGTGTCATTCTGCAACCTTGTTCAACAGTCATTTCTGTCTTTCACAGGTCTTTTTTCATCCACTCAATCCACCTTTTTTCTGAATGTCCTCATTTCCTCTTGCCTTCTTCCTATTTCTCCCAAATTTTCTTAACATATCATCTGATTTCTTGCACAAGTGCCCAAAACACTATAATTAGTTCTCTTTGATCTTCTTTGCAATTAGAGCTACTTTGGTGTTATAATTTTTTAATTTGCCCCACAGTGTGCATCTACCACCTGACTCAGGCACTTCATCTCCATCACCTGTAGCTTCCTCATCACCCAGGTTTCTGTACCATACAGTAGTATTGATAACATTCTTCTGTCATACACTACTACTCCTGACATTCTGTGCCAGGTGACTATAGCCCCTCTGATTTCTCCAGAGCTGAGACAGAAATCCTTGGTCTAAGACTAAAACCCCAGGTTAAGATTGATATCCCTGGGCTGAGACTGATATAGGTCCAATGGGATCAGTGTTCTACCTTAGTCAACAAATTCAAAATAAGTACAATAATTTCTAGCTTGATTCTTGTCATTTAGACTTTCAACTCCTCAAACATTCTTCCCAGCTGTTAACCTGTGCCACTGTTTTCCCTTTAATCTCCATTTTTAGTTTGTGACAATTTTCTTGGCTTTACTTAGTTTCATCCCATGTGCCTTCAGTATTGCTTTCCATTCTGCTACCATTTTCTGAAGCTCTCACTCAGAGTCTGCTTGTAATGCCACTTTGTCTGCATAGTGCAGTTTTATTGGTTTGTCCTTTCCATCCTGTTAGGTAATGTAGTCCATCACCAGTATGAGCTGCAGTGAGCTCAGAGCTGTACCTGACATGTACTTATTTGTACTAGGAACCCCTTCTGTGAGTCCAAACACTGTTCAGACTTGTGTTATTGGGTCCTTGTATGTAGCCTGCACTATTACTTCCAATCAACTTTTTGGGGACCTTGTTATATGCTTTCTCCATGTCAAGGATTTTCCAGTTGGACACTTTACTCATCTCTAGCATCTTTTCCACTGTCTAGCTCATTGCAAACATCAGGCCAGTTGTGTTGCATCCTGATCTGAATCTAAACAACTCAGCTCTCATCTTACTGCTCTCTGTATTTGTTTATCAATTACCCTTTCTGGTACTTAAATGCAGTGTTGATAGGAGTTTGATACCTCTATATTGCCTATAGCTTTGAACGTCCACTTTGTTCTTGTACACTAGCACTGTCTAGAATGCTTATTTTTCAATCCTCCAAGATATGCCTTATGCCATGAGTGCCCTGAAGAGACATTTCTCCCTAAACTCATCCAGCATCTTGATTATGTCTGCAACCCCATCTAAGCTTGCTGCTTTCCCTGACTTCCTTTTCTTTTGTGCTGTTCTTACATCTTCTAGGGTGGGTTTTTCTTCTTTCATTGTAGGTTGTATATGGAGCAGTACAGCTTCATTCAGAAAATATTAATTCCAACTGCCTTTCTGAACCAACTCCATTACAAAAATTAACAGTTATAGAGAGAGTGGACGTTCTTGTGTCATGCCTCTCCTAAGTGGCACTCATTTTGAGAGGTAGCATGTTTACCTATCCTATGAAACTTCATCAAATGTAGGGCTTGTCTAAACAATCCTACCTTGGTTTGTGATTTACTGTGAAGGTGACTGGTAAGAGAAGTTTCATTTGAATTTATGTTTTATTTTTATTTATTTTTTTATCACTGTTTTTCACTGTTTGCAGGAAGGAAGGCGCAGCTTGTAGACAGGGAGATTTATTTTGATTTATATTTTGTTGTTTTACCTTTAATTTTCACTGTTGTTTGTTAGAAAGGGACATGTTTTAGACAGGAAAGCTCTAGCCATTTCAATGGGTCTGGTCAGCTATAAATTCACACAGAATGCAGAGAGGAATATCCAGAGCTTATCTAAACAATCCTTTATTTGGTTTGTGATTTACTGTGGAGTTGACTGTTAAAAGATGCTTTATTTGAGTTTCTATTTTATTTTGTCTCACTGTTTTTCACTGTTTGTAGGAAGGAAGGGATAGCTTGCAGACAAGAAGATTTACTTTGATTTATATTTTGTTGTTTTACCTTTCATTTTCACTGTTCCTTGTTAGAAAGGGATAGATTTTAGACAGACAAGCTCTAGCCATCCCAATGGGCCTAGTCAGCTATAAATTCACACAGACTGCAGAGAGGACAATCCAGAGTGCATCTAAACACTCCTATCTTGGTTTGTGATTTATTGTTAAAAAGAAGTGTGACTGTGAGCGATAGTGAGCAGAAGCTATTGCGTATGGCGTTAAGGAATTACAGCTTTTGTCTGACTTTCAGAACTTGTTCGGTCAGAACAACTTTACTGTACTTACTTTAGTATTTAGTCGTATATCGCTTGTGTGATTTTTGTCACAGAATTTGATTTAGGTTCTCTTTGAATTCTGTGGTTGCTGACTTTGATTATTCTTTACTTTTATAATATTTTATTTATTTGAAGTTGAATACGGGTTCCTTAAATGAGTATGCAATTAATGACTTGCTAAAGCACAGATATCTTGTGCAATGTCATAAATGCTATGCATATTTAAAGGCAACAACTGATAACTGCTGGGAATCTGTGTTCCTCATATCAAAAGTTGGATGATTTGTTTACCATTATTAGAAGTAAATCTAAACTTACTGATGATGATTGTACTTGGCATGGCTTGGAGAACTGTTGTTACATATATCAATGCCTGGACTGGTGAGATAAATAATGTAAGGCAAATAGCAAATAGAACACATTTAGGAAATTATGTAGCTATTGTCTATAAAGATCATTCAGCCCCTATGAAACAAGACAATGCCCTTGACAACTTTGGAATTCTGGCTGCAAGTGTTCAGCAATCTGAGGATTCGGAGAGTTTAAATGGAAACAAAAAAGAAAGAAAGGAAAAGTTCACAACAACGAACAAGGAAGAAGACACTACTTTGTCATGTAACACATGGCTTACAGGGAATGATAACATCTATCAGAAAACATTCCAGTCTACAGAAAAAAATGCATATTTTCCAAAAGAGAAGGTAGAAAAAAGAGGCAAGGGGCAGGTGAAAAGGAAGAAATCAGAACTGAATGTGGAAGGATTGAAGAACACTACTGTAAGAAAAAAGAAGAGAAATATGTTGACTGCATGGCTCAAGCTGTGGATGTACAAAGCCAGCTGGATAAGAATTCTATACTTGCAAATTTAATACTCAATTAAAACAGTGAGATTAATAAGATTAATGGTGATGAAGATCATTCATTTAACAATTGATAGAGCAGATATCACTGTATTAGAAGTTGAAGAGTCTTCAGCTCTGGTCAGAAAAGATATTCTTGTAATTGGAGATTAAATTATTAGAAGAACAGATACTTGTATTTGCAGAAAAGATAATGAACATGAAGTAGTGTTATGCTTGCCAGGAGCAAAAACAGAAGATGTGAGACAAGTCTTGGAATGCCTTAATATAAGGCAGTAAGGATCTATTTTTATTCATGTTATTACAAATGAGCTCATCTGCAATGACTCGTTAGTAGGGAACTTATAGCCCTCTTTGATAGTATAGCTTGTACTAGTGTTAGGACTGATTTTTCACAAATCACATATAGAAAGGATAGGCAGGTCATTGTGAATGAAAATATTTTTTGGGTAAATACCTACATGGAAAAATGTCCTGTTTTAAAAAATGGAAATGTGTAGAGCATCCAAGCCTAGTTTTGGGCACACTTGTTTAGACAAGATGACATGCATTTGTTAAGATCAGGGAAGAGAATTTTTGCAGCAGATATTTTGCAATATGTGACAAACACTAGGGAGGATTTTTGCCAGGTCGAAGCAACATTTGATGCATCTGTGATGTTTGTTAATGCGCATTAATAATAACAACATTTTTTTATTAGAAAATTTGTTACATTGCCTCAAGATTGATGTTATTGTTTGTGAAACATGTTTAAAGAACAGTGACTGGAAACCAGATCTGTCAGGGCATAAATGTTTTTACTGTGACAGACATTCTAGCAAAAAATCAGGTGGAGGTGTTATGGTAGGGATTAGCGATAGTTATGAGACCTGTGATTATTACATGTTCAGTGATAACACCAATACTATAGACTGAGTAACTGTGACAATAGGGATAACCCTGGAACATATTACACTTGTTGGAGTGTATAGACCACCAAAGTCAAGTGCAGATGACCTAGAGGAATTCATACATTTCTTGTATTAAACACAAGAAGCAAGAGTAATATTAGCTGGGGACTTAAATTTACCAGAAACATACTAGAATAATATTGATTCAAAAACATTAGTAAGGGAATTATTCACAATCTATATTCAGGAACAACAATTGCTTCAGATTGTAAAAAACCGGGTCTACTTAAATTAAACGAAAGCGGAGTCTGTCAAATATGAATCCGTCGACACATAAACAGTGAAACCCGATAACATCGAACACGCAAAACCGCAAAATTTAAACATCGAAACCGCAATAGTCGGCCAACCCCACCACCCGTAACATACTACCTACGCAAACACAACAACAAAAAACACATACATACACTAACCAAAACCCTAGTACTAACCCTAAATTAAAGCACCAAAACCCCACTTGTAACCCTACACTAAACCCCCACATACACAACTATTTATGCACTACCTTTAACCCCTCCCTAACCCTAAGTTCCGTAACTACTACACACTTACCCTACAGAACTATACTCACACAAAGTAAATATTCCACACACATACACTTAACAAAACCCTACACTAAACCTTACATACATTATCTATCTATGCACTTACCTTAACCCGCACCCTAACCCTAAGGTCCGTAACTATTGCACACTTACCTTACAGAGCTATACCGCAGACAGGCCAACTATGACAATTCGACATTTCCGATTTTGCTATTTAGTGCGTTCGACGTTTTCGTGTTTTGCTGTTTATGTGTTGACAGATTCGTATTTGACAGATTCCACTTTCGTTTAATTAAAGTAGACCCAAAAAACCTACCAGGGAACAGAACATACTAGACATTGTTTGTGTTCCTAAAGAAATTACTGTTACTTCAAGTCAAATTTACCACCCTTGATCTGGAGTGATCACAGGGTTATAAAGGTTAATTTCTTGCTAGATAATTCTGCCAAACTGAAATCTAAACAATGCAAAGAAGGTTAATTGCAGGTTAGTTGGAAGCAAAACAGTCGCTATGTAAAACTAACTGGAGTGCTGTGTTCACTGGAAAACCGGCAGATGGAATGTGGAATGTTTTGCAAGAGAAATTGTTTGAGAGCAAAAAATAAAAAAAATGTTTAACATCAGGATCTTGGCATACAACATTAGGTGGGAATATTTCAATAAGAACAAGATACCTGATTAAGGTGAGATACAAAAAATATATGAAATGGCAAAGGGTCAAACTATAACTTTGAAAACTGAAATAAACAAGCTGGACAAACAAATTAAGCATAGTGTGAGACAAGATCAAGAAAAATTTGAAGAGAATTTATATAAGGATATTGAGCATAACAGGAAACCTTTTTATAGATACATAAGATGTGGAAGGAGTAAAGGCATACAGACTGATAAACTGTGTGCAGACTCTAAAATTTATTCTCAGACACAACAGATTATAGATATATTTACAAAATCTTATGCAAAACTGTTTGGCTCTCCAAAGGAGATGGTAAGTTGTCCTAGTGGCATCCGGGTAACCTCAGATACTGAAATGAAATTAGATAATATTGAAGAAAAACTGCACAAACAGGATCCAAATAAAGCAAAAGGAGGAGACAGAATAAGTAATAATGACCTGAGAACACTTCAGCAAGAACATACAGTACCATTATATCTATTAATCACTAGGTCATATAAATATGGGGAGATTCGAGACATGCACTTATTAAACCTGTCTTTAAGGGAAAGGGGGTAGGACAAACCCAGAATCATATAGACCCTTAAGTCTACTTTCATGAGGTAGAAAAATAGTGAAGAAGGTAATATTGGATAAGTGATTGTCAGAAATGGATATGTTGGTAATTGAAATCATATATCAACAAGCATGTGTTGAAAATAGATCTATTGCCACCTGTAACATGATGTTCTATAACAATATAATAACAGGTATGAATGAAAAATTGTGCTGTGATGTAATTTATACAGATTTAAGTTCAGCATTTGACAGGGTCATATATGATCAATAAATTAGAACAACTAGGTATTGATGTACTCTTGAGAAGATGGATGGCTACATGTGTTACAAATAGGACATGGCATGTATCATACAGCAACTGGACAGGTGAAATTTTTGGTTGCAATCAGGGTGTCCGACAGGGCTCTCCTAGCCCCTTACTTGTTTAGATTGTATCTTTCAAACCTAACATTTTCATCTGAGGTGTTCAACAACCTATATGCAGATGACCTGAAATTGGGTAAACTGAAGGTGTTACAGATAAGGCATGTCTACAAAAAAAGTTGACTAAATTGACTATTTGAGCACAGGAGAATAATATGCTGATAAACACATCAAAAACGAAGCATATGAGATTTGGGAGACACACATCGAAGGTGAATATTTAATACAGCAGACAGTGATTGAAACTGTAGACTCATTTAAGGACTTGGGTGTATATGGGTAAATCCAGCTGAGTTTTTTCTAATCATATCAACCAATTATTTGGTTGTAAAAAGAGATTTATAAAGTCTATGAAATAAGAAATGATGCAGCCATTGTTTTTTAATTACATTAGACCCAAACTTAGTATGGAATAACAATATGCAAACCTTATAAGAACCTTATAAGAAAACAAGCATGAGTAATCTGGAAAGAGTACAGCAGAAATACACCAAGGGCATTCATGGATGTGAATATTTAAGTTATTATAAAAAACTAAAATATCTAGACTTGTACAGTGTTGCTTATAGGAATCTAAGAGGAAATCTTATTCAGGTATATAGGGCATTCAGAGACAACTACATCTGGGAATATTTGAGGTTATCAAAAAGTAGTAGAGAATCATCAGGCAGCCTATGTAGAAGATCCTATAGGAAAGAGAAGTGCACTAATTACTTCTCTGTGAGAGCAGCTGATGCATGGAGCAGACTATCAAATTCCATTAAAGCAAGTACTAGTTTAGACATTTTTAAGAGCAGCCTGAACACTTATTATGGGAACACGTGTTCTGGTATATTGGCAAGCTAGAAGGGCATTAATGTCGGTGCTTGAAATATCTGTATGTATGTATGTATGTATGTATGTACATTGTCTGTACCTCTCCATATGAAGTGCCATTCAACCAACTCAAATATTTCTTAATACTGAAAAGTATAATCCATGCATTTATCAACTGGTCCATAAATATTAACATTTCTCACATGTTATTTGTCAATGATCTCCCCTGAACATTCCCTATCTGATGTTTTTGAATGAGTCTGGGCATGATCGTTTCTGTCTTGGTTGCTAAGATTTTTGCCATCATTTTGATATCTGCATTTATGATGGCTATCAGACAATGATATAGATTGCATTACTTGAAGCTTTATAGATTCATAGGAGATTACTAGGCTAATGGCTCAAAGAACCTTTACAAGCCTAGCCAGCTTTACTCACTTTTCTATTCCTATAGGAAAGATAACAACGGTCAGCAAGCAGGATTTTGGCAATTTTTACAAACTGCCTCTCTCCATAAGGGACATGGGTGCACCCCAGCATTGAATTCCCCATCCATTGGTCCAGATTTCACTTGAAATGGTCAGGAAAGGGCTATACTTCACATGAAAAGGGAAGCCTATTCCAGAGGAGGGCCGATCTCTGGGACACATATCTGTCACTCCAGCATGATCTACTTATGTCAGAGATCAGGTTTTATGCAAATGCGCTACATTTCCATCAGGGTTTGGTCAGAGACTGCCTTGTAGGTCAGGTATAGCTCACCTCTCAGTAATTGGTAGGAAACTGAATAAAGTTATAGGGCTTTTAATTGTTCCCATGTGACATGTTAGTTATACCCTGCATTACTTTGGTTAGAAACTTCTGATGATGCTCTAACTGTTGCAGGTGCCTGGTAAGGCACATGCCAAAGGATGCATTGTACTTGATTATTGGTTTGATGAGGGCCTAGTACAGTGCTAATATGACATCCTTAGATCTGTGTGTCATGCTTTTACTTATAAGCTGAGCCACATAGAAGGATTTCCTCCCCACCGTGGACACATGGTGGTCAAAGTTCAGATTACTATCTATCAGTGTACGCAGACCTCTCATCCCTGTGTCTATTCTTGGGGAGGTGCTATCAATGTTGTAATTTGCAGGGGTATTTCATTTCCCAAAGGTAATTGCCATGTACTTCTTCACATTTAGTTTGAGGCATGGCTCTGACACCAATCATTTGACTGCATCAGTCCTTCTGTAGGATATCAACATCATTCGGGGTGCCAGTGATTGCCACTTCTTCATATTCTCATTTGGCAACAGGATGACCTTTGCCTTCTGAACTAATGGGAACAGCTTTTTTATTCCCCACATTGGTTAAGGTCTGAAACACAGCATTCCTTTAATTCTTCACAGGCCAGTTTATAGAATTTTGTGGGCAGCCATCCTCATGGCTGCATTTCCCTTCTGCACGCTTCTTAACATCCTCTGCACTTCTAACATTATTTGCTGTTCCTGTGCCTTTATCACTTCTCGTTACAGTCTTGCTCCCATCCATCTGCATCTGCAGAGGTTCTCATAAAATTACGCTAGCACCTCATATTTTTTCTGGCTTTTAACTATACCCTCTTTTCCTTCCAGTTTTGATATGTTGTCCTGTTTTTTCCCTTTAACCTCCATGGAAATCATCTCCCAATTTTCTGCCCATGCCTCAACCTGAAGTCCTTTTCTCCTCACATCTCTTTCTTAGTTTTTGTTGTCTCCCATAATTCTATTTTAGTTTTAATATTCATCCTCTTGGCTTACCCTGCATTCGGCTACTTCCTTCTGTGCTCATATTTGTACCTATTTTAATTCTTATTTTGTTTATCACTTTCCATCATTTTCCTCATGATTCCTGCCACATGTATAAACCATTCCACCCATATAACTTTGATCCCATACCACCAACTAACTCCTAAGTTTGAAATGTCACCCTCTTTCTTCTCTATTTCTCTTTGGACACTGTATCTGAGTTCCCTTTTTATTCCTTTGTACTGCACTTTGCCATATCCTTCTTGTGTTACAGGCCCTTTGCTCTTATCTGCCCATGTTTCTCCTTATACTCCCTGTACATAGTCTGACACTATTTGAGCTCATATCGCTAGGTCTTTCACTTTGTTTGCCATCTCATCCTTCATCAGGAATCAGGCTAACTTTTTCACTTTTGCCAGTCTTGCTCAAATGACAGTAGTTTTTTTTTGGCTCCTCTGTTTGTCACCCTCCATATATCTGTTCATCCTCTCTGTCCACATCCTTTAACAGTTCCTAAAGTTAAATCTGTTCTAATCTTTTTGTACTCCTATTCAATTAAAGTTTTTGGATAAAGTTAGGGTGAAATCCCCACTATGATTTCATTCCTTCCTTTTCCTATTCTTTTCTCCACTCATTCAAGAATTTTCTGAGAAAACCTTTTCCCCTCTTTGTTCAGGGGATAGATATTCTCTATTTTCCATTTTCTTTCATCAGTGTTACCTTCTCATATGAGCTATTAGCCTTCAGCACCTTCTTTTCCCTCTCTGTAGTTGCCCCATTGGCACTCATAAACAGTATTCCTACTTGCCTCCTCCTCCTCTCACATGGCCTGCTTATGCAGTGCCAGTGCTTTTGTCATCGGTGTCCTGTTATCCTTGATTTTTAGTACAGCACCTGCTGAAGATTCTATTTGTCTTGTAATGGAATTCAATTCCTTTTTAAATTCCATGATATAAGACACCCCCACCTGCTCCACCCCCATTTTTCCATTCCACCTAGACTAAACAAGGCAAGACTCCATCCTCATATGTTTTGGGTACCATTCGGGCCTATGCTCAGCATTTCTTGGCCTTTGCCTGACGCTCACCTCTGAGTATTCTGCCCTTGCTCCACACTTCCTAGTGTATATTTACTCTTACTTCTCTACAGCTTTTTTTTTAATCTTTTTTTCTTAACTTTTTTTTTCCTTATTCATTTGGAATCCCCCCTCATTTAGTTGCTGGGCCTGTAAATCCTGCCTTTTCAGTTGTTTAATCCACAGGACCCCTTCTTCAGCCAGTCTCCCTTCTTGGTCTTGGCAGTAACCTGTCTCTTTACACCTTTCCATGTGCTTCCCATAGATTGCTGGCCCTCCTACAGCCTTCCTACCTTGACTCTTCTGTTCCTTCAATGATCCAGGTGCTTAATTCTTGAAATCAATCTACTACCTGTGTTTCTTCAGTTTACTCTCATATTCCCATCCTTCTTTCTCTATGCACCAGAACCGTCTCTGGTTTTAGCCTCAGGATGTACTATGTTCCATGTAAAAGAGTTGATTTAGAGCAAAAGCATGTGATAGTGTGCTAAGATGCATAAGACTGTCTACTTTACTTTTAGTTCCAGTGGAAGTGCATGATACTATGGACCTTATCTTGTGCCCTCTTTCAGGTTATGTGGACAAAATAAAAGGCCGATGACTTCAGTCTTTGTCCCTCTTTCTTTTGCCAAAGTGTCTGTAACTTTGATGCATCCTTTGGGATTGTATTTCTCTACACCTTTGCCTCTTTTTTACATTTTTTTTATTATATCTATTTTAGGGGATCTTATTCACCCTCCACTTGTTTGTCCTCACTCACAGTTTTATGCCCTAGCTATATATGGTCCCTGTCCTATGCACTTCTCTGACTGTGTGTCTTGATAAGTCCCCTTCCAATCTCCTTGGTAATATATTAAAGGTGTAGCTCTGTAGACTTGCTTCCTCATTTAATTATTTATTCACTTAGTGGATGTTTTATCTGATGTTCTATCTGACTAGGCTTTTAACTTCACATTGCTTTAGTTTATGTCCTCTCTCACTTTCTTCTATTCCCTTTCCGATTTCTCTACCCTGTCCTTTGACTGAAATAACTGATTTAGTTTTTCCCCTCTCATTTCAATGTCTGGGCACCACCATAAGCAGAGTGTCTCTACAGATTCCCTCCATCCCCCAGCCCCTTTGAAGATTGGCTACTTGTGGTCACTTTGTTTACCATTCTTGACATTCCTAAATATTGTGTTGTATTAATTTGCTTCTTTTTCCCTCCACCCTGCTTCATTTTGTGCATTTATACTATCTTCTAACTTTCTTTCTCTCCACCATAGCAGAAGTGTTTTTGTTTGTACTCCACTCGTGCTGTTTCACAACCCCCCTTTACTTTTTTTTTACTTGCATTGTTATGTCAAGACATTTGTTTCTTAGTTTTGTTCCCCTTTCTATTCATTTATCAATTCCCTGCAATTTTGACATTTGTCTTTAGGCTCAGCTGTATTTCCCTTTGTTATCCACATTCTGTGCAGTTTTGTTTCCTTCCCTCACTGCTGTTGCTAGCGATCTTTACTACATTGTATTCCACTTTACTGTACTGTGGATGCAGCTAGATGCAGATCAGGGGGCCAATAACTAATTGTTTTTCTTTTGACAGTTTCATGTTTCCCCATTTTTCCAGTTCTTCTGCAACCCTCTTTTCTGTTCTGGTGTCTACTACTCCAAGGTTCCCCTTTTTTCCTACTGAAGAGTAAGCATACTGGTGACAGTGACCACAACTGTGGGTTGTACATGGGGATCCATCTCCTGTCACATTGCATGAAAGCTCTGCAGAGGGTGAGTACAGATAAGACAGTTGTAATGGCCGTGAATGGGGGAAATCAGAAGAAGCTGAAAATTGAGATATAAGAAAAAATAGTGGAAAAGGTTAACAGGTTCAAGTATCTGGGAAGGATGGTGGAGAAGAAGGGAAGTGTGTATGCGGATGTCAAAGCTAGAATAGGAGGGGCTAAAGCCAACTAGAACTGAGTAATGTATGACAGAAGAATGCCAAAGAAGCTGAAAAGTAAGGTGTACAAAACAGTGGTATGACCAGTACTACTGTATTGTATAGAAACCTGGACAATAAAGGAGAGCAGTTGAGAAAGCTAAAGGTGGTGGAAATTACATGCTTGAGATGGGTGGTAGGATGCCTTCTGTGGGACAGATGAAGAAATGAGGACATCAGAGCAAAAGCCAAAATAGTTCCAATTGCAGAGAAGGTGAAAGAGAACAAATTATAGTGGTTTGGGCACATGTGCAGGAAAGCAGAAGACAATCTGGTGATGAAGATTTGAGACAGATAGAAAGAAAGCAACAGAAAATGAGGGCATCCAGCAAAGAGATGGACAGATTGTGTGGGAGAAGACCTGTGATAGTCAGGCATAACTGCTAAAGAAGGTAAGAGAGCAGCATTGAACTGAGACAGATGGCATCAGTTGACACAACACCCCAACCCCATGAAGAAAGAAAAATGGGGGGTATTGATGATGATGATGATGATAATGAGTTAAGCATCTGGCAGCCTGTACGTAGTGACTGACTGCAAACATATTCAGCGTATCTGAACAACTGCCAATTTTTTTTTAGGCTCTGCTCCTCTTCTATTCCTGTCTTCCCATGTATTTCTTTACCCATGCCATTTAGCAGATGATTTTAAATTGCATTCCTTGCATATAGTATCAGTCCTAAAAACTATCTGATATTATAGTGTCTGAATATAATACAGTCAGGAATTATACTGTCCCAGCTCATCTTTTGTCTGTCCATTCTTTTACCAGCAGCAATAACTTACTCCTTTTCTTTCCTATGTTCCTTGCAAGATTAAGCATTACTTTCCTGGCTTCTCATCTTCTGGCCAGTTCCATAATAAACCATCTTATTCCTAACCCCCCCACTCCTTTTTTTCAAACAGTAATGTAGCTGTATAGAACATCAGAGAATAATCTGCATTCCCATCCAGGCTTCTCCATCCTAGTC
This sequence comes from Protopterus annectens, assembly GCF_019279795.1. Taxonomy (NCBI): domain Eukaryota; kingdom Metazoa; phylum Chordata; order Ceratodontiformes; family Protopteridae; genus Protopterus; species Protopterus annectens. Next base: position 1,245,926,932 of record NC_056725.1, read on the forward strand.
TGTTTCTCCTACTATCATTATTCTGCCAAGTACACAGTTATCTCCATTTTCCTCTGCTCTAATGCATCCATTCAACTGTCACTGTGCTCACTTTCTATCTTTGTCCATACAAATCAATCTATAACGTATCCTAACCCTATAATACCACAGAGTAATTCTGCAGCCTGTATACCTTTACCACAGCATTCATTATATATTTCGCTTGCTTCACTGTTTGAATAATCTGTTTCTTCATATCAGAAGAGACAAAATAGAATATTAAATGGCCAATATGAACTCCTGATTTTGTCAATGATTGCCTGCCAAATTTTGTATCTTCTATACCTGAAGGATCATTATGTCGCATAGTTTGTTAGTAGACCATCTAAAGCTACATAATGGTTTCTACATTGCCCATGACATCTGGTAGTCTATATGCCTACACCTCTTCCTTTTACCCCAACACAACTGCAACCACCTTAACATGCAACACTTTTACATGCATTGCAGTTGTGTGATTGCACTGTGCTTATCACTGGTGATCACAGTAGTTCAGAGTTCGACTCCTGCAGCTTCAGACCTGCTCCTTATTCTGTCATCACATCTACCTTTTAGGCTTGCAGCTCCCCTTCAGCGATTGATGTGTCATTTAGCAGGTCCCAGAACATACCCTTTATCTAATCACATTTGCCTTCCATAACAATGATTTTCTCTCTTAAAGTACCAGCTCCATATTTTCCACAATTTTCCCATACTTTACTATCCAACATCACTTATACCAATAGGGAACATTACTCTTGAAACCAAAAATTTTCTGAAACATGAAACCCTTCTAAAATATGTTCATGTGTTTGCTTGGACCTTACAAGACTCCAGATGTGTTTATGCAACACTGTAGTTTAGATAACACCAATATATGGTAAAATTATTTTTAAAACTATTCTGACCAAGCTTTGATTATTGAATTAATTAAACAAGGCTTGTCCATATCTGTCCTTTAAATTAATTGAGCTTAGATAAGACTTGTTCAAATCTACACTTTCTGAGCCACGCCTGAAAGGAATCCAGTCAGAAAGGTCTACTTAAGTTGCCAAATGAATGAAGTTGCAGTTCATACTGCCCTGTCCTTTTTATAAAACTTTTCTGAAATTTCAAAGAAAAACAATAAACTCCACAAAATAAGAAAACTAGAAAGTATGATGTATTGAAAGTGTAAGACTCAAATCAACATTTTCCAGTATTACACAGACAAATATATGCCATCATTTTCATTAGTTCACTTAATCACCGAGTAAAGATGCATGCTAAAATAATTAAACGATTTTACAGTGCAAAAGCACTTGACCAAATGCAAAAAATAGCATTGCTTATATTCTCGATTTCTATTCCATTACTGACCAATAGTTAGCTAAGGTTCATAAGCAGCAAATCTTCCACTGGTCAGATAACTGACACCTAAAAAAGGGTTCTGACAAGTTTTATTTTGCATCTTTCTCAGACCAAGTATATGAACAAAAATTCGATATGCTTACAGTTCAGTTGTCAGTTCAGTTGTTTTATAGAAACAAATCTCTAGGACCTTATACTAGTCCTGTAGAACATGTCTAAACATTGTCTTGATGAAACTTATCCATTTTATGAAAGCAATTTAATTGAATATGACATCTCCTCAAACGTTGCACCCTTTTACCTGCACCATGTACATAGAGGGGGAGCTCTGACTACAGCCCAAATGAGTTTGAATAGTGACCTGGACACAAAAAAGTGCAGACATGGAGGATGAGTGCCCCTATCCTGGGTGGAGGAAGGGATGTTGGTTCCCATATGGCTCATGAAACTACTCTAATAATACAGAACTGGCTGGAGAATGGAAGATTGTTATGATACTAAGAGCTCATCTGGGGAACCCATGATCATGAATACCTGACAATGATTGTAGCCCTTCATGTTCCTTGCAGTGATGCAAATGATTATGTGACACCAGGGAAGGGATAGGCCATAAATATAACAAATTATCTCAATGTCAGAAAGCCAACAAGAGTATAAAGCACCCATATGACTACCTGAATGATGGTTCTCCCTCCAACAGTACAATATCTGATCAAATAGAGGTTTGATGATAAACAGCAATAGGAACAAATATCTGCACCATTTCTGCAAAGTAGTGCAATCTTGGAATTAGTATAATAAAAGGACTGCAATGTGTAGAGACAACCCCCCCACACACACACATGACATGTGATGAGAAACACCCCCTACTAAAAAGCCTTGGGCTGTGCCACATTGTATGAGGCAATTTTGATGCTTTGCCTTGCTTGGCAAAATTGTTATTGACATAGCAGACCAATTTAGGCTGATCACACATAAACAGCATGGAAGCTATGCCCTACTACTGGTCAGATTCTGTAAGCCCTTTGCCCTTTCATCTAATTGGAAAAGTTTCTCCAGATAAGAATATCCATTGAAATCCAATACTGTGGTCTGTATTTAATCACTTGTAACCATTTAGAAAACAGAGAGAGAGTATGACTTCTTTTTTAGTGGTTCGGACTAAGCTTGTGCATAAACAGGTTATATTCCACAGGTGTGTCATTTGTGGACTTTTCCATTTACAGCAGGCTACAAGTAATTTTGATGAATCCAGCAGGGTGTCTGAAGAAAAAGGTGCATGACTTTACACATTTATTGGATGATCTGGCCAAAGCCGTAACTGGTTAAGATTAAGGATACTTGGGAACTGAGAAGGAGCAGAGAGTTGATTCCCTTCTTACCATGGTGAGCTATCCTCAGCGTTTTTCTTTGTTGCTTTATTAATTCATCAAATATTTTATTAATTTTATTAGTAAATTATAATCACTTCAAAGGAGATGGGGAAGGAGCTATCTGGCAAGCATGAGAGTAAGTTGGATGGGGGAGCCATTCTTTAGAAATTAACAACAACAGGTGATTTCTTTAATCCAATAAAATGTTTTCTAGTCAGTAGCTGATTCTGCTTTCATGTAATAATATTATTTTGATACTACTTTAAAACTCTGAACTCTGGAATCCTAAATCAATATGGTGAAGGCTTCCAGTGTACTATGAACTACTGATAGCTGTAATCTGGACTTGTCTTTAAGGCACTTTACAGTGGACAGGTGACAAGAAGAGATAAGAATACTCCTCAAAATATACATCCAGTTCTGCACTCCATATTAAGCAGTATTTTAATAAAACTGAAATAAAGTTTCTGTCAGATGCAAGACGTAATGACAGGAGATTATATGGATACTATGTGCATGCATGATGAGTATAATAACTGACTTGTTCCTATGTATATGCTGAGCTTCTTGTTGATTGTTACTTATAAAACACTATGTGCATTTTGAAATCATGACTCTTATATCACTTAAGTTCCCCTCATTGTAATATATATTCTAATTTTTCTCTTCTAATTCTTTTGATGACTTATGGCTGAAATGTGCCCATCTGGGATCAGTCCACAGCCCCAGTTAGCTAACTTAAGTAAATAAATAAAGTTAACAGTTATATTTAATTAGAGGGAAACTTGGACTTAAGTTTTCATTTATTTGGACCAAAATGAATTCCTGGACCAGTAGGAAAGTCCCTTGGGAGCACTAAGATAAATAAAAAGGTGTTTAGTGAGTTTAGGTATCTTTTATTTACCACTGCAGAGGACTGTCTCAAAATAATGGAAAAAGGTGGGGGTGTATAAAGTAAAGCTCTTCAGATGTTCTACCCAATAAGTATGTGGACATCTATATGAAAGGAAGATACTGCATGTCTTGAATGCAGCCTATCCTAATAATAGTGTGTTTTCTTCTCATTTCCTGCTTTACTAGTTTAGTCCAGTTTCAGAGTTGCTGATTCCTGGGCTTTGGTTGTAGTTCCTGTGTACTGTTTCCTTGCCTTATTTGGGGGAAGGGAAGCTACCTTGCTTTCCTGCTTTACTAGTTTAGTCCAGTTTCAGAGTTGCTGATTCCTGGGCTTTGGTTGTAGTTCCTGTGTACTGTTTCCTTGCCTTATTTGGGGGAAGGGAAGCTACCTTGCTTACCAGTGGGAGTGGAAGCATTGAGCTGCCTTTTGTCCAGTTTTGTGAGGTTTCAGCCAGTAACTAGTAGTTTATTGGTCGTTTTGGGCCAGTTTCTAGCTTTTTCCAGCCCCCTGGTATAAAACTTTCAGCTTGTACCTACTCAGCACAGACTCCACGTGGGCCAGCAGAGTAATCCAGGCTGCAGAGAGCTGAATAAGCGACTTTTCTTGATACTAAGTATATTTTTGTTGCTTTCCACATCTGAATACCTAGCAACTGTATTTCGCCTGCCTTTCTGTTACATTGAAGCTGTTTTACTGCATTTAACTTAATATTGCACTTGGAATCCTTGTTTGTTACTATTTGACTGTATTTGTAGCAAATTCTTCTGTGTAAGCTGTAGTAGCTGATTCAAAGCATTTATAAGTGTTTGCTGTACCTGTTTCTGCCTGTTTTGTGAAAAAAAAAGAAAATAAAAGAAAAAAATATCTCTTGTTTTTCCTGCTTTACTAGTTTAGTCCAGTTTCAGAGTTGCTGATTCCTGGGCTTTGGTTGTAGTTCCTGTGTACTGTTTCCTTGCCTTATTTGGGGAAGGGAAGCTACCTTGCTTTCCTGCTTTACTAGTTTAGTCCAGTTTCAGAGTTGCTGATTCCTGGGCTTTGGTTGTAGTTCCTGTGTACTGTTTCCTTGCCTTATTTGGGGAAGGGAAGCTACCTTGCTTACCAGTGGGAGTGGGAAGCATTGAGCTGCCTTTTGTCCAGTTTTGTGAGGTTTCAGCCAGTAACTAGTAGTTTATTGGTCGTTTTGGGCCAGTTTCTAGCTTTTTCCAGCCCCCTGGTATAAAACGCGCTAAACGCTAAGAAGTAGCTGATGAGCGGAGCTGCCACTGTTGCACACTAGGGCAGTGCCGGTTAAGCAGGTTTAAACTATTCGGGCTACCTAAAGTCCACTCTTCAAATTTTCCCTTAAAACTACCTTCCTCGAACTATACTACTGATCAAATCAGCGTATCCTATAACTAAAAGATCAACTCTACTTGACTCCAAGTAGACTATTCTCTATCTATTAAACCTAGCACTTGCTCCTACAGTACTTATTACCTTGATACGGCACTCTTGTCATAGATAGTACCCCAAAAGGCAACCCCCATTTCTCGGTCACCCACGCCCCGGAATCTTTTTGAAAGTTTTCGTCTACCCTTCTAGCATGTCGAGGGATCAGTTGCTAGTGTCCTCTCCTGCTCAGCTGGTGAACCTGGGAATATTGAGGCAATGTTTCAATTGCCTCATGTACACAGACAACCCTTTCCTCCTCCCACAAAACACAAATACATGCGAGAGATGCAACTATACGGCCAAACTGGAGGCTGAGCTCTCTCAACATAGGACTGGCAAGACCAGTCAGGAGGAGAAGGTTACCACACACACTATAGACCCAGTCTCACATAGTACCATTACAACCTCAAATCATACACATAAACACACAAAGACATACTCGGAGGCTCTGATCAAAAATCTACCAAAACAGCAGAGGCCACCAAAGCAGACACCCAAACAACCACCACCTCAGAACACAACACCCGCAACACATAGACCTCACAGTCAGAGTGTCAAACAGTCACAGCCCTTAAGGCCAAACACAATGCCAGACACACTAGTCATTGGTGACTCCATAGTCAGACACACTGATGTCCCGCCACCAGACTGAGTAAGGAGAAGGTCACAGTAAGCTGCCTGTCGGGCGCTAGAATCCGCCACATAACGCAAGCACTCAGGTCTCTCAACAGCAGGTACAAATATGACTCAGTCATTGTCCACGCTGGTGTAAACGACCTGAGACGCACCTCCTTGGACTACATGAAAAGAGACATTGAGGAGCTCTCTGATTATGTAGCCCAGGCAGGTATGACCCTGACCTTGAGCAGTATCCTACCTTCACCAAGAATGATGCCACAATACAGAGATAAGATGATCAGCTTTAACAATTGGCTTAAACACTGGTGTCATTCAAAGGGGATCCAGTATCTGTCTGCCTGGGATGACATGCTGGACAAGCCACGCTGCTTCGCAAGGGACGGCTTGCACCTGTCACCCTGGGATTCCGGATATTGGCAAAGGCTCTTGCCACCCCCATAGTGCCTTTTAGGCAAGGCTCAAATTCTAAACCTACCACCCTAGAACACAAAAAAGGAAAAAACTAAGGGTAATGCTGCTCAATGCCAGAAGTCTGAATCTCAAAATGCACGCACTCGAGGCCCTTCTCAGTATGGAGAACATCGATGTCTGTGCTGTGACAGAAACCTGGTTCAAGGCTCCTGAGAGCACCCCAGCGCTATCAGGTTTTACCTCATATCATGCGTCCGCCCCAAAATCTGGACAATACCAAGAAAGGAGGGGGTATCCATATTCATCAAGGACACCCACACCTCAAGACTGGTGGCAACGACGATGCATCGGAGACCATCCAGGTGCAATTAACCATAGGCAAGACTGCTCTGCAAATTGTAGCATGTTACAGGCCACCCTCACAAACTCAGGAAACTCACATGGCCTTCCTGAAAACACTAGAGGGGATTAATGTATCACCAAACACCATCATACTAGGTGACTTCAATTACCCTAATATAGACTGGGAACACTACTCAAGCCCAAACACCCTAGCCCAAAAGTTCCTGGAATTCATAAACTCAAATGCCATGGAACAACTAGTCACCATCCCCACAAGAGGAGATAACATACTTGATCTCATCATCACGAACATGGGAGCACAATGTTCAACACCGGAAGTATACCCCTCACTGGTGAGATCAGATCACAAACTAATATCGCTGGAGGTCCTCATCCCACCCCCACCTGAAATAAAAAAGACCACAGTAAAGAACTTCTCAAAAGCCGACTTCACACTTCAAAAGACTAGTGTGGTCTCCTTTCAGGCCCCCGAGCCGGCGGAAAACAATACGCAAGCCGCTGAATCACTTACAAACGCCTTCTACCAGCACCTGCAGGACTGCATGGATAACTATCCCTGTAAAAGCTAAACATTGTCTTGATGAAACTTATCCATTTTATGAAAGCAATTTAATTGAATATGACATCTCCTCAAAAGTTGCACCCTTTACCTGCACCATGTACATAGAGGGGAGCCCTACCCAATGAGCTTGATGTGTCATTTAGCAGGTCCCAGAACATACCCTTTATCTAATCACATTTGCCTTCCATGACAATGATTTTCTCTCTTAAAGTACCAGCTCCATATTTTCCACAATTTTTCCATACTTTACTATCCAACATCACTTATACCAATAGGGAACATTACTCTTGAAACCAAAAATTTTCTGAAACATGAAACCCTTCTAAAATATGTTCATGTGTTTGCTTGGACCTTACAAGACTCCAGATGTGTTTATGCAACACTGCAGTTTAGATAACACCAATATATGGTAAAATTATTTTTAAAACTATTCTGACCAAGCTTTGATTATTGAATTAATTAGACAAGGCTTGTCCATATCTGTCCTTTAAATTAATTGAGCTTAGATAAGACTTGTTCAAATCTACACTTTCTGAGCCACGCCTGAAAGGAATCCAGTCAGAAAGGTCTACTTAAGTTGCCAAATGAATGAAGTTGTAGTTCATACTGCCCTGTCCTTTTTATAAAACTTTTCTGAAATTTCAAAGAAAAACAATAAACTCCACAAAATAAGAAAACTAGAAAGTATGATGTATTGAAAGTGTAAGACTCAAATCAACATTTTCCAGTATTACACAGACAAATATATGCCATCATTTTCATTAGTTCACTTAATCACCGAGTAAAGATGCATGTTAAAATAATTAAACGATTTTACAGTGCAAAAGCACTTGACCAAATGCAAAAAATAGCATTGCTTATAGTCTAGATTTCTATTCCATTACTGACCAATAGTTAGCTAAGGTTCATAAGCAGCAAATCGTCCACTGGTCAGATAACTGAAACCTAAAAAAGAGTTCTGACAAGTTTTATTTTGCATCTTTCTCAGACCAAGTATATGAACAAAGATTCGATATGCTTACAGTTCAGTTGTCAGTTCAGTTGTTTTATAGAAACAAATCTCTAGGACCTTATACTAGTCCTGTAGAACATGTCTAAACATTGTCTTGATGAAACTTATCCATTTTATGAAAGCAATTTAATTGAATATGACATCTCCTCAAAAGTTGCACCCTTTTACCTGCACCATGTACATAGAGGGGGAGCTCTGACTACAGCCCAAATGAGTTTGAATAGTGACCTGGACACGAAAAAGTGCAGACATGGAGGATGAGTGCCCCTATCCTGGGTGGGGAAGGGATGTTGGTTCCCATATGGCTCATGAAACTACTCTAATAATACAGAACTGGCTGGAGAATGGAAGATTGTTATGATACTAAGAGCTCATCCGGGGAACCCATGATCATGAATACCTGACAATGATTGTAGCCCTTCATGTTCCTTGCAGTGATGCAAATGATTATGTGACACCAGGGAAGGGATAGGCCATAAATATAACAAATTATCTCAATGTCAGAAAGCCAACAAGAGTATAAAGCACCCATATAACTACCTGAATGATGGTTCTCCCTCCAACAGTACAATATCTGATCAAATAGAGGTTTGATGATAAACAGCAATAGGAACAAATATCTGCACCATTTCTACAAAGTAGCGCAATCTTGGAATTAGTATAATAAAAGGACTGCAATGTGTAGAGACAACCCCCCCCCACATGACATGTGATGAGAAACACCCCCTACTAAAAAGCCTTGGGCTGTGCCACATTGTATGAGGCAATTTTGATGCTTTGCCTTGCTTGGCAAAATTGTTATTGACATAGCAGACCAATTTAGGCTGATCACACATAAACAGCATTTCTGGAGAATGGAAGCTGTGCCCTACTACTGGTCAGATTCTGTAAGCCCTTTGCCCTTTCATCTAATTGGAAAAGTTTCTCCAGATAAGAATATCCATCGAAATCCAATACTGTGATCTGTATTTAATCACTTGTAACCATATAGAAAACAGAGAGAGAGTATGACTTATTTTTTAGTGGTTCGGACTAAGCTTGTGCATAAACAGGTTATATTCCACAGGTGTGTCATTTGTGGACTTTTCCATTTACAGCAGGCTACAAGTAATTTTGATGAATCCAGCAGGGTGTCTGAAGAAAAAGGTGCATGACTTTACACATTTATTGGATGATCTGGCCAAAGCCGTAACTGGTTAAGATTAAGGATACTTGGGAACTGAGAAGGAGCAGAGAGTTGATTCCCTTCTTACCATGGTGAGCTATCCTCAGCGTTTTTCTTTGTTGCTTAATTAATTCATCAAATATTTTATTAATTTTATTAGTAAATTATAATCACTTCAAAGGAGATGGGGAAGGAGCTATCTGGCAAGCATGAGAGTAAGTTGGATGGGGGAGCCATTCTTTTGAAATTAACAACAACAGGTGATTTCTTTAATCCAATAAAATGTTTTCTAGTCAGTAGCTGATTCTGCTTTCATGTAATAATATTATTTTGATACTACTTTAAAACTCTGAACTCTGGAATCCTAAATCAATATGGTGAAGGCTTCCAGTGTACTATGAACTACTGATAGCTGTAATCTGGACTTGTCTTTAAGGCACTTTACAGTGGACAGGTGACAAGAAGAGATAAGAATACTCCTCAAAATATACATCCAGTTCTGCACTCCATATTAAGCAGTATTTTAATAAAACTGAAATAAAGTTTCTGACAGATGCAAGACGTAATGACAGGAGATTATATGGATACTATGTGCATGCATGATGAGTATAAAAACTGACTTGTTCCTATGTATATGCTGAGCTTCTTGTTGATTTGTAACTTATAAAACACTATGTGCATTTTGAAATCATGACTTTTATATCACTTAAGTTCCCCTCATTGTAATATATATTCTAATTTTTCTCTTCTAATTCTTTTGATGACTTATGGCTGAAATGTGCCCATCTGGGATCAGTCCACAGCCCCAGTTAGCTAACTTAAGTAAATAAATAAAGTTAACAGTTATATTTAATTAGAGGGAAACTTGGACTTAAGTTTTCATTTATTTGGACCAAAATGAATTCCTGGACCAGTAGGAAAGTCCCTTGGGAGCACTAAGATAAATAAAAAGGTGTTTAGTGAGTTTAGGTATCTTTTATTTACCACTGTAGAGGACTGTCTCAAAATAATGGAAAAAGGTGGGGGGTGTATAAAGTAAAGCTCTTCAGATGTTCTACCCAATAAGTATGTGGACATCTATATGAAAGGAAGATACTGCATGTCTTGAATGCAGCCTATACTAATAATAGTGTGTTTTCTTCTCAATATGTAAATTGATGTCTTAGTGATGACAACAACTCAAGGTTGCCATTTATGGGGAAATCAGTAATAACAAATTGTTGGGTAGTAGTTGAAAAGACAAGTGTATAATGCATTTTTTTTCTAAAAGCCAGCAAAGTGTTTTTCACAGCCTCTACATTATACCATCTAGCTAGATTTCTGTGGTCTTAGTATCGCTTTTGATGAAGGTGGGGTTGGGCTTACGTGAATATGTGAAATGCTAGATATTTCCTAGAACGTAAGTAAATTAGGTCAAGCAAATAAATGAGGGTTGTAAATGTGAAAACATAGGTGTGAACATCTAACTCCTGTACAATAAAGACTTCATGTAAAGCTGAGTTACACTGAATTCAGAGATTCAGTCAAGTTTTGAGGAGAAGCCTCATGAATTTCGAAGCTCCTCTGTTCTTTTTTTTTGCATTATATGTCAGACTATCACTAGCTTTACTTACACTACATTAGAGAAGAAGAAGTTAGGAAAAGTATCATGTACATAAGTAATACTTGCTTTTTGTTTTACTAATGGTCAATTCCTGACTGAAATGTGTGCCATAAAACTAATTGTGCTCTTATAAGTTAGGTCTGTATAATTACATGTAAACTTGTATTTCTAGGGGAACGATGCTAGAGCAACAAGGAGAAAGGCACAGGAGAGATTTTCCATCCTGAGGAAAACTACATCCTATGGATCCTATGGATGCACTTAAGACTTATGAAAAACAGCTTATTTGGAAAGGGGTAGGCGGCAAAGCAAGTACAGAGATCAAAGGCATTGAATCAAGTTGTGTCTGATATAGCTTCTATGGTAAAGGAACTTACCTTAGCACAAGATAGGAAAAGAACTAAAGGCGTGGTAGTCCATACAAAGATGAAGACTATGCAGAATGGAATTGTCCATAGTAGCACTAGTGGTGGGCTTTCCACTGACTAACCTTTGGCACTTGATGAGGGGTACTTGATCTCTTTAAGTGGTGATGACCTTGATGCAGAGGAGGATGAAGATGGTGCAGGAATAATTTGATGTGGCTTGTTGACCAGTACTGTCATACACCTTCAACATACACAAACAGGCAGTGCAGAAGGTCAGGGTTTAGCTGCCACTGGTACTTTCAGGCTGGGAGTACTTGCTATGATAAAAGAGTACATACAGCTGTTAAATGCTTCCTTATCAGGAACTCCATCAACTTCAACTGCAGCACCACCTCAGACAACACATGAAAATGTGGATGGACATCATACCTTTAGTACAAAGTCATATAACTGTCAAGGGTCACTTTAACCACATCATGAATATGTCCTAACAGGATCACCATCAGAAGCAATCCCATCCTGCACCTCATCACAGCAGGCTGATGTAAACAGCAGTACGTCTGTCAACAATGATATCATTACTCTCATTTTCATGACAGAGGTCAGTGGCAAACAGTCGCAACATGTACTGGCTGGGCCCTTACCCCACAGCAGTGGAGAACTCTGTAGACAGGGGCACAGGCTCATGCACGCAGCATAATGAGGAAATAACATCACAGCAAGATAGGGACACTATGTAGCTCAACACCTGTCTCTTGTGCATAACCTGAAACCCTTGATGAAGAGCTAAACTCTTTCTGAGGTAGCAGTGTTCACTATTACACCTATACACAGGGATTCCAGGCAAAAATATCTGTCACAGTTAGGTCCATGCAAGGCCTTCTCTACACAGAAGCAGATGTGCTCTTCTACATCACTGAGGTCCAGGTTACTGCCACTGAGAGTCAGATAGAGATGGCTAGCGTTTTACAGGGTATATGTGGGGAAACTCACCCGCATATGTGTAAGACAGACACCAGAGACAATTCCACGAGGATCCTCATGCATAGTATGATTGCACACATGGCATACATGTCAGCCTCCCCTGCACAGTAGTAAGGACTTACCAGAACTTTGGAGACACAGCTGGATATGATCAATGAAATGTCTGCATGCATAGTTAATGAGTAGGCCAGACTCCATGGATAACCAAAGAAAGTGTTGCAGATATTCATGTGGATTCCCCAGAAAAGAAAGCAATTTGACCATGTCTAACTTCAACATCACCTAGTACAACCTCTCAGTCAAGGTCTAGGTCCTACAGCTCCATTAGTTCAATATCAAGAGGTTTCCATACATCCAGTAGATCCCATCATCAGAACAATTCATCATTAACCCACAGCACTTGATTATCATCTCTGAGACCATCACCAGCATTTCCTGTAGGGGACAGTCTATAGAACATCTTCAAAAGGTGACTGGCATTTTGAACATCTGTAACATAGAAGTTACTCAGCAAGAAGACTTTTTGCAAACAGTCATAGGTGACATCAAATCACAACTGTTCCATATGAGAAATGCCACACTTCTTCCTAAAAGAAATTAAAACAAGTAAAGAAGAAGAAAAACAGAAAAGGAGAACAGCTGCAACAATGATACATTTCATGAAAGAAAGCAAAATAAATTTCATTTAGCAAGTAAATACAACTTTGGTAACACATCGGTTGATTACTCAGTGTATAATCCCAAACTTTTGATATAACACCCACTCCATTACAATTCATGTAAAGTTTGCAAGTGTAACTAAAACTTGTGGCACTGACTACTGATCGCTGTAGAAATAGTGATAGCTGATAACATTTGAAACAGCAAACAAACTGGGCTACAGTGCTTACACAGTCAAAACGAACTCAAAAAATCATCAAAGCACTTGGAAAAAGCCCACAAAGACCTCTTGGTGTGATAAAAATATATTTAATGTTCAGTCCACTTCATAAAAATAGCAAACACTTAAAAATACCCCTTCAGGCCTCAGTACATACACATTAAACTTTTACAGACCAATAACCAGGGTTTTTGTCTGCAAACAGACTTCTTCAGATGGAAAATGCATACTGAGCATAAAACTCTGTTTAAATACTAATTGCTTAAGTGATGAACACATTTCATTGGCAGGGCATCATGTGACAATAAATGCATAAAGAACACACATATAAATAGATTTAATATATTCTAAAATGCTTAAATATACAGTATGTCAGTCTAGCAGTGCTGGGTCTGACATGGCTTTGTAGGTCAAGCAGAGATCGCTTCTAAGCAGGCGATATGATACCAAGAAAAGTTGGAGTTTTTTTAGTCCTTCCACATAGGGTAAGTGTTTAAGGCCTAGGATCTTCTTAATAATGTATTTTTGTGGTCTTTCTAGTTGTTGCATATGTCTAGTGAGGTACATGCAGAATGGGGCATTGTACTGATAATTGGTCTAATGAGGGAAGAGTAGAGAGAAACAATGGCCTCTTTCTTCCTGGAGGCAAAACCCTTTGTAATGAGATGTGCCACATAGAAGGATTTTCTGACTACATTGGCAATGTGATTATCAATGGATAGGTTGTTATTCACTTGTGTTCCCAGATCTCTGTGTTCAGTGGACTATCATCGATGTGGTAGTTCATGGGTACTGTGTTATTCCCAAAGGGAATGACGATGCATTTTGTTGGCATTCAGCTTGAGGCCATGGTTCTGACACTGGTCATTGGTCTTCGTGAGGCCTTTCTGTAGAATGTCAGCATCATTTAGGGAGCTAATAATGATTCCCAGTTTGCAGTCATCAGCAGACTTGGTCAGCCGGAGTCTCTTGGTTTTGGTCTGGACTTCAGAAAAGTTAATGCCAAAAAGGAGAGGACCTAAGACCGAACCCTGTGACGCTCCATTCATGACTGGTTGGTAGTCTGACTTGGAGTTAGTTACATTCACTGTGTGAATTCTATCCATGAGTCAGTTTGCAGCCCACCTTGTGAGATAGGAGTTGATGCCCAATTTAGTGAGTTTATCTATGACTCCTAAGTGAGGAACTGTATCGAAGGCCTTGGCTAGATGGAGGTAGGCTGTGTGAACTACCTTGCCTTTGTCCACAGCTCTGGTAACAGACTAAAGAAGTCTACCAGATTGAGCAGACAAGATCTACCCTTAAAAAATCCGAACTGGGTGGGGTCTACAGTCTGGACATTCCCTATGTCTTTATTTATTAGATCCATGATGATGTGATCCATAGCCTTACATAACAGACTCGTCAGGCTAATGGGGCAGTAGTCCAGGGTCTGTAGTTGCACCCCCTCTGTGGAGTGGTATTACTGTAGCACTGCCCCATTCAGCAGGGAGAAAGCCTGAAATGAAGCTGTGATTGAACAGGGCACTCAGGTGTGGTGCCAGTTCATTTTGCAATTCATGTAGGACACAACCCAGGATGTTGTTAGGTCTCATGAAAGCTGTATTCTTGGCCTTGGCTAGTGCAATTTTAACCTGTGCAGCTGTTATATTGGGTACTTGGCATTCCTCAGGTATTGTGATTGGTCCTTTAGGGGGTGAGAGTGGGATAAGGTTGGTACTGAATCAGTCAGCCAGTATATTGGCAATGTCTGTTGGCTCAGTATAGGAGTTACCATTGTGTAGTAGCTCTGAGCAGATCTGAGCATTGCCTTTTAGATTTTTGACATAACTATAGAAGGCCTTGTGGTTGTCTTTAGTATCTGTTGCAATTTTGTTTTCGTTGCTAGCTTTGGAGGATTTAATGAGGGATCTCAGCTTTTTGTTAAGGCTGGCAAGGGAGTTTTTCCAGTCTTGGAACTTTACCTTGTTCTGCAACCAGTTTCTTTCTTCTGTTGTAGAGTTTATTTATGGCAGGGGACCACCAGATTGTCTTCCTTTTTTGGAAGAGAGCATCTTGGTTCTATTGGGAATGGTCCATTCCATGCATTGGTGTAGATGTTCATACAGTGCATTGGAGTATGATTCTGCCATCTTGCATTTATTCTCCATTTGCATGGGCAATGTAAAGTTAGCCACCTCAGGTTTTCGAAGCCCAAAGTTGGCTTTGGAAACTTTTTTTATGGTGGTTTCCTTTGCAGGGGATGTGTGGATGGGATGTGGATATTCATGCTTTCTCTTCTGTTCCTTTTCCTGTGTAACTTTCTTGCATGGTTAAGCATTATGTTCCTGACTTCTGAGCTCCTGAACTGTTATGTGGACCATCTTTTTTCACTATCTCCCTATTTCACATTTTCAGTCATGCATTTGCTAAAAACAGCAGGGACCAATGTGCTTTCCTGACATGACTTTCTTCCCCATCCTTTCTTCCTGTATTCATTCATCTTCATCTACACTGTTATCTCATCCTTCATTGTAGTAATTCATCCTCCCATCTGCCATTGAACTTGTTTTCCATTTCTGTTCTTTCTAATCAATCTGTGACTTATCTTAGGTTAGCTACCCATAATAACATACACAGATGTTCAAGAATATCTACTTTTTATAATAGATGTTCTACCTATGGAACAGTATCAAGAAGTAATTACTTTTATTTTTCATTTGTCCTTAGATAACCAGGAAAGTCCAACTTTCCTATGGTCCATTTTCAACAGAAGCTTGGGAGAAGAATTATGAAACATGCATGCCTTCTGTTTTGCATTAATCACGTACCTTACTTGCCTTATGTTTTTTAGATCTTCTGCTCCTTCAAGTCACAACCAAAAAAGGGATATTAACAAGAGGTCCTCCTGGTTTTGTCAATACCTGCCCAGTTTAGTGCCTTCTGTGTCTGTTGTATCTTAATATTGCAAGTCAGATACTGGAACATTTCCTGCTACAGAAATATCTCTATATCCTCCAGGTTTGTGTCAGCATTATATGCTTATACTTCTTACTTCCCTACTGCTCAGCTTCATCACCTTAAAATGCAGCACATCTTCCTGTTTCGCAGTTCTTGATTGCACTGTGGTGTTCGTTGGTGAACGCAGTAGTTTAGGGTTTGACTCCTGCAACTCCAGACCTGCACCTCATTCTGTCATCACATATACCTTTTAGTCCTGCAGCTCCCCTTCAGCTACTGCTGTGTCATTTAGCAGGTCTCAGAACATACCCATTATCTGGTCACATCTAGCTTCCATGACCATAATTTTCTCCATACCAGCTCCATGTTTTCCAGAATTTTACAATGCTTTACCATCCAGCTTCTTTAATACTGATGTGAAGTATTACTTTTGAAAACCCAGAAAGTTCTGAGAAGTGTGGTGCTCAATGAGAAACCTGTCACTGTGTCTGAAACAGTTTTTGTTTCTCCATTATGTACCCCAGGCATGTGTATTTCATGCAGCAATGCTGATGATGCATACCTACAGGAAATGTATTGTTTTAAATTGCACTCACCAAGACTTTCATGCAGAAGTAATGATGCTTATATAAGACTTTGTTCATGCCTTTACTTTGAGGAACATGCCTGAAGAGACAGCCAGAAAGGTATGACTAAATGAATAAATTCTGCTATTCTCACTGCCTTGTATTTTTTTTTCAGTTAAAACTTCTTTTACCGACCAAAAATGCAACAAACTATATAGAATGAAGAAAATCAAAAGAATGACTTAATATTTGTTTAATGTTTGATGCATCTTTTCCTCAAAATATCCAGTAATGGGGATTAACTTATATGTCCAGGTGGCCCTCAAAGTGTTGTCAAAATCATTAGCTCACATACCACTGCCTAAATATGCTGCAATTTTAAAGTGAAGTGATATACAACAAAAAGCGCATGATAAAATTTCTTGGGGGGGTGGAGTACATTTCTTTAACATTTCTAATATCAAGTACTTAACACCTGCTTCCAAAATGGTGCTGTCAAAGTTTAATTTGTGTCATTTTTTTAGACTAAGTATATTGATGATGTTTACATACATTTGCTACTCTTTTTTGTTAGGAAACCTCTTCTGGAGTTTACAAGCATTTCTGCAGAATAATTCTAAAAAAGCATGTTGTTGGAAGAAGTCATTTTACAGAAAGCAGTTTTTTGGGATAGGGCAAGTTCTGGAATTAGATTTGTTTGCACAAAGTGATGCAGTTTTTGAGTTAGTACATTAATGAAGGGGATATGGAGGATCAAGCCACCTACATGGGACAAGGGATGCGGCCCCTTTCAGAAAACTCTGGGTTGCACCTATTTGGAGTCATTCTTGCTCTCAGAATAGTAAACCAGTTTATAAAGGTCAAATATAAATTGCAGCAAGTGAACATAACAGAAATTGAACCTCCAACGCTGGTCATATTTGGCAAGCCTCAAGGTGTGTGTGTAGGGAGTCCTCAAACAATGCTTGCAAGTTTAAATTTATAGTATTTACCATTCCTGTCATCTTTATGAGCCATGAGTAACCCTCTAGAAACACAAGGAGACAGTGAAAGTTATGTTTTCTACTTTGGAGTACTCTGGTCTATAATCGGGTTAGATTTCAGAAATGTATTATATATCCACAATGCATCTATGCATCTGAGGAAGTCTGTATATATGAAAATGTACTTGTAGATATAAGCATTTATCTTTCACTTTGTGGTGTGCTGTCTCTGAATAAACTAGTGTGTTGTAATTTGTTGGTCTGTCTGCGCTGTATTCTTGCAGTTTCATTCCACAGTGGACTACAATGAATTTTACTATATCTAGCAGGGCATGAGAAAAGAATCTATGATTATAACAAATATTTTGGATGACATGGCTAAAAGCCAGGATTAGTTAAACTTAAGTCTGCTTTGAGGAATGAAAAGAAGCAAACAGCTTGTTTCCTTCTTCTACCCTTTTTGCCATGGGACAGAACTCATCTGTCTTTTTTTCCGTATAATTAATTAATTTAACAAATGTTTTATTGAGGGCAGTTATAATACATTCAAATGATATGGGAAAGGGAGCCTTTAGGCAAAGGTAAGGAAAAGTGATTGAGATGCAATCCGTATGAAACTTAAGCAATAATATCAACATACAGAACATTTATTCATCAATAATCAATTCTGACTTTACAAAGTAAATTTATTTTCATAGGCAAGTATCACTGTGAACTCTGGAAGCCTATAAATATATGATGAACGTTTCCAGCATGCTATGAACTACAAATAACTGTAATCTAGACTTCCCAAAGTTTTTGAGAAGTCTTTGCTATGAACAGCTGACATTAGGATAGTCATCAAAATAGAAAGCCAGTTTTCTTTTCCATGTTCAGCAATATTTTTCCAAAGCTGTGAAGTAAATTTTCTTACAGATGTAAGAAGTAAATACAGGAGATTATGGTGACTTTGCATGTGTACCTACAGAAACATTCCCTAAGGTAAGGGAGATACATAGTGAGAAACTAGATCTCCACTGGGTATTTATTCATTTCCAGTGGTATTCCAAAATGGAATTATTAATGTGCCTTTCACAGATATGCTTTCCTAAGACAACAAACATACTCACATAAATGCATACATGCACACTACCAGCTCAGCTAAATCTGGAATCATCTGGTTCCTGACATGGGGTACAGTTGCACTTTATCAAAACAAAATCACTTTCTTCCATCCCAAGGAAGAAGATCTGTCACTAAGCCATTCATCTTTCCCTTCACAGACAGATTTTCAAAAGCAGAGTTGGCTTTCTAATCCTGGTTGCTGACACTGTAAAAAAAACAATCTAGCATAGCAATGGGCCTTTCTGTTCCTACCAATGTTTTACACTCTACAAACACTTTTAGAAATACTTTATTTAGTTAACTCCAAACTGTTGCAAATGTTCTAACAATGTTGCCATCTGTTTGTGTGAGTGTATGTGTCTGTGCAAGTGTGTCTGTGTGTTTGCATGCCTGTGTGTGTGTGTGTGTGTTTGTGTGTGAGCATACAAGGCAGTTAGTTATTTTGCTGCATATTCTAAAACTTCAAGAAGGAGTAAAATGTTACTTGCAAAGGATGATACCATAGTGTTTGCCTCTTTCTTTCTCTCTCTCTCCTCAGCTCTGATTGATAGCTTGGTTACTGTTGCTTATTTTTGACTTTTCCCCAGTACCAAAAAACAGCCTTTTTTTCCAGGTTAGGTTGGAACACCTACCACTTAGTGATGTAATGAACCAGAAAAAAAGACAGAAAAATGTGGCTGATGGTTAGTTTTGCAGAGAAGAAAGAAATACTGCAATTTAAAACAGCTGTAGCAGCTAGAAATTTCCAGAAGCAGGTTCTTCAGTGCTGGGAGGAATTCTTATTGTATCGAAATTTAATTATCTAGTTTGGGTTTAATGAGAGGAAAATTGTAAAATTTTTATTTAGATCAAAATGTAACTCTGTTTGGATTCTTAAAGCCCTTTTGGAAGTATTGGTAGCCAGAATATCTTTACTAAGTTTAAGATGGGAGGGGAGTTCTTGATAATCGGGGGTGGGTTCCTGGTAGTCTGTTGGTTAATATTTTTTACCACCATGGCCCAGGTTTGATTCCCGGTCGGGGAATTTTAGTGGATTTTTGCAGTCTGGCAGCTGGAGCGAAGGGTTAAGGTTGCTGGTTGTACTTCTTATGATACAGGATTTGATTCCCTCAGTCCTCATTTGCCTATTATGTAACTTTGAGCAAGTCAATTAACCAGACAGTGCTAAGGGGTAACTGTGAATTTTGGCTAGGCTCTCTAATGGTCTCCTGGATGTCAAGCCTAGTAACTGTCTATGAACTTATGGTGTATTTTACAAAGGCAGATTATATGAATTAGCTCTGGTGGCATAGATGGATAAAGACCTAACTATTGATCAGACTAGTTGAGTTCAATTAACAGTTTGAACACTTGGCAAAAATGCCTGGGGACAATTCATATTCCTATCCTGAGTAAAGGCAGAGTATAGCTCACTTGTGGAAAAGTGGCAACAATATAAATGCAAAGTTAGTGGTGGGAATTAATTCAGCTTACCAGGCCACTGATAGGTGGTAGCCTTCATCATGCATGTACAAAACTAAACCTATACACAGGAAAGGCATTATGGATCTATGATGTGATGAAGATCACTCATCCTTCCATCCAGTGACAGGAATATGGCCATCATAAACACCATCATGACTAGGATGCTGACAAAGGTCTTAAGCAACTCTCATGGCTACCTGATTGACAGATGCACCAGATGGCTGTCTCCCCATTGGTTCTGGGTATTCCTCACAAAGAGAGAGAGAATGAATGGGCAGAAATTAATTAGGAGGAGGTTTCAGGGGAGGCTTCACTATTAGCATGTACATAAGCTAAAGAAGCAAAGGGGGAAAAAAAGCTGTGTGTGGAAGCCTGACTCAAAATAAAGAGAAGAACAATGAGTATAATGTGATGGAACTGCAAACTGCATGGATGCCATTTCCAATACATATGTACATCTCTGTATAACCACACAATATGTATGTACATCTCTGTATAACCACACAATACGTACTTACATTTCTGTATAACCACACAATACGTACATACATCTATGTATAACCACACAATACATACGTACATCTCTGTATAAAGACACAATATGTACGTACATCTCTGTATAACCACACAATGCATATGTACATCTCTGTATAACCAGACAATACGTAAGTACATCTCTGTATAACCACACAATACATACAAACATCTCTGTATAACCACAAAATATGTACGTACATGTCTGTATGACCACAAAATACGTACGTACATCTCTGTATACCCACAAAATACGTACATACATCTCTGTATAACCACACAATACATACGTACATCCCTGTATAACCACACAATACATACGTACATCTCTGTATACCCACACAATATGTACGTACATATCTGTATAACCACACAATACGTACGTACATCTCTGTATAACCACACAATACGTACGTACATATCTGTATAACCACACAATACATACGTACATATCTGTATACCTACACAATATGTACGTACATATCTGTATAACCACACAATATGTACGTACATCTCTGTATAACCACACAATATGTACGTACATCTCTGTATAAACACACAATATGTATGTAGATCTCAGTATAACCACACAATACGTACGTACATCTCTGTATAACCACACAATATGTATGTACATCTCTGTATAACCACACAATACGTACGTACATCTCTGTATAACCACACAATACGTACGTACATATCTGTATAACCACACAATACGTATGTACATCTCTGTATAACCACACAATACGTACGTACATATCTGTATAACCACACAATATGTACATCTCTGTATAACCACACAATACGTACGTACATATCTGTGTAACCACACTATACGTTCGTACATCTCTGTATAACCACACAATTCGTACATACATCTCTGTATAACCACAAAATACGTACGTACATCTCTGTACATCCACACAATAAGAATGCTCATCTCTGTATAAACACACAATACGTACGTACATCTCTGTATAACCACACAATATGTACGTACAACTCTGTATAACCACACAATACGTACGTACATCTCTGTATAACCACACAATATGTTAGTACATCTCTGTATAACCACACAATAAGTACATACATCTCTGTATAACCACACAATACGTACGTATATATCTGTATAACGACACAATATGTACGTACATCTCTGTATAACCACACAATACGTACATACATCTCTGTATAACCACACAATACATACGTACATCTCTGTATAACCACACAATACGTACGTACATATCTGTATAACCACACAATACGTACGTACATCTCTGTATAACCACACAATACGTACTTACATATCTGTATAACCACACAATACGTACGTACATCTCTGTATAACCACACAATACATACGTACATTTCTGTATAACCACACAATGCGTATGTACATCTCTGTATAACCACACAATACGTATGTACATATTAGTATAACCACACAATACGTACGTACATCTCTGTATAACCACACAATACGTACTTACATTTCTGTATAACACACAATACGTACTTACATTTCTGTATAACCACAAAATACATACATACATCTCTATATAACCACACAATACGTACGTACATCTCTGTATAACCACACAATACGTATGTACATCTCTGTATAACCACACAATACATACGTACATCTCTGTATAACCACACAATATGTACATACATATCTGTAAAACCACACAATATGTACATCTCTGTATAACCACACAATATGTTAGTACATCTCTGTATAACCACACAATAAGTACATACATCTCTGTATAACCACACAATACCACAAGTACATCTATAACGCATAACCACAATATGTACGTACATTTCTGTATAACCACACAATACGTACATACATATCTGTATAACCACACAATGCATATGTACATCTCTGTATAACCACACAATACGTACGTACATCTCTGTATAACCACACAATACATACTTACATTTCTGTATAACCACACAATACATATGTACATATCTGTATAACCACACAATGCATATGTACATCTCTGTATAACCACACAATACGTACGTACATATCTGTATAACCACACTATACGTTCGTACATCTCTGTATAACCACACAATTCATACATACATCTCTGTATAACCACAATACATATGTACATCTCTGTATAACCACACAATACATATGTACATCTCTGTATAACCACACAATACATATGTACATCTCTGTATAACCACACAATACATACATACATCTCTGTATAACCACACAATATGTACGTACATATCTGTATAACCACACAATACATACGTACATCTCTGTATAACCACACAATACATGCGTCCATCTCTGTATAACACACAATATGTACTTACATTTCTGTATAACCACAATACATACTTACATCTCTGTATAACCACACAATACATACGTACATCTCTGTATAACCACACAATACATACTTACATCTCTGTATAACCACACAATACATACGTACATCTCTGTATAACCACACAATACGTATGCATCTTATGCCACACAATGTATCGTGACTTACATCTCTGTATAACCACACAATACGTACGTACATCTCTGTATAACCACACAATACATATGTACATCTCTGTATAACCACACAATATGTACTTACATCTCTGTATAACCACACAATATGGGTAAATCTATTATACCACACAAAATCCCCGTAA